>NW_022681471.1:84854254-85247375 GCF_009764315.1 Trachypithecus francoisi | reverse complement strand
ATTTTTAGTTTATTGAGGAGCCTCCAAACTGTTCTCCATGTGGTTAAACTAATTGACGTTCCCACCAACAATGTATGGGGTCCTTTTCTACACATCCTCGCTAGCATTTCTTATGGCCTGTCTCTGGGATAGAAGCCATTTTAGCTGGGTGAAATGATATCTCATTGTAGTTTTTGATTTTCACTTCTCTAATGATCAGTGATGTTGAGCACCTTTTCGTATATCTGTTAGCCATTTGTATGTCTTCTTTTGAGAAATATCTGTTCAAATCTTTTGCCCTTTTTTGTAGATTTTTAGACTTTTTTCCTATGGAGTTGTTTGAGCTCCTTATGTATTCTGGTTATTAATCCCTCGTGAAATTGGTAGTTTGCAAATATTTTGTCCCATTCTGTGGGTGTCTCTTCACTTTGTTGATCATTTACCTTGCAATGTGGAAGCTTTTTAACTTGATGTGATCTCATTTGTCCACTTTTACTACAGTTGCTTGTGCTTACTGGGCATTATTCAAGAAATTTTCGCCCAAACCAAGCCCTGGAGCTTTTCCAAGGTTTTCTTGTAGTATCAACAGTATCATAGTTTGAGGTCTGAGATTTAAGTCTTTAATCAATTTGATTTGATTTTTGTATATGGTGAGAGAGAGGTCTAGTTCATTATTCTGCATATGGATATCCAGTTTTCCCAGCACCATTTATTGAAAAGACTGTTCTGTCCCCAATGTATGTTCATGGCTCCTGTGTTGAAAATCAGTTCACTATAGGTTAGTGTATTTGTTTCTGGGGTCTCTATTGTTTTCCCTCAGTCTATGTGTCTGTTTCTATCCCAGTACCAGTCTGTTTTATTGCTATAGCTCTCCAGTATAATTTGAGGTCAGATAATGTGATTCCTCCAGTTTTGTTCTTCTGGCTTAAGATAGCTTTGGTTATTCTGGGTCTTTTCTGGTTCCATTTAGATTTTAGGATTGTTTTTTCAATGTCTGTGAAGAATCTCTTTGCGATTTTGATAGGGATTGCTTTGAATCTGTAGATTGCTTTGGGTAGTATGGACATTTTAGCAATATTGATTCTTCCAATCACTGAACATGGAATATCTTTCCATTTTTTAGTGTCCTCTTCGATTTTCTCTAACAGTGTTTTATACTTTTCATTATAGAGATGTTCCACTTCTTTGGTCAAGTTAATTCCTAGTATTTAATTTTGTTTGTGGCTATTGTAAATGGGGTTCTTTTTAATTTTCTTTTTCAGATTGTTCACTGTTGGCATATAGAAATGCTACTGATTTTGTTTTGTTGATTTTGTATCCCGCAACTTTCCTGCATTTGTTTATCAGTTCTAATATATTTTGTGGGATCTTTAGAGTTTTCCAAGTATAAGATCAGATCATCTGCAAACAAGGATAATTTGACTTCTTCCTTTCCAATTCGGATGCCCTTTATTTCTTTCTCTTGTCTGATTGGTCTAGGTAGGACTTCCAGTACTTTGTTGAATAACAGTGGTGAAAGTGAGCATCCATGTCATGCTCCAGCCCTTAGGGGAAAGGCTTTCAGTTTCTCCCCATTCAGTATAACTAGCCATGGGTCTGTCATATATGGCTTTTATTATGTTGAGGTATGTTCCTTCTATCCCCAGTGTTTTGAAGGCTTTTGTCATGAAGAAATGTTGAGTTTTATTAAATGCTTTTTCAGCATCAGTTGAAATGATCGCATGGTTTCTGTCCTTCATTCAGTTGATATAATGTATCACATTGATTGCTTTGCGTATGTTGACCCATCCTTGCATCCCAGGGATAAATCCCACTTGGTCACTTGGTCATGATTATCTTTTGAGTGTGTTATTGAGTTCAGTTTGCTAGTATTTTGTTGAGGACACTCACATCCATATTCATCAGAGTCATTGGCCTGTAGTTTTCAATTTTTGATGTGTCTTTGGTTTTGGTATCTGGGCAATACCGACCATGTAGAATGAGTTTGGAAGTATTCCATCCTCCTCTATTTTTTGTAATAATTGAGTAGGATTTGTATTGGTTCTTCTTTAACTGTTTGGTAGAATTCAGCAGTGAAGTCATCAGGTCCTGGTCCTTTCTTTACTGGGAGATTTTTTTTTTTTTATCATGGCTCTGATCTTGTGCATGTTATTGTTCTGTTCATGTTGAATTTCTTCATGCTTCAGTCATGGTTAGGTTGTATGTGTCTAGGAATTTGTCCATTTCTTCTCGATTTTCTTTTTGTTAATTTAACTTTTAAGTTCAGGGGTAGATATACAGGTTTGTTATATAGGTAAATATGGGTCATGGGGGTTTGTTGTACAGATTATTTTGTCACCCCAGCATTAAGCCTAGTACCCATTAGTTATTTTGATTTTATTTTTATTAATCATTATTATTATTTTGAGACAGAGTTTCACTCTTGTTGCCCAGGCTGGAGTGCAATGGCACAATCTCGGCTCACCACAACCTCGGTCTCCTGCTTTCAAGCGATCCTCCTGCCTCAGCCTCTTGAGTAGCTGGGATTACAGGCATGTGCCACCACGCCCAGATAATTTTGTATTTTTAGTGGAGATGGGGTTTCTCCGTGTTGGTCAGGCTGATTTCGAACTCCCGACCTCAGGTGATCTGCCCGCCTCCGGTTTTGAAAGTGCTGGGATTACAGACATGAGCCACTGCGCCCAAACCCGTTAGTTATTTTTCCTGATTCTCGCTCTCCTATCACACTCCACCCTCTGACAGGCCCCAGTATGTGTTATTCCCCTCTATGCGTCCATGTGTTCTCATTATTTAGTTCCCACTCATAATTGAGGACATGCAGTATTGGTTTTCTGTTCCTGTGTTAGTTTGCTAAGGATAATGGCCTCCAGCTTCTTCTCTGTTCCTGTTAAAAACATAATCTCATTGTTTTTAATGGTTGCATACTATTTCATGGTGTATATGTACCATATTTTCTTATCCAGTCTATCACTGATGGACATTTAGGTTGATTCCATGTCTTTGCTATTGTATATAGTGCTGCAATGGACATATGTATGCATGTGTCTTTATAATAAAATTTACACTCCTTTGATTATATACCCAGTAATGGGATTGCTGGGTCAAATGCTATTTCCGATTTTAGGTTTTTGAGGAATTGCCACACTGTCTTCCATAGTGGTTGAACTAATTTATGCTCTCACCAACAGAGTTTAAGCATTCCCTTTTCTCTGCAACCTTGCCTGCATCTGTTGCTTTTGGACTTTTTAATAGTAGCCATTCTGATGGTTGTGAGATGGTATCTCATTGTGGTTTTGATTTGTGTTGCTCTAATGATCAACGATGTTGAGCTTTTTTTTCATATGATTGTCAGCCACATGTATGTCTTCTTTTGAGAAGTGTCTGTTCATGCCTTTCCTTACTTTTTAATGTGGCTGCTTGTTTTTTTTCTTGTAAATTTGTTTAAGTTCCTTATAGATGCTGCATATTAGACCTTTGTCAGATGCATGGTTTGCAAACATTTTCTTATGTCTGTTCACTCTGTTGATGGTTTTCCTTGCTATGTAGAAGCTGTTTAGTTTAATTGGATCCCACTTGTCCATTTTTGCTTTTGTTGTAACTGCTTTTGGCGTCTTCATCATGAAATCTTTGCCCGTTCCTATGTCCAGAATGGTATTGCCTAGGTTGTCTTCCAGGGTTTTTATAGTTTGGGACTTTACATTAAGTTTTTAAACATCTTGAGTTAATTTTTGTATATGGTATGAGGAAGGGGTCCAGTTTCACTTTTCTGCAAAAGGTTTGCCTGTTATCCACCACCATTTACTGAATAGGAAACCCTTTCCTCATTGCTTGTTTTGTCAGGTTTGTTGAAGATCAGATAATTGTAGATGTGTGGCCTTATTTCTGGGTTCTCTAGCCTCTTTTAGATTTTCTAACTTATTGGCATATAATTGCTCATAGTAGGTATTAATGATCCTTTGAATTTCTGCAGTATCACTTTGTAATGTCTACTTTTCATCTCTGATTTTATTTATTTGGATCTTCCCTTTTTTTAACTAGTCTGGGTAAAGGTTTGCCAATTTTGTTAAACTTTAAACAAAAGAAATCCTTTTTGTTTCCTTGATCTTTTATATTGTTTTTTCGTTTCAATTTCTTTATTTGTATTCTCATCTTATTATTTGTTTCTTCTACTAATTAGGGTTTGGTTTGCTCTTGCTTTTCTGATTCCTTAAGATGCATTGTTATGTTGCTTACATTTTTCTTCTTATTTGATGCAGGCACTTATAGCTATAAAGTTCCCTCTGAGAACTGCTTTTGCTGTATCCCATAGGTTTTGTTATGTTGTCTTTACATTGTCATCTGTTTCGAGAAATTTTTCAATTTCTTTCTGAATTTCTTCATTGAGCCACTGTTCATTTAGGAGCATGTTGTTTAATTTCTGTGTATTTCTATATCTTCCAAAGTTCCTTTTGTTATTGATTTCTAGTGTTATTCCATTGTGGTCAGAGAAGATGCTTGATGGTATTTGAATTGTTTTAAATTTTCAGTCTTGCTTTGTGACCTGATATATGGTCTATCTTTGAGAATGAACCATGTGCTGAAGAAAAGAATGCATATTCTGCAGCCATTGGATGAAATGTTCTGTAAATATCCATTAGGTTTCTGAACTATAGTGCAGATGAAGTCCAATGTTTCCTTGTTGATTTTCTGTCTGGAAGATGTCCAGTGCTGAATGTAGGGTCTTGAGGACTCTAGTGATTGTCATGTTGGAGCCCATCTCTCCCTTTAGCTCTAATAATATTTACTTTATATATCTTGGTTCTCCAGTGTTGGGTACATATATTTTCACAATTGTTATATCCTCTTGCTAAATCGACCCCTTTATCATTATATTGTTACCTTTTTGTCTCTTCTTGTAGATTTTGTCTCTGTGGCTCCTCCTCATCTTTTTTGTTGTTTGTTTCCATTGGCATGGAATACCATCTTCCATCCCTTTATTTGTAGTCTATGTGTGTCTTTATAGATGAAATGTTTTTCTTATAGGCAACAGATCAGTGAGTCTTATTTTTTTAATCCATTCAGCCACTCTACGTCTTTTGATTGGAGAGATAAGCCCATTTACATTTGATGTTATTATTGACAAGTAAGAATTTACTCTTGCCATTTTGTTACTGGTTTTCCTTTTTTTTTTTTTTTGTGGTCTGTTCTTCCTTCTTTTTTCCCTTCCTGTCTTCCTTTTAGCAAGATTATTTTCTTTGGTAATATGATTTAGTTTCCTACTATTTTATTTTCTATGTATCCTTTGTATGTTTTTTGTTTTGAGGTTACCATGAGGCCTGTAAATACTATCTTATTGACCATTATTTTAAGCTGATAACAACTTAACACTGTTTGCACTAACAAACAAAAAGAAAACTAATAAAAACTCTATGCCTTAACTCTTCCTCTTGCTTTTTATTTCTTTGTTGTTTCTATTGTAATTTCTTGTACTGTGTCTTGAAAGTTGTTTACTTAGTACTTTGATTAGGTTATCATTTAATCTTTCTACTTAGCATGAGAGTGGTTTATATGCCACTGTAACATTGTTATAATATTTTGTGTTTTTCTGTGTACTTACTATTACCAGTGAGTTTTGTACCTTCAGGTGATTATTTATTGCTCAGTAATGTCCTTTTCTTTCTGATTCAAG
Source organism: Trachypithecus francoisi (assembly GCF_009764315.1). Taxonomy (NCBI): domain Eukaryota; kingdom Metazoa; phylum Chordata; class Mammalia; order Primates; family Cercopithecidae; genus Trachypithecus; species Trachypithecus francoisi. The sequence goes on along the minus strand of NW_022681471.1, from coordinate 85,241,728 downwards.
TACTCCCTTTAGCATGTCTTGTAGGACAGGTCTGGCAACGATGAAATCCCTCAGCTCTTTTTTGTCTGGGAAATTCTTTATTTCTCTTTCACGTTTGAGGGATATTTTCTCCAGATGTACTATTTAGGTAACAGTAGTTTATTCCTTCAGTGTTTTAAATATGTAATGACACTCTCTCAGCCTTAAAGATTTCCACTGAAAAGTCTGCTGACAGAAATATTGGAGATGTATTGCCTGTTATTTGTTTCTCTTCTCTTGCTGCTTTTAGGATCCTTTCTTTATCCTTGACCTTTGGGAGTTTGATTATTAAATTCCTCAAAGTAATCTTTTTTGGGTAAAATCTGCTTGGTGTTCTGTCACCTTCTTGTATCTGGATATTGATATCTTTCTCTTGGTTTTGAAAGTTCTCTGTTATTATCCCTCTGAATAAACTTTCTACCCCTATCTCTTTCTCTATCTCCTCATTAGGGCCACTAACTTTTAGATTTGCCCGTCTGTGGCTATTTTCTAGATCCTGTAGGCATGCTTCATTGCTTCTTATTCTTTTTTCTTTTGTCTCCTCTGACTGTCTATTTTCAAATAGCCTATCTTGTAATTCACTAATTGTTTTTTCTGCTTGAACAATTTTGCTTTTAAAAAACTCAGGTACAGGCTGGGTGCAGTGGCTCACACCTTTAATCCCAGCACTTTGGGATGCTGAGACAGGTGGATCACTCGAGGTCAGGACTTTGAGACCAGCCTGGACAACATAGTGAAACCTTGTCTCTACTAAAAATACAAAAATTAGCTGGGCATGGTGGCACATGCCTGTAATCCCAGCTACTCAGGAGGCTGAGGTGGGAGAATCTCTTGAACCCAGGAGGCAGAGGTTGCAGTGAGCCAACATCGTGCCACTGCACTCCAGCCTGGGTGACAGAGGGAGACTCTGTCTCAAAAAAAAAAAAAAAAAAAAGACTCTGGTGCATTTTTCAGTATGTCAATTGCATTTTCCAGAATTTCTGCTTGATTATTTTAAATTATTGCAATCTCATTGCAATCTCTTTGTTACTTTCATCTGATAGAATTCTGAATGCCTTCTCTGTGTTATCTCAAATTTCTTGGAGTTTCCTCAACACAGCTATTTAGAATTCTCTGTCTGAAAGGTCACATATCTCTATTTCTTCAGAATTGGTCCCTGGTGACTTATTTAGTTTACTTGGTAATGTCATATATTTTCCTGGATTGTCTTGATACTTTTAGATGTTCTTCTGTGTCGGCATTGAAGAGTTAAGTATTTATTACAGTCTTCACAGTCTGGGCTTGCTCGTACCTGTCCTTCTTGGGAAGGCTTTCCAGATATTCGAATGTATGTATATATTGTGATCTAAGCTGTATCTGCTTTAGGGGCACCCCAAGCCTCGTGATGCTGTGGTTCTTGCAGACTCATGGAAGTATTGTCTTCATGGTCTTGGAGAATATCTGGGAGAATTCTTTCCATTACCAGGCAGACTAATTCGCTTTCCTTACTTTCTCCCAAAGTCTCTCTCTCTCTCTCTCTCCTCTCTCTCTTCTCTCTCTCTCTCTCTTTCTCTCTCTCTCTCTCTCTCTCTGTTGTGAGCTACATGAAGCTGGGGGTGGATTGACACAAACACTCCTGTGGCCACCACCTGTGACTGCGTTGGGTCAGACTTGAAGCCAGCGCAGTACTGGGTCTCACCCAGGCCTGCTGTAACACGTCCTGGCTTCTGCCTCTGTTCACTCAAGACCCTGGGGCTGTACAATCAGAATGTGTCAAAAACAACCAGGCCTGTGTCCTTCACTTTGGGATAGTGAGTTCCCTCAGGCCCTAGGTGGATCCAGAGGTGCCATCCAGGAGCCAGAGACTAGAGTCAAACACCTTAGAATTCTACCTGGTTTTCTATTGTCCTGCTGGCAAACTGGCAGTCAAACCACAAAATACACTTCTTCTCACTCTTCCTTCCCCTTTTCAAAGGCAGAAGAGGCTCACCTCATGGCCACTGCCACCACAACTCACAAGGAATACTGACAGACAACCACCGATGTTCCCTTAAGGCCCCAAGGTTCTTCAGTCAGCTTGTGGTATATGCTGCCTATCCTTAGCCTCACCTTTCAGGGCAGTAGGCTCTTCTCTGGCCTAGGGGAGGACCGGAAGTTGGATTCTAGGCCATCCAGAGCCAATGCCTAGAATCTAGGACCTTAAGAGCCTGCTTGGTGCTCTACACCCTTGTGGCCAAACTGGTACTTAAGCTTCAAGACAATGTCCAATTTACTTTATCCTCTGCTTTTGTAAAACATAAGCACTCTCTCCTAATAGCCACCACAGCTTGGAATGTGCATCACCTAAAGCCAGCAAGTCTCAGAGTCTCACCCAAGGCCCTCAATGTAGTACCTGGGCATTATTGTTGGTTATTCAGGGCCCAAGGGCTCTTCATTTAGCAGGTGAAGAATGCAGCTAGAACTGGGTCCTTCCTTCAAGGCAGCAGGTTTCCTTCTAGCCCAGAGTGTGTCTAGAAATGTGTTTTGGGAGTTAGGGCCTGGAAAAGGAGCCTCACGACTCTTACTGGTGCTCTATCCTTCTGCGGCTGAGCTGGTATACAAGATGCAAGACAAAGTCTTTTCCACTCTTCCCTCTCCTGTCTTCAAGTAGAATGAAGGGGTCTCTTTTGGAGCCCCAAGCTGTGGAGCCTGGGGTTAGAGGAGGGGTGATGCCAGCACTCACTTAACTGCCCCAGCTGGTGTCTCAGTAGATTGTGTGCCCCCTAAGTCCACTGTCTCTGGGCCCAGTTCAGCACTAGGCCCTACTAGGAGTTGCAGTCCTTGTGTCTAGGCTGTCTTTCAAGTTTATTTAGAGCCCTAAAGCACTTTAGTCCATGGTGGTGAGGCTTGCAGGAGCTCAAGTGCCAACTGCTGACATGCTGACATGGGTAATTCATGTGTAGCTAGGGCTGTTTTGAATGCTTCCTCCATATGCAGGCATCAGCCGAGTTTGGTTCAGTTTTTTTTTTTTTTGTTTGTTTGTTTGTTTTAGTACTCTAAGAGGGCAACACTGAGGTCAATGCCTCACAATAGCTGCACTCTCCCTCTCCTAACACAAAGAAATGCTCTTGCACACCTTGCCTCCTCTGCTGGGGGCAGACTTGGAGGGTGGAGTAGGGGTGGTGTCGGCAATTCAAGACTGTTCTTTCAATGCCTCTTTCATTGATATGAACTTAAAACCATGTACAGCGCTTTTGGTTCTTTTGAAGGTGCTTATTTGTGTGTAGATGGTTGTTAAATTGGTGTCCTTCCTAGGGGTACGATTGGTGGAGCTTTTTATTCCACCATCTTGCTTCATCCCTCTTCCAGCCACTGAGTTTGGAGGCAAGCTAGTCACGGTTGCCTTTAGTGAGGGAAGTGTCTATGCGGGGTGGGCACGGTAGCCAGTCTGTGGTGGTCCCTGGGAGTGATCTTCATTTGAGCCCATTGAGGGGGCCCACTTTCTCAGCCTGTGATGCTCCAGGGAAAAAAGAGGCTAGAGAGAAGTTTGGGAGTGGACTGGGGACAAGAGCTAGTCTTAGTGCATGGAAAAGACAAAACAATTCTATATTTCAAGGAAGACCCAGTGGGGTACATGTTAAAGGGAGTTGGAGAGAGCGGAACTGGGGAGTACTGGAGGGACTGGGCACTTGGAGTGCATGGGGTCCAAGGCAGGACCCAGCTCCATTCCATCCCATGACTGCCCACCCCACTTTTCCTTAGGCTGAGGGAGGAGGTGTATGGGGATGTGGACCCTGTAGAAGAGTGGGGTGGGCAGTCAAAGTGTCCCTGGCTCTGTGCTCTTAATTCTCTCCTTGAGTCAGGTGGGTAGGATGGAATGACTGCTGAGGTGACTGGGAGAGGTTGGTGAGCAAGGTCCTGCCTGTGGGTTATGTGATAGGAAGTGGGGGCCCCGGTGGGCACTGGATCAGGGAAAGGTAGGCATGAATTTCCCAGGAGCTCTCACCAGCCCAGGTGTGGGAGGTGTGCAGAAGCCACTGGGTTCTGCTCTTGGATTGGGCAGTTGTAGTGTGGGTGACACAGGCCTTTTTGAACTGTACCAGAGTGCCAGAATTAGTGGAGACAGAGAATGCAATTGCACATGTAAATTAATTCAAAGGCTGGGATGGAGGGGAAGAACAGGATGTCCTCCCATCTTCTCTTTCCCTGAGAGGGCAGAGGCAATGTTCAGCCTTGTGGTCAGAGAGTGCCTGAAGGGCAGAGAGGAGCAAAAGCCTGTGACCCTGGGCAGAGCCTCCTTCAGCTTCAGGGGAGCACAGACCCTCAGCCAGCGCAGACATCACTGAGCTGAGCTGAGCTGAGACTGGTCCTGAGGGGCCCTCCTAGCCTCCCTCCCCTTCCCTCAGCTGTCCCAGCCCGGAGGCTCAGCAGAGGGAAGAATGGAGTGGGGGAGGGGAGTCAGCAGCCAATCACATCCAGGACAGCCCAAGGCATCTGTACCTGGTGTAACCAATCCCCTCTGAATAAACAGCTCACTCTGCTTAGGCTCCCTCCTCCTCTCCCTGCTCTGCCCAGCAACAGCAGAAAGGAGGTTTTAGGAGGAGAGGGAGGCCCTGCAACTCCCAGCCCCTGGCAGCAAAGAGCTGGGCCCCAGGCTCACTCTATACAGGGAGGTTAAAACAATACTTGAAGTTCCTGCAGCCCAGGCAAAATATCCCTAGGGACCCTTAAGGCTGTGCAAGCCCAACTCTCTCACAGACAGGAATTCACATATTAGAGAGATCCTGATCCTTGGAGTGCTGGGCTACAAGCCTGTCTCGTTCCCTCCACAGCTCTGGGGCAGGCCCTGGGATGAAGGTCTGAATGGCAGAGAGGTGGTTCTGGTGAAGGAGATGGACAGTGAGCAAACAGTTACACACATGCCTGTTTAGAAACAGTGAGAAGTCCTGGAGTCCTGGGAAACAAAGCACAGTGTTATGAAGGAAAATAAGAGGGGACCTGATTGAGATTGGCTTTCACAGTCCTTCTTGGTTTTACCTTTTTTTTTTTTTTTTGGTCCAGATTTACGATGGCTATTTCATTCACTACTTTGCCCCCAGAGGCCTTCCACCTATGGAGAAGAATGTGGTTTTTGTTATTGATGTAAGCGGCTCCATGTTTGGTACCAAGATGGAACAGGTAACAAGGATCCTGGAAGCCTTTCTTAGTCCTAGTATCAGAAGACCCAGAAAGCAGAGAGCGTGCTAACAATGGGACCCTGCGAGGAGAGATTCCACCATCCCATGACCCTTGAGTCTTACAGGCTTGGGCCTACCCTAGGGTCCTGGTATCTTACCTAACAGGAGCCTGTGGACCTAGAGCCACAGAGTCCTAAGAACATTGACATATTGGTCAATGTGAAACCATTGAGACCCTCAACCACAAAAGCCCAGGGTCATATAGGACCCTCAAGCTAGAGCACCCTGGGATCCTAGAATCCAGAAGCAAGAAAACCTTAGGTCACAGAGACTGTGAGTCTTCCTGAGGCCACAAGGTTTTGGGTCTTTGATATATATATATTTTTTTTTACTTTAAAGGCCTAATAGTATAGAGTACTGGTATTATAGAGTTAGAAACCATAGAGTCAGAAGCAATATCAATTTTAATCTTGTTGCACTTCTACCACTGTGCCCATGGGTCAGAGTTCTGAGGCCGTAGACCAAGCACGCTTTGACTTTAGCCCTTGAATCCATAAAGTTCTGCAAGCAGCATTTCATACCATAATACCCTGGAGCTTTTTGTTCTGGTGTCTTGCAATTATATAACTTTTGCTCCTTAATCTTTCAATCACATAGCCCTTGGGACCTAAGGCTGAGTTTGTTTTACCAGAGTCGAGCAACCTGGGGAAAAATGGGTAGTACCCCAAGCCAGCTCCCCAGCCCCAGTGTAGGGGGAGGGATCTCCCCAATCCAGCCCTTTCTAGCCTTTTTGTCTCAATCAAGAGGGGTAAAATCTCAGAAGCACTTGTAAAGTTTCTATATCAGGGACATCAATTCACTAAAAGACTGAGACCTCCTCATAAGAGTATAGAATGCTTCCTCTCACTCCATACATTATCACCACATCAACTGGGCTCCTTGACAATAATGGAAAGTTACAGCTGATAGAACTACAAGCCCAAACCCTATTTAAGAAAATGTTACTAGGGAAAACCAAAGACAACAGAAGCAACAAAAATACGGACACTAGAAGTAATTTTGGCCAGGCACGGTGGCTCCCGCTTGTAATCCTAGCACTTTGGGAAGCGGAGGTAGGCGGATCACTTGAGCCCAGGAGTTTGAGACCAGCCTAGGCAACATGGCAAAACCCTGTCTCTACTAAAAATACAAAAATTAACAAGGTGTGGTGGTGCACACCTGTAGTCCCAGCTACTCAGGAGACTACATTTGGAAAATGGTTTGAGCCCAGTGAGTGGAGCTTGCAGTGAGCCAAGATCGCACCACTGCTCTCAGGCTGGGGCAACAGAGCAAGACCCTGCCAAAAAAAAAAAAAAAAAAAAAGGTAGTAATTTTAGCCTCTGACACCTAAAACTGCTCCAAACAGGAAACATTACTTAACTCATAGCCAGATAAACTAAAATCCCACATTAAATGCCATTTAGTTTATTTCCTTTTACCTGATACATCATGCCTGCCTTTCAACCTAAAATGAGAAGGCATGCTAAAAGGAAAAAAAACACTGTCTGAAGAGAGTAAACAAACATCACAGCCAGACTTCAATATGTTAGAGATGTTGAAATTATCAAACAATTTTATATTTTATTGAAATATTTTTTTCCAACTTTTATTTTAGGTTCAGTGGATACACGTGCAGGTTTGTTACATGGGTAAATTGAGTATTGCAGGTGTTTGGTGTACAGATTATTTTGTCACCCAGGTAATAAGCACAGTATGTAATATATCATTTTTCAATCTTCACCCTTCTCCGACCTTCCACCCTCAAGGAGGCCCCAGTGTCTGTTGTCCCCTTCTTTGTGTACATGTGTATTCAATGTTTAGCTCCCACTGATAAGTCAGAACATGTAGCATTGGTTTTTGCTCCTGCATTAACTCACTTAGGATGATTGCCTCCAGTTCCCATCCCTGTTCCCTCAAAGGACAGGATTTCATTCTTTTTATGGCTGCATAGTATTTCATGGTGTATATGTACCACATTTTCTTTTTTTTTTTTTTTTTTGAGGTGGAGTCTCGCTCTGTCGCCCGGACTGGAGTGCAGTGGTCAGATCTCAGCTCACTGCAAGCTCTGCCTCCCGGGTTTACGCCATTCTCCTGCCTCAGCCTCCAGAGTAGCTGGGACTACAGGCGCCCGCCACCTCGCCCGGCTAGTTTTTGTATTTTTAGTAGAGACGGGGTTTCACCGTGTTAGCCAGGATGGTCTCGATCTCCTGACCTCGTGATCCGCCCGTCTCGGCCTCCCAAAGTGCTGGGATTACAGGCTTGAGCCACTGCGCCCGGCCCACATTTTCTTTATCAAGTCCACTGTTGATGGGCATTTAGGTTGATTCCATGTCTCTGCTATTGTGAATTGTGCTGCAGTGAACATACATGTGAATGTGTCTTTATGGTAGAACGACTTATATTCCTTTGGGTATATACCCAGTAATGGGATTGCTGCGTCAAATGGTATTTCTGTTTTTAGATCTTTGAGGAATCACCACACTATCTTCCACAATGGTTGAACTAATTTACCCTCCCACCAACAGTATATAAGCATTCCCTTTACTCCACAACCTTGCTAGCATCTGTTGTTGTTTTTTTTTAACTATTTAATAGCCATTCTGACTGGTGTGAGATGGTATCTCATTGTGGTTTTGATTTCCATTTCTCTAATGATCAGTGATGTTAAGCATTTTTTATATGATTGTTGTACACATGTATGTCTTCTTTTCAGAAGTATCTGTTCATATCCTTTGCCAATTTTTTAATGGGTCAAACCAAGAATTTTTAAACCCATGATTAATATGCTGTGGAAACTAATGATAGAGTGCACCACAAATAAGGACAACACATGGTAATGTAAGCAGAGACATGAAAACCCTAGGAAAATAAAAAGGAAATACTGGATATCAGAAATACTGTAACAGGAATGAAGAATCCCTTTGATTCACTCATCAGTAGACTGGACATGGTTGGGTAAAGAATCAATGAGCTTGAAGATACATTCATAGAAATTCCTGAAGCTAAAAAACAAAAATAAAAAAGAATTTTAAGAAACACCCTAGAATATTCAAGAATTGTGGAACAATTTTAAAAGTGTTACATATGCATCATGGAAATAATAGAAGGAGAAGAAAGAGAGAAAGGAACAGAAGAAATACTTGAAGTAATAATAGATACAAATTTTCCAAAATGAATTATGCACACCAACCTCAGGTCCAAGAAGCTTAGGAGAACACAAAGCAGGATAAATACTAAACAATCGGCCGGGCGCGGTGGCTCAAGCCTATAATCCCAGCACTTTGGGAGGCCGAGACGGGTGGATCACGAGGTCAGGAGATCGAGACCATCCTGGCTAACACAGTGAAACCCCATCTCTACTAAAAAATACAAAAAACTAGCCGGGCGAGGTGGCAGGCGCCTGTAGTCCCAGCTACTCGGGAGGCTGAGGCAGGAGAATGGCGTAAACCCGGGAGGTGGAGCTTGTAGTGAGCTGAGATCCGGCCACTGCACTCCAGCCTGGGCGACAGAGCCAGACTCCATCTCAAAAAAAAAAAAAAAAAAAAAAAAAAAAAAAAAAAAATCTACACCTAGGCATATCATATTCAGACAGCAGAAAATCTTTTAAAAGCCAGAGGAAAAAGTACCTTACCTATAGAAGAGCAAGGATATGAACTATATCAGACTTTTCTTCAGAAACCATGGGAGCAAGAAGAAAGTGGAGTGAAATACTACAAGTGTTGAAGGGAAAAAACCACCAGCCTAGAATTTGTATACATCAAAATTATTCTTCCAAAGTAAAGAAAAATAAAGACTTTCTCAAACAAACAAAAATTTTGGGAATTGTCACCAAGAAACTTGCTTTGCAAGAAATGTTAAACGAAAGTCCTACATAGAGGAAGAAAATGATATATCTCAGATACTTGGATCTACATAAAGAAAGGAAAATGTTAGAGAAAGAATACAGGAAGGTAAAATAAAATACTTTAGTTTTCTTATTAGCTGACCTAACAGATAATATTTTTTCAAAATAATAATAAACAGCAATGTATTCAGTGAATGTAGCTTATGAATAAGTGAAATTATTAATGAGAGTAATATTGTATAGGATGGGAGGGAATAATTGGGAATACTCTGTTACAAGGTAGTTGCACTATGCATAAAGCTGTGTAGTGTTATTTGAAAGTGGATTTGGATTGGTTGAAAATGTATACTGTAAACTCTATGGGAACTGCTAAAATGTTTGAAGTCTAATGCATGCTAAGAGATAAGATAAAACGGATCATGTAAAATGCCGAATTAAAACTAGAGAAGCCCAGGAATAAGTGGAAGACATAAGAATAAAGAATTTTAAAAGAAGAGAAAACATTTACAACTATGGCAAATATCAAACCAACTATGTCAGTAATGACTGTAATAATAAATGGTTTAAATATACAATTAAGAGGGGGCGGAGCAAGATGGCCGAATAGGACAGCTCCAGTCTCCAACTCCCAGTGCAAGTGACACAGAAGACTGGTGATTTCTGCATTTTCAACTGAGGTACTGGGGTCATCTCACTAGGGAGTGCCGGACAATCGGTGTGGTCAGCTGCTGCAGCCCGACCAGCGAGAGCTGAAGCAGGGCGAGCATCACCTCACCTGGGAAGTGCAAGGGGGAAGGGAATCCCTTTTCCTAGCCAAGGGAACTGAGACACACAACACTGGAAAATCGGGTAACTCCCACCCAATACTGCGCTTTAAGCAAAGGGCACACCAAGAGATTCTATCCCACACCTTGCCGGGAAGGTCCCACGGCCTCGGAGCCTCCCTCATTGCTAGCACAGCAGTCTGCAATCTAACCCCAAGGCAGCAGCGAGGCTGGGGGATGGGCACCCGCCATTGCTGAGGCTTAGGTAGGTAAACAAAGCCACTGGGAAGCTCGAACTGGGTGGAGCTCACAGCAGCTCAAGGAAACCTGCCTGTCTCTGTAGACTCCACCTCTGGGGACAGGGCACAGCTAAACAACAACAACAAAGAAAGCAGCAGAAACCTCTGCAGACACAAACGACTCTGTCTGACAGCTTTGAAGAGAGCAGTGGAACTCCCAACATGGAGGTTGAGATCTGAGAAGGGACAGACAGCCTGCTCAAGTGGGTCCCTGACCCCTGAGTAGCCTAACTGGGAGACATCCCCCACTAGGGGCAGTCTGACACCCCACACCTCACAGGGTGGAGTACACCCCTGAGAGGAAGCTTCCAGGAAGAATCAGACAGGTACACTCACTGTTCAGCAATATTCTATCTTCTGCAACCTCTGCTGCTGATACCCAGGCAAACAGGGTCTGGAGTGGACCTCAAGCAATCTCCAACAGACCTACAGCTGATGTCCTGACTATTAGAAGAAAACTATCAAACAGGAAGGACACCTATACCAAACCCCATCAGTACGTCACCATCATCAAAGACCAGAGGCAGATAAAACCACAAAGATGGGGAAGAAGCAGGCAGAAAACCTGGAAATTCAAAAAATAAGAGCGCATCTCCCCCAGCAAAGGAGCGCAGCTGATCGCCAGCAACGGATCGAAGCTGGTCAGAGAATGACTTTGACGAGATGAGAGAAGAAGGCTTCAGTCCATCAAACTTCTCAGAGCTAAAGGAGGAATTACGTACCCAGTGCAAAGAAACTAAAAATCTTGAAAAAACAGTGGAAGAATTCAAAGCTAGAATAATTAATGCAGAGAAGGTCATAAACGAAATGACAGAGATGAAAACCATGACACGAGAAATACGTGACAAATGCATAAGCTTCAGTAACCAACTCGATCAACTGGAAGAAAGAGTATCAGCGATTGAGGATCAAATGAATGAAATGAAGTGAGAAGAGAAACCAAAAGAAAAAGAGGAAAAAAATGAATAAAGCCTGCAAGAAGTATGGGATTATGTAAAAGACCAAATCTACATCTTCTTGGGGTGCCTGAAAGTGAAGGGGAAAATGGAACCAAGTTGAAAACACTCTTCAGGATATCATCCAGGAGAACTTCCCCAACCTAGTAAGGCAGGCCAACATTCAAATTCAGGAAATACAGAGAAGGCCACAAAGATACTCCTCCAGAAGAGCAACTCCAAGACACTTAATTGCCAGATTCACCAAAGTTGAAATGAAGGAAAAAATCTTAAGGGCAGCCAGAGAGAAAGGTCGGGTTACCCACAAAGGGAGCCCATCAGACTAACAGCAGATCTCTCGGCAGAAACTCTACACACCAGAAGAGAGTGGGGGCCAATATTCAACGTTCTTAAAGAAAAGAATTTTCAACCCAGAATTTCATATCCAGCCAAACTAAGTTTCATCAGTGAAGGAAAATAAAATCCTTTACAGATAAGCAAATGCTTAGAGATTTTGTCACCACCAGGCCTGCCTTACAAGAGACCCTGAAGAAGCCCTGAACATGGAAAGGAACAACCGTACCAGCCATTGCAAAAACATGCCAAAATGTAAAGACATCGAGGCTAGGAAGAAATTGCATCAACTAACGAGCAAAATAACCAGTTAATCATAATGACAGGATCAAGTTCACACATAACAATATTAACTTAAATGTCAATGGACTAAATGCTCCAATTAAAAGACACAGACTGGCAAACTGGATAAAGAGTCAAGACCCATCAGTCTGCTGTATTCAGGAGACCCATCTCACATGCAGAGACATACATAGGCTCAAAATAAAGGGATGGAGAAGATCTACCAAGCAATGGAGAACACAAAAAAGCAGGGGTTGCAATCCTAGTCTCTGATAAAACAGACTTAAACCATCAAAGATCAAAAGAGACAAAGAAGGCCATTACATAATGGTAAAGGGATCAATTCAACAGGAAGAGCTAACTCTCCTAAATGTATGCACCCAATACAGGAGCACCCAGATTCATAAAGCAAGTCCTTAGAGACCTACAAAGAGACTTAGACTCCCATACAATAATAATGGGAGACTTCAACACTCCACTGTCAACATTAGACAGATCAACGAGACAGAAAGTTAACAAGGATATCCAGGAATTGAACTCATCTCTGCACCAGCGGACCTAATAGACATCTATAGAACTCTCCACCCCAAATCAACAGAATATACATTCTTCTCAGCACCACATCGCACTTATTCCAAATTGACCACATAATTGGAAGTAAAGCACTCCTCAGCAAATGTACAAGAACAGAAATTATAACAAACTGTCTCTCAGACCACAGTGCAATCAAACTAGAACTCAGGACTAAGAAACTCAATCCAAACCGCTCATCTACATGGAACTGAACAACCTGCTCCTGAATGACTACTGATACATAACGAAATGAAAGCAGAATAAAGATTTCTTCGAAACCAATGAGAACAAAGATACAACATACCAGAATCTCTGGGACACATTGAAAGCAGTGTGTAGAGGGAAATTTATAGCACTAAATGCCCACAAGAGAAAGCAGGAGAGATCTAAAATTGACACTCTAACATCACATATTAAAGAACTAGAGAGGCAAGAGCAAACACATTCAAAAGCTAGCAGAAGGCAAGAAATAACTAAGATCAGAGCAGAACTGAAGGAGATAGAGACACAAAAAACCCTCCAAAAAATCAATGAATCCAGGAGTTGGTTTTTTGAAAAGATCAACAAAATTGACAGACCGCTAGCAAGACTAATAAAGAAGAAAAGAGAGAGGAATCAAATAGATGCAATAAAAAATGATAAAGGGGATATCACCACCGACCCCACAGAAATACAAACACCATCAGAGAAGACTATAACGCCTCTACGCAAATCAATTAGAAAATCTAGAAGAAATGGATAATTTCCTGGACACTTACACTCTCCCAAGACTAAACCAGGAAGAAGTTGAATCCCTGAATAGACCAATAGCAGGCTCTGAAATTGAGGCAACAATTAATAGCCTACCCACCAAAAAAGTCCAGGACCAGATGGATTCACAGCTGAATTCTACCAGAGGTACAAGGAGGAGCTGGTACCATTCCTTCTGAAACTATTTCAATCAATAGAAAGAGGGAATCCTCCCTAACTCTTTTTATGAGGCCAACATCATCCTGATACCAAAGCCTGGCAGAGACACAACAAAAAAAGAGAATTTTAGACCAATATCCCTGATGAACATCGATGCAAAAATCTCAATAAAATACTGGCAAACCGGATCAGCAGCACATCAAAAAGCTTATCCACCATGATCAAGTGGGCTTCATCCCTGGGATGCAAGGCTGGTTCAACATTCGCAAATCAATAAACGTAATCCAGCATATAAACAGAACCAAAGACAAGAACACATGATTATCTCAATAGATGCAGAAAAGGCTTTTGACAAATTTCAACAGCCCTTTATGCTAAAAACGCTCAATAAATTCGGTATTGATGGAACGTACCTCAAAATAATAAGAGCTATTTATGACAAACCCACAGCTAATATCATACTGAATGGGCAAAAACTGGAAAAATTCCCTTTGAAAACTGGCACAAGACAGGATGCCCTCTCTCACCACTCCTATTCAACATAGTGTTGGAAGTTCTGGCTAGGGCAATCAGGCAAGAGAAAGAAATCAAGGGTATCCAGTTAGGAAAAGAAGAAGTCAAATTGTCCCTGTTTGCAGATGACATGATTGTATATTTAGAAAACCCCATTGTCTCAGCCCAAAATCTCCTTAAGCTGATAAGCAACTTCAGCAAAGTCTCAGGATACAAAATTAATGTGCAAAAATCACAAGCATTCTTATACACCAGTAACAGACAAGCAGAGAGCCAATCAGGAATCAACTTCCATTCACAATTGCTTCAAAGAGAATAAAATACCTAGGAATCCAGCTTACAAGGGATGTAAAGGACCTCTTCAAGGAGAACTACAAACCACTGCTCAGTGAAATCAAAGAGGACACAAACAAATGGAAGAACATACCATGCTCATGGATAGGAAGAATCAATATCGTGAAAATGGCCACTGCCCAAGGTGATTTATAGATTCAATGCCATCCCCATCAAGCTACCAATGACTTTCTTCACAGAATTGGAAAAAACTGCTTTAAAGTTCATATGGAACCAAAAAGAGCCGCATTGCCAAGACAATCCTAAGTCAAAAGGACAAAGCTGGAGGCGTCACGCTACCTGACTTCAAACTATACTACAAGGCTACAGTAACCAAAACAGCATGGTACTGGTACCACAACAGAGATATAGACCAATGGAACAGAACAGAGTCCTCAGAAATAATACCACACATCTACAGCCATCTGATCTTTGACAAACCTGACAAAACAAGAATGGGGAAAGGATTCCCTATTTATAAATGGTGCTGGGAAAATTGGCTAGCCATAAGTAGAAAGCTGAAACTGGATCCTTTCCTTACCCCTTATACGAAATTAATTCAAGATGGATTAGAGACTTAAATGTTAGACCTAATACCATAAAAACCCTAGAAGAAATTCTAGGTAGTACCATTCAGGACATAGGCATGGGCAAGGACTTCATGTCTAAAACACCAAAAGCAACGGCAGCAAAAGCAAAAATTGACACATGGGATCTAATTAAACTAAAGAGCTTTTGCACAGCAAAAGAAACTACCATCAGAGTGAACAGGCAACCTACAGAATGGGAGAAAATTTTTGCAACCTACTCATCTGACAAAGGGCTAATATCCAGAATCTACAAAGAACTCAAACAAATATACAAGAAAAAAACAAACAACCCCATCAAAAAGTGGGGAAAGGATATGAACAGACATTTCTCAAAAGAAGACATCCATACAGCCAACAGACACATGAAAAAATGCTCATCATCACTGGCCATCAGAGAAATGCAAATCAAAACCACAATGAGATACCATCTCACACCAGTTAGAATGGCAATCATTAAGAAGTCAGGAAACAACAGGTGTTGGAGATGTGGAGAAATAGGAACACTTTTACACTGTTGGTGGGATTGTAAACTAGTTCAACCATTATGGAAAACAGTATGGCGATTCCTCAAGGATCTAGAACTAGATGTACCATATGACCCAGCCATCCCACTACTGGTATATACCCAAAGGATTATAAATTACTCTACTACAAGGACACATGCACACGTATGTTTATTGCGGCACTATTCACAATAGCAAAGACTTGGAATCAACCCAAATGTCCATCTGTGACAGACTGGATTAAGAAAATGTGGCACATATACACCATGGAATACTATGCAGCCATAAAAAAGGATGAGTTTGCGTCCTTTGTAGGGACATGGATGCAGCTGGAAACCATCATTCTTAGCAAACTATCACAAGAAGAGAAAACCAAACACCGCATGTTCTCACTCATAGGTGGAACTGAACAATGAGATCACTTGGACTCGGGAAGGGGAACATCACACACTGGGGCCTATCATGGGGAGGGGGGAGGAGGAGGGATTGCATTGGGGAGGAGCATACATGATATAAACGTCATGCACATGTACCCTAGAACTTAAAGTATAAAAAAAAAAAAAAAAAAAGAATCAATATCGTGAAAAGGCCATACTGCCCAAGGTAATTTTTTAGATTCAATGCCATCCCCATCAAGCTACCAATGACTTTCTTCACAGAATTGGAAAAAACTGCTTTAGAGTTCATATGGAACCAAAGAGCCCGCATTGCCAAGACAATCCTAAGTCAAAAGAACAAAGCTGGAGGCATCATGCTACCTGACTTCAAACTATACTACAAGGCTACAGTAACCAAAACAGCATGGTACTGGTACCACAACAGAGATATAGACCAATGGAACAGAACAGAGTCCTCAGAAATATACCGCACATCTACAGCCATCTGATCTTTGACAAACCTGAGAGAAACAAGAAATGGGGAAAGGATTCCCTATTTAATAATGGTGCTGGGAAAATTGGCTAGCCATAAGTAGAAAGCTGAAACTGGATCCTTTCCTCCTTACTCCTTATATGAAAATTAATTCAAGATGGATTAGAGACTTAAATTTAGACCTAATACCATAAAAACCCTAGAAGAAATTCTAGGTAGTACCATTCAGGACACAGGCATGGGCTAGGACTTCATGTCTAAAACACCAAAAGCAACGGCAGCAAAAGCAAAATTGACAAATGGGATCTAATGAAACTATAGAGCTTCTGCACAGCAAAAGAAACTACCATCAGAGTGAACAGCAACCTACAGAATGGGAGAAAATTTTTGCAATCTACTCATTTGACAAAGGCTAATATCCAGAACCTACAAAGAACTCAAACAAATATACAAGAAAAAAACAAACAACCCCATCAAAAAGTGGGCAAAGGATGTGAACCATTTCTCAAAAGAAGACATTCACACAGCCAACAGACACAAAAAATTCTCATCATCACTCGCCATCAGAGAAATGCAAATCAAAACCACAATGAGATACCATCTCACACCAGTTAGAATGGCAATCATTAAAAAATCAGGAAACAACAGGTGCTGGAGAGGATGTGGAGAAATAGGAACACTTTTACACTGTTGGTGGGATTGTAAACTAGTTCAACCATTATGGAAAACGTATGGCGATCCTCAAGGATCTAGAACTAGATGTACCATATGACCCAGCCATCCCACTACTGGGTATATACCCAAAGGATTATAAATCATGCTGCTATAAAGACACATGCCACGTATGTTTATTGCGGCACTATTCACATAGCAAAGACTTGGAATCAACCCAAATGTCCCTCTGTGACAGACTGGATTAAGGAAATGTGGCACATATACACCATGGAATACTATGCAGCCATCAAAAAGGATGAGTTTGCATCCTTTGTAGGGACATGGATGCAGCTGGAAACCATCATTCTTAGCAATCTATCACAAGAACAGAAAACCAAACATTGCATGTTCTCACTCATAGGTGGGAACTGAACAATGAGATCACTTGGACTGGGGAAGGGGAACATCACACACTGGGGCCTATCATTGGTTGGGGGGAGGGATTGCATTGGGAGTTATACCTGATATAAATGACAAATAGATGGATTCTGACGAGTTGATGGGTGAAGCACACCAACATGGCACAAGTATACATATGTAACAAACCTGCACGTTATGCACATGTACCCTAGAACTTAAGGATATAATATAATAATGATAATAATAATAAATATACCAATTGAAAGACAGAGACTCTCAGTGTGTATAATAAAATAAGACCAAATTGTAGTTTGTTTATAAGAAACCACTTTAATATA
The DNA here is from genome assembly GCF_009764315.1 of Trachypithecus francoisi. Classification (NCBI taxonomy): domain Eukaryota; kingdom Metazoa; phylum Chordata; class Mammalia; order Primates; family Cercopithecidae; genus Trachypithecus; species Trachypithecus francoisi. Next base: position 85,224,355 of record NW_022681471.1, on the reverse strand, counting down.
AAGACACAGATAAATCAAAAGCAAAGGGATAGAGAAAGATATACCATGCTAACACAAATTAAAGAAAGCTGGCTGGGGTAGCTGTATTAGTTTTGGACAAATAGACTTCAAAGCAAGGAAATTTTCAGCAATAAACAGTTGTATTATATGATAACAATAAAACAAATATAATGGTAAAGGGGAAATTCTCCAAGAAGACAAACAATCCTTAATGTGCATCCAGTGAACAACAACATACCAAAATATATGAAGTAAAAACTGATGAAACTGGAAGGTAAAAATATATGAATCCACTATTATAATTAGAGACTTCATCATCCCTTTATCAGTGATTGACAGATTCAGCAGGCAGAAAATCAGTAAGGACATAGTTGATCTGAACAGCACCATCAATTAACTGGATTGAATTGACATCTCTAGAATACTTTATTCAACAACAGCAGATTACACATTCATCTCAAGCTCACATGGAGCATTTACCAAGACAGACCATATCCTTGGCCTTAAAACATACCTTAACAAATTTAAAATAATATAAATCATACCAAGTATGCTTTCAAATCAAATGAAATTAAACTAGAAGTCAATACAGAAAGATAGCTGGGAAATCTCAAAGTAATTGGAGATTAAACAGCACACTTCTACAAACAATCTATTCCTGGTCAACAAGAGATTCTGACTTCTAGGACCTCATAGGCTCTCACTTTTCTACTGCTCTTCTTAGAAAAAGCCATCCTATTAAGTCTCTTCCCTCTCAATGGAAACAAGAGTATGGTGCTTAGCTCCCTGTCCCAGAATGTATGACTTATCCCCAGAGCTCTCCCTATGGCAGAAAAGACTCTAATCCACTTAGAAGCATTCAAGACATTTCCTATCAGTTTAAGGTGTAGAGAAAGGTGGTTCTCAAGTGTCCTTCCCGTGGTCTCTGAAATCCATACCTATATAAAGGATTGAAAGCATAATATCATAATATTGTGCTTAGGGTCACTGGACTTAAAACCTCCCAAATGTGGATTTGAATCCCTTGTCCATCAATGACTAGGTGTGTGACCTTAAGCAAGTCACCACCTCTCTGAGTCTCAGTGTCATCACCTGTAAAATGAGGATAATATTAGTACCTTCTTCATTGTGTTGCTGTGATAATTAAATGAGCTGATGCATCTAAAGGATTTAGCACAGTGCCTGGAACATAGCAAGTGTCCTGTAAATGATACCTAATAGTAGATCCTATATACTGTATTCCCTGAACCTCCTATGGGCCTAGCCCTATGTTAGTGTTGCCATAGAGGGGGGAGACAAGAAAAGGAAGCATTATAAACCCTTCTCTCAAAGAGTTCAATATTTGGATAGAAAGTAAAAATATTTCATGTAAAACAGTCAGTGAACAGACTGGGACAGGGAATATCTAAGTGAGAAGGGCACGGGTCAGGGTTGGCAACTTAAGGAAGAACTTTCCAGAGAAGGAGCAACTGAAAGAACAGTAAAGATGTGAATAAATAAAGGGAAGTTGGAGAGGAGTATGCTATCTAAAGAGCACAAAAGGGCAAGGTTTATGGAGTTAAACTGGAATCTGAGTTTTCTAGGGGCTGGTGAGACTAGCCTGGAAGAAATGGAGGGTGAGGCAGAAGAGCAGATTACAGCAGAACCAAAGCATGCAGTCATTGAAAGGCAGCTATAAAGACCCGGGATCATAAAGGTCCTAAACATTAGAATCCTGGAATCATTGAATCCTGGGTCATGGAGCCCAGGAACCATATAGCAAATGAATTCTAGAGCTCTAAAAACATGGAGCTTGAACCTTTTAGACCATCAGCATCCAATATGACTTTCGTGATAACAGAAATGACCTAAAATTCTGTGCTATCTCATATAGTAGCCACTGGCAACATGTGGCTATTGAACACTTGAAATGTGGCTACTGCAAGTAAAGAATTAAATGTTTAAATTTTTCTTTAATTTTAGCTAGTTTATATTCAAATATAAGTAGCTACATGTGACTATTATTAGCTACCATATTAAACAGTGCAGTTAAATGCCTTGGAACCTATATTTTCACCTGAGAATCCTAGATTCACAGAGTCCTGCAGTCAGAGGGTCTCAAAACCATATAACACTTAGATTTTAATGCCTTGTGTAGAAAAGGCCTTTCAATCTCATAGACCTCAAGTCTTGTCCCATTCCCTTCATTTCATCCATATCCCACAGACTAAAAAGGCCATGAATGTGATCCTCAGTGACCTTCGAGCCAATGACTACTTCAACATCATATCCTTTTCTGACACAATTAATGTCTGGAAAGCTGGAGGCTCTATCCAGGCCACCATCCAGAATGTCCACGGTGCCAAGGACTACCTGCATCGCATGGAAGCCGATGGTTGTAAGTGTTAAATCTACCCACCCAAATGGGCAGGCTGTGGTGAAACCTCTCTTCATTCCCCCATCCTCCTCAACTCTCACAGTGCCTGAAATATCAAGACTACATTTCACACAAATATGGTCCTTTGTCCTCTGTGTTCTCCCATCACCCTTTCCTTGTAGAAAGAGCACAGCTGATTCTCCATGTGTCTTAGGACACATTTCTTTTTGGCCTCAGTTTCCTCCTCTTTAAAGCAAACACTTGAAAGAATTTGCTAAACTTTCTTCAAATCAATAATTTAGATATTTATTTCCAAGCATTTGAGAAAGCTGCTGCCCTGATTCTAGCTTTTGAGCAATCATCTCCAACAACTACTGAATTCTCCTCTATCCACTGCCTCCTGTCAACTCTGTCCTTTCTTCCCCTGTAGCAAGAAGAAGGCGGGGGGGTGGGTGGGTGCTATCCTTGGGAACCTGCCAGTCTCGCTGGGAAATGAGACATCTCCCCCCTCGACCCTGCACCACCAAGGAAACAGACAAAGAACAGTGTGAGACAGAGTGATAAAAGCCAAGGACATGTGGGCCTCAATGTCAGATCTCAGCAAGTCTGGGTGGGAGTGGAGAAGTTGGGAAGGAGAAACAGTGGATACTTCCTGAGCAAAGATAAGGAGCTGCGAGCCTGGGAGGTTGGTGAGGTGCCCAGTTTGTCTGCAATGGGGGTAGAAGTGACCAGAGAAGATGGTCTCACAATATATTCCCCAATTAGGGACCGACATCAACTCAGCTCTGCTGGCAGCTGCTTCAGTGCTGAACCATAGCAACCAGGAGCCTGGGAGGGGCCCCAGTGTGGGGAGGATCCCTCTTATCATCTTCCTGACAGATGGGGAGCCCACGGCTGGCGTGACGACCCCCAGTGTGATCCTCTCCAATGTCCGTCAGGCAGTAGGCCACAGGGTATCCCTTTTCAGCTTGGCCTTTGGGGATGATGCTGACTTTACACTGCTGCGCCGCCTGTCCCTGGAAAACCGGGGAATAGCCCGGCGCATATATGAGGACACTGATGCGGCCCTACAGCTGGAGGGCCTCTATGAGGAGATCTCCATGCCTCTGCTGGCAGATGTGCGTCTGAACTACCTGGGCGGCTTGGTTGGGGCCTCCCCTTGGGCCGTTTTCCCCAATTACTTTGGTGGCTCAGAGCTGGTGGTGGCAGGACAGGTACAGCCAGGCAAACAGGAACTGGGCATCCACCTGGCAGCCCGTGGCCCCAAGGATCAGCTTCTTGTGGCCCGCCACAGTGAAGGGGCCACCAACAACAGCCAGAAGACCTTTGGTTGCCCAGGGGAGCCAGCCCCCAATGTGGCCCACTTCATCCGCCGCCTCTGGGCCTACGTCACCATTGGAGAGTTGCTGAACGCACGCTTCCAAGCTCGTGACACCACCATTCGCCACCTGCTGGCTGCCAAAGTCCTCAACCTGTCCCTTGAATACAACTTTGTCACACCTCTGACTTCGCTGGTCATGGTGCAACCCAAGGAGGCCAGTGAGGAGACCAGGAGACACACCTCCACCTCTGCTGGGCCAGACACCATAATGCCCTCATCCAGCAGCAGGCATGGCCTAGGGATAAGCACAGCTCAGCCAGCCTTGGTGCCCAAGGTCATCTCCCCCAAATCAAGGCCTGTGAAACCAAAGTTCTACTTATCCTCAACTACTACTGCTTCTACCAAGAAGATGCTAAGTTCCAAAGAGTTGGAGCCATTGGAAGAGAGCCCTCATACCCTATCAACGCCTACATACCCAAAGGCCAAAACTCCAGCACAACAGGATTCTGGCACCTTGGCCCAGGCAACTCTCAGGACAAAACCTACCGTTCTTGTGCCCTCAAATTCTGGTACTCTGTTGCCTCTGAAGCTCAGCACTCTATTACACCAGAATCCTGATATATTACCCATGAACTCCAAGACACAAGTCCCACCTCTGAAACCTGGCATCCCAGCCTTGTCCAAAGCTGACACTGTGAAACATGTTACTCCACTGCATTCCAGACCTGGTGCTCCATCACACCCCCAACTTGGGGCACTCACATCACAGTCACCTAAAGGCCTGCCACAGTCAAGACCTGGAGTCTCTACACTTCAGGTTCCCAAGTACCCACCACACAGCAGACTTAGGGTTCCTGCTCCCAAGACCCAAAGCAACATGCCACACCCCAGGCCTGGAATCCTCTTGTCCAAGACCCCTAAAGTCTCATTATCTCTTAAACCAAGTGCCCCACCACACCAAATTTCCACAAGCATATCAATTTCCAAGCCTGAGACCCCAAATCCCCATATGCCCCAAACCCCACTACCTCCTAGACCTGACAGACCAAGGCCCCCACTTCCCGTGAGCCTAAGCACATTTCCAAATACAATCTCAAGTTCCACAGGTCCCAGTAGTACCACAACCACCTCTGTCCTTGGAGAACCCCTCCCCATGCCTTTTACTCCCACTCTGCCCCCTGGAAGATTCTGGCATCAGCATGATCTGCTCCCGGGTCCCCAGAGGACCAGACAAGTTCTGGGACCATCTAGGCCAGGAGTTCCAACAATGAGCCTACTCAACAGCTCCAGGCCTACATCAGAAGGCAGCCCTCCAAACCTGCCAATCTTGCTGCCTTCTAGCGTCCTCCCTGAGGCCATCAGTCTGCTCCTTCTCCCCGAGGAGCTACAGCTGCTTTCTGAATCAATGGTGGAATCCAAGTTCGTGGAGTCCTTGAACCCACCAGTTTTCTATACCTTCCTCACTCCTGATGAAGATGGTGAGTGCCATGGGTGAGAGTTCGAGCCATGAGGGTGAGGTATGAATGGACAGTACTAGGAGCTGGGAATCTACAAGGCTTATGTAGACTCCAGTGATGGGACAGCTGCTTCCTTGCTTGATTGCTTGCTTGCTTTGGGACTTTGGACCAGTTACTTAACTTATCTGGGCCTCAGTATACATGCACGGAATTAGAGGCCTTGGGAGAGGAGGAGGTTGAGACTGGGAAGGCTGAACAGAAACAAATTGGCCAAGGGTTAGCTTTGACATTTGCTTTGTTCAACAAGAGAATTGCTGATGCTTCCCAAGCAGGGGAGGAATGCATCATTGGACAAGGTGGGTCTTATTGGTTTTTCTGTGCTCTGTGAATAGTCCTGCTAATGACAGGGGTAGAAGAATTGGGGAAGATAATTAAAATTATCTTTAATTTCCAAAAAAATATGAAATAATAAGTTAACATTTGTCAGCTCTTCCTATGCACAAGTACTGCTCTGCATATTGTGCTTGTCCCTCATTTAATCCTCACAAGAAACTGCTGACATCTTCATTTTACACGTGAGGAGAATGAAGCACAGAGAGGTAAAATAAGTTTCTCAGTGTCACACAGCTAGTCAGAGAGTTGAATTCATACAATCTGGTCACAGAATGAATGTGATTCACCACTCCAGTATCCTGCCTTCCTAAGAGAAGGAGTGACATTTCCTAGGTGACCTTATAGGGCAGGATTAGAACACATTGAGGGTGCCTAAATCATAGGGATGCAAATTTGGGTATGACATCCTCTACATGCCTCTCTCCTCAGACACCCCTCCAATATCCTATCCACCCTCAGTTATTGACAATGCTACCCCTAATATATTTACCAAATCCTTCCACTTCCCACCACCCCAAATGTCACTGTGCTACAGCAAACCACCATTGTGTCTCACCTAGAAAACTGTTCCAGCCTCCTCACTGGTTTCCCCACTTCCTCTCCTGTCCTGCTACAGGCCAATCTCCCCCAGCAGCCAAAGGGATCCTTTAAAGACACAAATCACTTCATGCCCCTTCCCTACTTAAAGTCCCTCAAGGGTTTCCCATCACACTTAGAATGAAGTTAAAAGTCCTCTTCATGGCCAACAGGCTCTGTGTGATCTGCTCCCTACCCCCATTCCTCTATGACCTCACCCTCTCCCACCCATTCTCTGAACTCCAGCCCCACTGGTCTCTACTTTGCTCCTCTAATGAACACCCTACCCCATCTTCACCCAGGGACTTTTTTCAAGCTACTCTCTCTGCTTCATAATCACCTGACCCGCTTTGTCCTACCCCTTCCTGCTGCCCTCATCCTTCCATTACCCTTCAAACTCCAGCTCATGCCTTAGATCTCAGCTCAGATCTCCTTACCCACCCTCCCCCAAGCAGGCTACTTCAGGTCTCTGTTTAACTCCTTTGGCCACCCCATTATTTTTTTCTAATAACATTTATCACCATTTGTGATAAATTATGATTTCATTCATGTCTGCCACCCCCTACTAAACTATGAGCTTCACCAGGTCAGAAACTATGTCTCTAGTTTTCAACACCATATACCTGATACCTAAGCAATGCCTGAATGAATGAATGGACAAATGAATGTATAAATGCTATAAGGAAGAACTTTGAACATATCTGAGCTTGAAAGATTAAGAGGCTGTGGAGAGCATAAGGTCCCAGTCCTGGAGATGGGCAGGTCAGCCTGCAGAGCCAGTGAGGGCTCTCCTTGTCAGAGGATTGTGAGCTTTTGCCCTGGGAATTTGAAGGGTTTTCTTATTTCTTTTGTGCTTGGCAGGAAGTCCAAACTGGGATGGCGATTCTGAGGAGATCCTGGGAGGAGCTGGAGGCAGCATGGAATCTAAAGGAAGTTCTGTGGGGTTAGCAAAAGGTGAGCAAGGAGCTTCCCTGACAAAGATCCCCTGAGCCTTCATTTCCATTCCACTAGAATTCTTATTGACATTGTGGGAGCCCAGAGGGAGGTAATGTATTAGTTTTCTATTGTTGTGTAACATTTACCACAAATTTAGTGGCTTAAAACAACACCAATTAATAATCTCACAGTTCTGTAAGTCAGTAGTCTAGAAATAGCTTAGTTAGATTCTCTGCTCAGGGTCTCACAAGACTGAAATCAAGGTGTCTGTCACACTGAGCTCTCATCCTCTTCCACACTCATTCACATTGTTAGCAGAATTTAGTTATTTGTGTTGCTGGGACTGAGGTCCCTGTTTACTTGCTGGCTGTTGGCTGGAGGATCGCTGTCAGCTGCTAGAGGTTACCTGGGGCCACTCTCAGTACCTAGAAATCTCCTGCATTCCTTGCCATGTAGTTCCCCTCCATCTTCAAAGGCAGCCATGGAGCATTCCCCTAATTCCAAACCCTTCTCACATTTTAAATTTCTCTGACAAATTTTAAGGGCTTACATGAATAGGTCAGCCCCACCTGGATAATATACTCTTCATAAGGTCAATAGGGTCACATGAAATAACCTATTTCTGGGAGGATATTTCATGATATTCACAGCTCTGGGGATTTTACAGAGTGTGTACACCAAGGGATCCTGGGGGCCATCTTAGAATTCTATCTACCACAGGCAGAGAGCAAGAGAAAATAGCATTTGGGCTGGCCTTGAAGGATAACTAGAAATTCATCCCTGGTAGTTAAGGGAAAGGAAAACATTCCAGGTGGCAGGAAAAACAGGAGTAAAGGGTCCCTAGGAAGAGAAGGTAGGAAACTCATAACATAGTTTGGTTGGGCTAAAGCCTAAAGACTGGAGAGCTAGACAGGGACTAGATTTCAGAAAAGCCTTAAATGCTGAACACAGGAATTTGGCCTTTATCTGGGAGGAGGTCCCAGAATTCCTAGGGATGTGATAGATTAGTCCCTTCCCAACACAGTCTCTCTCTCCTTTGCAGGCACATTACCTAGCATCTTCACCTTCTCCTCCTCAGGTAAGCCAGTCACCCCCATGGCTTCCCTCTTTGAGTACAGGGCAGCTTGTGCACTGGGACTGGGGCTGGGGAAATAGACATAACCTCTTTCCTTTCTCTCCTCTCTCTTCCCCTCTCCCTTCCATTTATTCCTTCAACTTTAGACTTGTATCTTCTGCCTTGCAGTGGACGGGGACCCCCACTTTGTGATCCAAATCCCACACTCAGAAGAGAAGATCTGCTTCACACTGAATGGGCACCCTGGGGACTTGCTGCAGCTCATAGAGGACCCAAAGGCAGGTACGAGCCCTAAGAACTCCATCCCCATACACCACAGCTGGATATATCCGTGTCAATACCCCTAGACATTTGTGGGCTAATACCCCAGACACATAGAAATGCACCTCACTAACACATGGTAACACACAAGAACACACCAAGACACACATGAAAACACATGTGAATACACTCAAACACCAAGATACTCACAGATAAACACACAAAAGGGCATAGAGTAAACTCACACAAATATGATGGAACTTCAAAAAGGTTGTGGTAAAATGGAATTAAACGATAAAAAATTAAAAACATAAACATTATTTCTCAACATAAGCTCCATCAAATACAAGATAAGCAAGGATAGCAGTCATTTAGTCCATCCATAAAGAACTGAGGGTCCTGGGAATTTAACCATGTTAATGCAGTATTTTATACATTATTTTAAAATGAAGAAAACTGGGTGCCCTTTAAAGATTGTTTAAGATCAGGAAGCAAAAATAAGTCAGAAGGAGCCAAATCAGGACTGTAAGGTCGATGCCTAATGATTTCCCATCAAAACTCTTGAAAAATTGCCCTTGTTTGATGAGAGAAATGAGCAGAAGGATTGTCATGGTGGAGAAGAATTCTCTGGTGAGGCTTTCCCAGGCATTTTTCTACTAAAGTTTTGGCTAACTTTCTCAAAGCATTCTCATAATAAGCAGATATTATCATGCTTTGGCCCTCCAGAATGTCAACTAGTAAAATGTCTTAAGCATCTCCAAAAACCAGTTGCCATGACCTTTGCTCTTGACAAGTCTGCTTTTGCTTTGACTGAACCACTTCTACCTCTTGGTAGCCATTGCTTTGATTGTGCTTTTGTCTTCAGGATCATACTAATCATACTGATAAAGCCATGTTTCATTTTCTGTTATACTTCTTTGAGGGAATGCTTTAGGATCTTGATACCACTTGTTTAAAGTTTTCACTGAAAGCTCTGCTCTTGTCTGCAGGTAATCTGGGTGCATCTGGTGATGGTTGTGGCACCTGTCGAGTTGAAAGTTTACTCAACTTTAATTTTTCAGTCAGAATTGTGTAAGCTGAACCAACTGAGACGTCTATGGTGTTGGCTATTGTTTCCATTGTTAATTGCCAGTTCTCTTCAATTAGAGCATGAACAAGATGAATTTTTCCTCACAAATTGATGTAGATGGTCTGCAGCTGCAGGCTTCTTCATCTTCAACATTGTCTCATCCCTTCTTAAAACGAGTTATCCATTTGTAAAGTGCTGCTTTCTTTAGGACATTGTCCTTATAAACTTTTCATAAAACACCAATAATTTTACCATTCTTGCACCCAAGCTTCACCATAAATTGTTCTTCCTTCAATTTTAGCAGAGTTCATGCTGCTCTGATAGGTGCTCTTTTCAAACTGATGTCTTGTCCTTCTCAATGCTTCAAACTAGATCTGGTTCATCCGTGTTGTAACAAATTAGTTTATTTTGGTGCAAAAAATTTTGAAATCCATGCATAGTTTTTCATAAAATGCATTTTCCATGAACTTTTTGAAGACTCCTCGTACACACTGTGGTGTACATATTTTGACACTCCTTCCACCCACAAATATGCAAATATGCACCTAGACACATGGTGACACACAATACATGCCCAGATATACACAATGACATGCACATCAACACACTTGGGCATACAAGCACTGAATACCCCCAGGTTAATCCCAATTGCCAGGAATTCAACACATACAGGCAGCAAACATACTCTGTTACTTTAGTTATATGAAAAACACTGATGCATGGAAATACCCACCAAACCAAACAATGACACAAATCCAGATGCACACACACTGACACTCCAGATACACATCAGTACACACCAACACATAACCAGGTACACACAACATACACTATTGCACAAAGACATATAACACCAACATATCCAGAGGCACATACATAAACATATAACCAAATATATGCACTCTAACATACCATCTTCTCCAAACATGCAGATGTACTGATATGCCCAGAGTTACTCATATGAACATAACCAAACACACACATTACACACTCAGAGGCAAACACACATATATATGCAAACAACCACACTGGGGTAAGCATGTGCACACATACTACGTGCCCCCACCCCACACTGCTCAGGAAGCAGCAGCCAGGTGGACCATGGTAAAAGTAGTTCTATCAGGAGCTGGCTCTCTAGCAACAAATCTGCACTACTTCATCTGCCCATGCTGTGGGTGACCATGTAAACGACCATGCAAAAGCCCCCACTCCAGGCCCACACTCCCCTCCTTCCAGGGCTGCACGTGAGTGGGAAGCTGCTTGGCGCACCACCAAGGCCGGGCCACAAGGACCAGACTCGCACCTACTTCCAGATCATCACAGTCACTACAGACAAACCCCGGGCCTACACTATCACCATCAGCCGCAGTTCTATATCTTTGCGAGGTGAGGGTACCTTGCGCCTGTCCTGGGACCGAACTGCCCTACTGAAGAGGCCCCATCTGGAGCTCTATGTGGCTGCTGCAGCCCGCCTTACCCTCCGCCTTGGGCCCTACCTTGAGTTCCTAGTCCTCCGGCACCGCTACAGACATCCCAGTACCCTGCAACTACCCCACCTGGGGTTCTATGTGGCCAATGGCTCAGGCCTCAGCCCCTCAGCCCATGGCCTGATAGGTAAGTGCAGCTGAGGCTGAGAGGGGCCAGGGAGCACCAGCCCCCAAAAAGACTCTGTCAGGGTGAAAGGCACCTATACCCCCAACCAGGGAGAGGAATCAGAGACAGGCTTTTCCCTCGGGGAGCTCCTCATCTTGACAGAGGACAGACCCAGATATGGATACTGAACACAGGAGGGGATCATTGCTGGACAGAAAGCTGCCCAGGGAGCTAGAGAAAACCAGAGTGGGGGAACTTGCCCAGCCTCAGAGCTCAAGAGAGAAAGACCTCCTAGAGGAGGTAGACACACCCACAGTGAGTCTGAAAGGCTAAACAAGAGTGGAGGAAAGGAACAGAAGTTGGAGGAAATGGAGTTGAGTTGTCAGAGTTGAATGCTAGGATGAGGAATTGGGCTTTATCCTGAAAGCAATGAGGAGCCATGAAGGGTTATAAGCAGAAGAGAGACACAGTCATATCTGGGTGTTACAAAGATCCCTCTGGAGACTGCTATGAAGGGAGGTTGCAGAATGCCAGGCTGTAGGTCAGGAGACACTGGCAGAACCTGAGGCAGAGGCTCACATCAAAGAGTGACAGTGGGTTGAACAGATATTTTTACCTCCTCTGGGTCTCCTCCCTCCTCTTGTCTCCTTCTTTCTAATCTTCCCTGTCTTCTCCTCCAAGCCTGGTTGTCCCCCTTTCTCTGCCATCTCATCCACTTTGGCTCCCTACTTCCATATCACACTCCAGCCCCATCCGGCTCCTGCACAGTTCCCACAATGCCCAGCCTCTTCCCTCCTCTGGTCCTTTGCTGCCCCTCCTTCTTCCTCCTTTAAATCCCTCTGGATTTCCTGCTGAGCTTCCTTGCAGATCTCTAAGCAGGGACTCAGGCCACCTCCCTGACTAGCACTGCATCTCTCTCCCTCAGGGCAGTTCCAGCACGCAGACATCCGACTGGTGACAGGACCTATGGGGCCATGCTTACAAAGGCACCATGGCCCAGATGTGCCTGTGATTCTAGGCAAGAGGCTGCTGAAGGACTCACCAAGGCTGCTGCCCCGCTGGGCTTCCTGCTGGCTGGTGAAGCGCTCTCATGTAGAGCTGCTTCTGGGCCACCCCTACCTCGCCTATGTCCTGTGACAGCTTCTGAATTCCAGAGCCAGGAGACCCGAATTTGGGAGATCTGGAAACCAGGGCATGGGGTGAGCCAGGGACAGAGACCCAAGGACATGAAAGCACACACAGGGACACACAGACTCATGCATGTTCTAAGGAACACATATACCAGTGTATAAAAATACATAGGCATGCAGAGACATAGAGTCAGGGACTCCTGAATCTTCATTGTCCTTTCCCTGACTCCTATGGCATATCTGAGGTTCTCAGAGTTTCCCTAACAAACCGTGCTCACTCCTACTACTGGACCATTGCATGCGTTTTTCCTTCTGCATGAGACACTCTTCCTTTGTTCCTGTAGGTGAATGTAATTCATCCTTCAAGTCCTTGTTGTTACCTCTTCTAGGAGGCCTTTCCTGATGCCTGCCCTAGACTGAGTTTGGTCCTGTCCTCTGGGTTCTTATAGCCCACCCCCATCCCTCCACGCTCACAGCACTTATACTGTGTAGTAATCATCTGTTTACTTGTCTGGATCCCCGACTTAGACTGTGAGCTCTTTGAGGGCAAGGACCTTTTCTGAATCATCTATGTAACCCCAGTGCCTCTCACATAATAGGTGCTTAGTAAATATTTGTTAAAAGAATGAATTAATTAATTAACAAAAAGGATCCTATAACATAGCAATAGACAGACATATATACATACTCACAACCAAAGACACAGGATCACACCCAGAAAAACTGTGACAAGGACACAGATATGGATGGAGAATAGAGGGACAGACAAACTTATGGAAACACAGGAATCACAAAACAAACATGGACATAGGGGTATAGAGACATAAAAAGATGGGGAGAGGGAGCCAGAGTGGCAGCATCAGGGACATAAACTCAGAGAAAAAGGAACAGATGTTCTCTGGCTGCATCTCTGTGTCTTCATGGTTTTCAGTTACTGTCCCTGTTACAAAGAGGCAAAGAGTAAAAAAGGTCACTTAGGTACAGACACAAAATGAGTAATGTAAAGACAATGATATATAACTATATACAAAGAGATAGATAAACACAGAGATTCAGACACAGAAGCAGGGTATCAAGACACACAGAGACATGGGGACATAGGTAGCCAGGGAGACACAGACCAGGACCACAGTCCAAGACACCAAGGTCAGAGGGGTAGAAACTCAGAGATACACTGACATGCTGATTTGCAGACATGAGGCAGAGAATAGGAGAAGAACACAGAAACACAGGGCCAGAGACATATAAAGATGTAGAAACAGAGACGTTACACAGACCCAGGCTTGGTGACAAAGATAGGGATATAGGCAAAGGGATACACTAAGAGTGAGACAGGAACACAGACTCATATGTTCACAGATCCACAGATAAAGACATGGAGACTCAGACACTTGAACAGTTACAAGAAAAGAGATAAGGTTCGGGACAGAGACATAAGGACAGGCAAGATGCAGACCCAGGTAAAATGGCGACATTGTGACATAGTGAGACGGACATTGGGAATTCAGAGACAGAGAACCCAGAACAAGTAGACATAGGGATGTGAGCCCACAAACACAGTCATATGGACACAGGCTAGACACAGACAGAAACACAGGGACATGTCTAGTAAGATAGAAACAGGAACAAGGAAACCTAAACACATAGATCAGACAGACAGAATATAAGCAAATGGGCATAAACATGTGACAAAGAAGTATATCCAGAGAAGCAAGGATGCAAAGTCACAGAACCAAAATGCACCTGGCAACACCAGAAAAAGTTACACACAAGTCGACAACCACAGCCACAACAGAAAGCATGGGAACAGGGAATCAGACCCAGGTACACAGAGATAGTGGCTTAAAGATAAAAAGATGTGGAACCAGACACCAGATGCAAACAGAGAGGCAGGAACACAGAGGAGGTGAGCCAGACCAAAACAAAACCAGGGGCAGAGTGACACAGAAAGAGAAACAGATGCAGAAAGACACACTGACAAACAGACTCATAGAAATGTCAACAGCCATGGGAACCCAGAGAAAAAGACACAGGAACTGAAAAAGAGAGGGATTGAATCACAGGACAACTTAAAACACAACCACAGTAACATAAAGAAACAATAATACAGAGATATTGATAAAAGCTGGGGGAAATAGATGGAGAAGAGGATACAGAAATACAGAGACACAGACATGGAAAGCAAAGTTCCAGAAATGCACAGACTCGGGGACTCACTAACACAGGGCATATGGAAAGAGGCATATGCAGATTTATGAATACACAGACCCTGGAATACAGAGCCTCAGAGACACCCAGACAGAAGAACACAGAGGGAGACAGTGTAAGATGGCGGAATAGAAGGCTCCACCTATCATTCCCCGCCTTCCCTGCAAGGACACCAATTAAACAACTATCTACACACACAAAAAAAGCAGCTTCATAAGAACAAAAAATCAGGTGAGCACTCACAGTACCTGGTCTTAACTTCATATCACTGAAAGAGGCACTGAAGAGGTAGGAAAAACAGTCTTGACCCACTGACACCACCTCCCCATCCCCTAGCAGTGGCTGAGGGGTGTGGAGAGAGAATCTGACTACTTGGGAGAGGGAAAGCACAGCAATTGAAGTGAGGCATTGAACTCAGTGCTGCCCTGTCATAGCAGAAAGCAAAATAACGAACTCAGCTGACGCCTGCATGCAGAGGGAACATTTAAACCAGCCCTAGCCAGAGGGGAATTGCCCATCCCAGCAGTTGAAATTTGAATTCCCACAAGACACACCACCTTGGGCCAAAGTGTTTTTGGGGCCCCAAATAAACAGGAAAGGAAGTCTAGGACACAAGGACTGCAACTCCTAAGCAAGTCCTAGTGCTAAACTGGGCTCCGAGACAGTGGACTGAGGAGGGGAGGGCACTCAACCAACAGAGACATTAGGCAGGGTGGCAAAAGGAGTACTGGCACAACACTTCCCCTAACCCCAGGCTGCACAGCTGACAGCTCCAAAAGGGACTTCTTCCTTCCACTTGAGGAGAGAAGAGGGAAGAGTGGGGAGGACTTTGTCTTGCATCTTGGATACCACCTAAGCTACAATGGGACAGGGTACTGGTCAGAGTTATGAGGCCCCCTTTCTAGGCCCCAGTTCCCAGACAACATTTCTAGACACACCCTGGGCTAGAAGGGAATCTGCTGCATTGAAGGGAAGGACCCAGTTGTGGCAGGATTCCTTGCCTGCTAACTGAAGAGCCCTTGGTCCCTGAATAACTAACAGTGATATCCAGGTACCACATCAAGAGCCTTGGGTGAGACTCTGAGACTTGCTGGCTTCAGATGAGACTCAACACATTCCCAGCTGTGGTGGCTATGGGGCAAGACTCCTTCCACTTTAGTGGAAGGAAAAGTAAAGGGGACTTTGTCTTGCACCTTAGGGGTACCAGCTCAACCTTGCAGAGTAGAGCATGAAGAGGTCTCTTAGGGTTACCAATTCCAGGTATTGGATCTTGGATGGCAATTCTGGACCTGCCTTAGACCAGAGGGGAACCCACTGACCCAAATGGTGAGTCCTAGGCCAGGCAATATCCAACACAAGCTGACTGAAGAGCCCTTGATTCTTAAGGGAACATCAGTGGTAGCCTGGCAGTACTCCCTGTGAGCCTGTGGTGGCAGTGGGCATGGGGCGAGGCTCCTCTGCCTTTAGAAAAGTGAGGGAAGATTGGGAAGGACTGTGTCTTATGGATTGAGGATCATCTTAGCTACAGTACAATAGAAACCCAGGTAGATTTCTAAGGTTTTGACTTCAGAACCTGGGTGACATCTCTGGACCTGCTCAGGGCCTGAGGGAACTCAGTGCCCTGAAGGGAAGGACATAAGCCTGACTGACTTTGCCACCAGCTGATTATAGAGCCCCAGGGTCTTGAGCAAACATAGGTGGTAGCCAGAGAGTGGTTATGCCAAGACTTGGGTAAGGCCCAGTGCTGTGCTGGCTTCACGTCTGACACAGTGCAGTTTTAATAGTGGTGGCCACAGAGGTGCTTGTTTCACTCCACCCAGAAGTCCAGGGGGCTCATAACAGAAAGACTTGTTTGTTTCGGAGAAAGAGAGAGAAAAGAAAAAAGAGTCTCTGCCTGGAAATCCAAAGTATTCTTCCAGAGCTTGTCCAAGACCATCAAGATAATATTTCTACAAGTCTGCAAGAACCACAAAATTACTGGACTTTGGTTGCCTCTAATGCAGATCACAACACCCAAATCTTTTCTAATATCTGGAAAGCCTTCCCAAGAAGGAAGGGTACAAACAGGCCCAGACAGTGAAGACTACACTAAATACCTAACTCTTCAATGCCCAAACATAGGTGAACATTCACAAGTCTCAAGACTCGAGAAAAGCATGACCTCACCAAATGAACTAAATAAGGCACCAGGGACCAATCCTGGAGAAATAGAGATATGTGACCTTTCACATATTAAAGAAATGCGATATCAAAGAGAATTCAAAATAGCTGTGTTAAGGAAACTCAAAGAAATTCAAGCTAACACAAAGAAGGAATCAGAATTCTAAGAGATTGAAATAATTTAAAAGAATGAAACAAATTCTGGGGCTGGAAATGCAATTGATATACTGAAGAATGCATCAGAGTCTTTTAATAGCAGAAATGATCAAGCAGAAGACAGAATTAATGAGCTTCAAGACAAGCTATTTGAAAATTCACAGACAGAGACAAAAGAAAACAGAATAAAAAACAATGAAGTATGCCTGGAGGATCTAGAAAATAGCCGCTATAGGGCAAATCTAAGAGTTATTAGCCTTAAAGAGGAGGTAGAGAAAGAGATAGGGGTAGAAAGTTTATTCAAAGGGATAATAACAGAGAACTTCCGAAACCTAGAGAAAGATATCAACATTCAAGTACAAAAAGGTTATAGAACACCAAGCAGATTTCACCCAAAGAAGACTACAGCAAGGTATTTAATAATCAAATTCCCAAAGGTCAAGGTTAAAGAAAGCATCCTAAAAGCAGTGAAACAAATAACAGATGATGAATCTCCAATGTGTCTGACAACAGACTTTTCAGTGGAAACCATAAAGGCCAAGAGAGAGTGGCATGGCATATTTAAAATGCAAAAGGAAAAATACTTTTACCCTAGAAAAGTAAATCTCATGAAAACATCCTTCAAACATGTAGGAGAAATAAAGACTTTCCCAGACAAACAAAAGCTGAAGGATTTCATCAATACCAGACACGTCCTACAAGAAGTGCTAACAGGAGTACTTCAATCAGAAAGACAAGGATATGACTGAGTGATAATCACCTGAAGGTACACAGAAAAACACAGAATATAACACTGTAATTGTGGTGTGTAAACTACTCTTATCCTAAGTAGAAAGACTAAATGATGAACGCATCAAAAATACTAACTATAACAACTTTCCAAGACATAGTACAATAAGACCTAAATAGTAATAACAAAAAATTAGAAAATGAGGAGATGAAGTTAAGGCATAAAGTCTTTAATAATTTTCTTTATGTCTGTTTGTTTGTGCAAACAGTGTGTTATCAGCTTAAAATAATGGGTTATAAGAAAGTATTTGAAAGCCTCATGGTAACCTCAAACTGAAAAACACGCAACAGACACACAAAAAATAAAAAAGCAAGAGACTAAATCATATCATTATGGAAAATCATCTTCACTAAAAGGAAGACAGGAAGGAGAAAAAAGAGAAGACTGAGGGGGCGGAGCAAGATGGCCGAATAGGAACAGCTCCAGTCTCCAGCTCCCAGCGCCAGCGACACAGAAGACAGGTGATTTCTGCATTTTCAACTGAAGTACCGGGTTCATCTCACTAGGGAGTGCCGGACAATCAGTGCTGGTCAGCTGCTGCAGCCCGACCAGCGAGAGCTAAAGCAGGGCGAGGCATCGCCTCACCTGGGAAGCGCAAGGGGGAAGGGAATCCCTTTTCCTAGCCAGGGGAACTGAGACACACAACACCTGGAAAATTGGGTAATTCCCACCCCAATACTGCACTTTACCAAGGGTCTTAGCAAATGGTGCACCAGGAGATTATATCCACACCTGGCCGGGAGGGTCCCATGCCTGCAGAGCCTCCCTCATTGCTAACACAGCAGTCTGCGATCTAATGGCAAGGCAGCAGCGAGGCTGGGGGAGGGGCACCCGCCATTGCTGAGGCTTAAGTAGGTAAACAAAGCCACTGGTAAGTTCGAATTGGGTGGAGCCCACAGCAGCTCAAGGAGGCCTGCTGAGCTCTGCAGACTCCACCTCTGGGGACAGGGAAGAGCTCAACAAAAGAAAAAGCAGCAGAAACCTCTGCAGATGCAGACGACCCTGTCTGACAGCTTTGAAGAGAGCAGTGGATCTCCCAACACGGAGGTTGAGATCTGAGAAGGGACAGACTGCCTGCTCAAGTGGGTCCCTGACCCCTGAGTAGCCTAACTGGGAGACATCCCCCACTAGGGGCAGACTGACACCCCACATCTCACAAAGTGAGGTACACCACTGAGACAAAGCTTCCAAAGCAAGAATCAGACAGGTATACTCACTGTTCAGCAATAATCTATCTTCTGCAGCCTCTGCTGCTGATACCCAGGGAAACAGGGTCTGGAGTGGACCTCAAGCAATCTGCAACAGACCTAGAGCTGAGGGTCCTGACTGTTAGAAGGAAAACTAACAAACAGGAAGGACACCCATACCAAAACCCCATCAGTACGTCACCATCATCAAAGACCAGAGGCAGATAAAACCACAAAGATAAGGAAAAAGCAGGGGAGAAAAGCTGAAAATTCAAAAAAATAAGAGCGCATCTCCCTCTGCAAAGGAACGCAGCTCATCGCCAGCAACGGATCAAAGCTGGACGGAGAATGACTTTGACGAGTTGAGAGAAGAAAGCTTCAGTCCATCAAACTTCTCAGAGCTAAAGGAGGAATTACATACCCAGCGCAAAGAAACTAAAGATCTTGAAAAAAAAAAAAAAAAGGAAGAATGGATAACAAGAATAATCAATGCAGAGAAGGCCATAAACGAACTGACAGAGATAAAAACCATGACACGAGAAATACATGACAAATGCACAAGCTTCAGTAACTGACTGAATCAACTGGAAGAAAGAGTATCAGCGATTGAGGATCAAATGAATGAAATGAAGTGAGAAGAGAAGTGTAAAGAAAAAAGAGGAAAAAGAAATGAACAAAGCCTCAAGAAGTATGAGATTATGTGAAAAGACCAAATCTACGTCTGATTGGGGTGCCTGAAAGTGAGGGGGAAAATGGAAACAAGTGGAAAACACTCTTCAGGATATCATCCAGGAGAACTTGCCCAACCTAGTAAGGCAGGCCAACATTCAAATTCAGGAAATACAGAGAATGCCACAAAGATACTCCTCGAGAAGAGCAACTCCAAGACACATAATTGCCAGATTCACCAAAGTTGAAATGAAGGAAAAAATCTTAAGGGCAGCCAGAGAGAAAGGTCGGGTTACCACAAAGGGAAGCCCATCAGACTAATAGCAGATCTCTCTGCAGAAACTCTACAAGCCAGAAGAGAGTGGGGGCCAATATTCAACATTTTTAAAGAAAAGAATTTTCAACCCAGAATTTCATATCCAGCCAAACTAAGTTTCATAAGTGAAGGAGAAATAAAATCCTTTACAGAGAAGCAAATACTTAGAGATTTTGTCACCACCAGGCCTGCCTTGCAAGAGACCCTGAAGGAAGCCCTAAACATGGAAAGGAACAACAGGTACCAGGCATTGCAAAACCATGCCAAAATGTAAAGACCATCAATGCTAGGAAGAAACTGCATCAACTAACAAGCAAAATAACCAGTTAACATCATAATGACAGGATCAAGTACACATAACAATATTAACCTTAAATGTAAATGGACTAAATGCTCCAATTAAAAGACACAGACTGGCAAACTGGATAAGAGTCAAGACCCATAGTCTGCTGTATTCAGGAGACCCATCTCATATGAAGAGACACACATAGGCTCAAAATAAAGGGATGGAGGAAGATCTACCAAGCAAATGGAGAACAAAAAAAAGCAGGGGTTGCAATCCTAGTCTCTGATAAAACAGATTTTAAACCATCAACGATCAAAAGAGACAAAGAAGGCCATTACATAATGGTAAAGGGATCAATTCAACAGGAAGAGCTAACTCCCTAAATATATATTGCACCCAATACAGGAGCACCCAGATTCATAAAACATGTCCTTAGAGACTTACAAAGAGACTTAGACTCCCATACAATAATAATGGGAGACGTTAACACCCCACTGTCAACATTAGACAGATCAAAGAGACAGAAAGTTAACAACGATATCCAGGAATTGAACTCAAATCTGCAGCAAGTAGACCTAATAGACATCTACAGAACTCTCCACCCCAAAGCAACAGAATATACAATTCTTCTGAGCACCATATCGCACTTATTCCAAAATTGACCGCATATTGGAAGTAAAGCACTCCTCAGCAAATGTAAAAGAACAGAAATTATAACAAACTGTCTCTCAGACCACAGTGCAATCAAACTAGAACTCAGGACTAAGAAATCAATCAAAACCGCAGAGCTACATGGAAACTGAACAACCTGCTTCTGAATAACTACTGGGTACATAATGAAATGAAGACATAACTTAAAGATGTTCTTGAAACCAATGAGAACAAAGATACAACATTACCAGATCTCTGGGACCCATTAAAGCAGTGTGTAGAGGGAAATTTATAGCACTAAATGCCACAAGAGAAAGCAGGAAAGATCTACAATTTACACTTAACATCCCATTAAAAGAAATAGAGAAGCAAGAGTAAACACTTTGAAAAGCTAGCAGAAGGCAGGAAATAACTAAGATCAGAGAGAACTGAAGGAGATAGGAGACAAAAAAAAACCTCCAAAAAATAGATGATCCAGGAGATGGTGTTGTGAAAAAGATCAAAAAACAGACAGGGACCGCTAGCAAAACTTAATAAAGAAGAAAAGAGAGAAGAATCAAATAGATGCAATATTGAACTTATTTTTTTTTTTTTTTTTTTATTATACTTTAAGTTCTAGGGTACATGTGCATAACGTTTATATCATGTATAACTCCCCAATGCAATCCCTCCCTCCTCCCCCTCCCCATGATAGGCCCCAGTGTGTGATGTTCCCCTTCCCGAGTCCAAGTGATCTCATTGTTCAGTTCCCACCTATGAGTGAGAACATGCGGTGTTTGGTTTCTCTTCTTGTGATAGTTGCTAAGAATGATGGTTTCCAGCTGCATCCATGTCCCTACAAAGGACGCAAACTCATCCTTTTTGATGGCTGCATAGTATTCCATGGTGTATATGTGCCACATTTTCTTAATCCAGTCTGTCACAGATGGACATTTGGGTTGATTCCAAGTCTTTGCTATTGTGAATAGTGCCGCAATAAACATACGTGTGCATGTGTCTTTGTAGTAGAGTAATTTATAATCCTTTGGGTATATACCCAGTAGTGGGATGGCTGGGTCATATGGTACATCTAGTTCTAGATCCTTGAGGAATCGCCATACTGTTTTCCATAATGGTTGAACTAGTTTACAATCCCACCAACAGTGTAAAAGTGTTCCTATTTCTCCACATCCTCTCCAACATCTATTGTTTCCTGACTTCTTAATGATTGCCATTCTAACTGGTGTGAGATGGTATCTCATTGTGGTTTTGATTTGCATTTCTCTGATGGCGAGTGATGATGAGCATTTTTCATGTGTCTGTTGGCTGTATGGATGTCTTCTTTTGAGAAATGTCTGTTCATATCCTTTCCCCACTTTTGATGGGGTTGTTTGTTTTTTTCTTGTATATTTGTTTGAGTTCTTTGTAGATTCTGGATATTAGCCCTTTGTCAGATGAGTAGGTTGCAAAAATTTTCTCCCATTCTGTAGGTTGCCTGTTCACTCTGATGGTAGTTTCTTTTGCTGTGCAAAAGCTCTTTAGTTTAATGAGATCCCATTGTCAATTTGGCTTTTGCTGCCGTTGCTTTTGGTGTTTTAGACATGAAGTCCTTGCCCATGCCTATGTCCTGAATGGTACTACCTAGATTTTCTTCTAGGGTTTTTATGGTATTAGGTCTAACATTTAAGTCTCTAATCCATCTTGAATTAATTTTCGTATAAGGGGTAAGGAAAGGATCCAGTTTCAGCTTTCTACTTATGGCTAGCCAATTTCCCAGCACCATTTATTAAATAGGGAATCCTTCCCATTTCTTGTTTTTCTCAGGTTTGTCAAAGATCAGATGGCTGTAGTGTGTGGTATTATTTCTGAGGACTCTGTTCTGTTCCATTGGTCTATTTCTCTGTTGTGGTACCAGTACCATGCTGTTTTGGTTACTGTAGCCTTGTAGTATAGTTTGAAGTCAGGTAGCGTGACGCCTCCAGCTTTGTCCTTTTGACCTAGGATTGTCTTGGCAATGCGGGCTCTTTTTTGGTTCCATATGAACTTTAAAGCAGTTTTTTCCAATTCTGTGAAGAAACTCATTGGTAGCTTGATGGGGATGGCATTGAATCTATAAATCACCTTGGGCAGTATGGCCATTTTCACGATATTGATTCTTCCTATCCATGAGCATGGTATGTTCTTCCATTTGTTTGTGTCCTCTTTGATTTCACTGAGCAGTGGTTTGTAGTTCTCCTTGAAGAGGTCCTTTACATCCTTGTAAGCTGGATTCCTAGGTATTTTATTCTCTTTGAAGCAATGTGAATGGAAGTTCATTCCTGATTGGCTCTCTGCTTGTCTGTTACTGGTGTATAAGAATGCTTGTGATTTTTGCACATTAATTTTGTATCCTGAGACTTTGCTGAAGTTGCTTATCAGCTTAAGGAGATTTTGGGCTGAGACGATGGGGTTTTCTAATATACAATCATGTCATCTGCAAACAGGGACAATTTGACTTCTTCTTTTCCTAACTGGATACCCTTGATTTCTTTCTCTTGCCTGATTGCCCTAGCCAGAACTTCCAACACTATGTTGAATAGGAGTGGTGAGAGAGGGCATCCTGTCTTGTGCCAGTTTTCAAAGGGATTTTTCCAGTTTTTGCCCATTCAGTATGATATTAGCTGTGGGTTTGTCATAAATAGCTCTTATTATTTTGAGGTACGTTCCATCAATACCGAATTTATTGAGCGTTTTTAGCATAAAGGGCTGTTGAATTTTGTCAAAAGCCTTTTCTGCATCTATTGAGATAATCATGTGGTTCTTGTCTTTGGTTCTGTTTATATGCTGGATTACGTTTATTGATTTGCGAATGTTGAACCAGCCTTGCATCCCAGGGATGAAGCCCACTTGATCATGGTGGATAAGCTTTTTGATGTGCTGCTGAATCCGGTTTGCCAGTATTTTATTGAGAATTTTTGCATCGATGTTCATCAGGGATATTGGTCTAAAATTCTCTTTTTTTGTTGTGTCTCTGCCAGGCTTTGGTATCAGGATGATGTTGGCCTCATAAAATGAGTTAGGGAGGATTCCCTCTTTTTCTATTGATTGGAATAGTTTCAGAAGGAATGGTACCAGCTCCTCCTTGTACCTCTGGTAGAATTCAGCTGTGAATCCATCTGGTCCTGGACTTTTTTGGTGGGTAGGCTATTAATTGTTGCCTCAATTTCAGAGCCTGTTATTGGTCTATTCAGGGATTCAACTTCTCCTGGTTCAGTCTTGGGAGAGTGTAAGTGTCCAGGAAATTATCCATTTCTTCTAGATTTTCTATCGATTTGCGTAGAGGCATTTATAGTATTCTCTGATGGTTGTTTGTATTTCTGTGGGGTCGGTGGTGATATCCCCTTTATCATTTTTATTGCGTCTATTTGATTCCTCTCTCTTTTCTTCTTTATTAGTCTTGCTAGCGGTCTGTCAATTTTGTTGATCTTTTCAAAAAAACAACTCCTGGATTCATTGATTTTTTGGAGGGTTTTTGTGTGACTCTATCTCCTTCAGTTCTGCTCTGATCTTAGTTATTTCTTGCCTTCTGCTAGCTTTTGAATGTGTTTGCTCTTGCCTCTCTAGTTCTTTTAATTGTGATGTTAAAGTGTCAATTTTAGATCTTTCTGCTTTCTCTTGTGGGCATTTAGTGCTATAAATTTCCCTCTACACACTGCTTTAAATGTGTCCCAGAGATTCTGGTATGTTGTATCTTTGTTCTCATTGGTTTCAAAGAACATCTTTATTTCTGCTTTCATTTTTATGTACCCAGTAGTCATTCAGGAGCAGGTTATTCAGTTCCATGTAGTTGAGCGGTTTTGATTGAGTTTCTTAGTCCTGAGTTCTAGTTTGATTGCACTGTGGTCTGAGAGACAGTTTGTTATAATTTTGTTCTTGTACATTGCTGATGAGGAGTGCTTTACTTCCAATTATGTGGTCAATTTTGGAATAAGTGCGATGTGGTGCTGAGAAGAATGTATATTCTGTTGATTTGGGGTGGAGAGTTCTATAGATGTATTAGGTCCGCTTGGTGCAGAGATGAGTTCAATTCGCTGGATACCTTGTTAACTTTCTGTCTCGTTGATCTGTCTAATGTTGACAGTGGAGTGCTGAAGTCTCCCATTATTATTGTATGGGAGTCTAAGTCTCTTGTAGGTCTCTAAGGACTTGCTTATGAATCTGGGTGTCCTGTATTGGGTGCATATATATTTAGGAGAGTTAGCTCTTCCTGTTGAATTGATCCCTTTACCATTATGTAATGGCCTTCTTTGTCTCTTTTGATCTTTGATGGTTTAAAGTCTGTTTTATCAGAGACTAGGATTGCAAACCCTGCTTTTTTTTGTTCTCCATTTGCTTGGTAGATCTTCCTCCATCCCTTTATTTTGAGCCTATGTATGTCTCTGCATGTGAGATGGGTCTCCTGAATACAGCAGACTGATGGGTCTTGACTCTTTATCCAGTTTGCCAGTCTGTGTCTTTAATTGGAGCATTTAGTCCATTGACATTTAAGGTTAATATTGTTATGTGTGAACTTGATCCTGTCATTATGATATTAACTGGTTATTTTGCTCATTAGTTGATGCAGTTTCTTCCTAGCCTCGATGGTCTTTACATTTTGGCATGTTTTTGCAATGGCTGGTACCGGTTGTTCCTTTCCATGTTTAGGGCTTCCTTCAGGGTCTCTTGTAAGGCAGGCTGGTGGTGACAAAATCTCTAAGCATTTGCTTATCTGTAAAGGATTTTATTTCTCCTTCACTGATGAAACTTAGTTTGGCTGGATATGAAATTCTGGGTTGAAAATTCTTTTCTTTAAGAACGTTGAATATTGGCCCCCACTCTTCTGGCTTGTAGAGTTTCTGCCGAGAGATCTGCTGTTAGTCTGATGGGCTTCCCTTTGTGGGTAACCCGACCTTTCTCTCTGGCTGCCCTAAGATTTTTTCCTTCATTTCAACTTTGGTGAATCTGGCAATTATGTGTCTTGGAGTTGCTCTTCTGGAGGAGTATCTTTGTGGCGTTCTCTGTATTTCCTGAATTTGAATGTTGGCCTGCCCTACTAGGTTGGGGAAGTTCTCCTGGATGATATCCTGAAGAGTGTTTTCCAACTTGGTTCCATTTTCCCCCTCACTTTCAGGCACCCCAATCAGACGTAGATTGGTCTTTTTACATAATCCCATACTTCTTGCAGGCTTTGTTCATTTCTTTTTCTTCTTTTTTCTTTTGGTTTCTCTTCTCGCTTCATTTCATTCATTTGATCCTCAATCGCTGATACTCTTTCTTCCAGTTGATCGAGTCGGTTACTGAAGCTTGTGCATTTGTCACGTATTTCTCGTGTCATGGTTTTCATCTCTGTCATTTCGTTTATGATCTTCTCTGCATTAATTAGTCTAGCTGTCAATTCTTCCACTGTTTTTTCAAGATTTTTAGTTTCTTTGCGCTGGGTACGTAATTCTCCTTAGCTCTGAGAAGTTGATGGACTGAAGCCTTCTTCTCTCATCTCGTCAAAGTCATTCTCTGACCAGCTTTGATCCGTTGCTGGCGATGGGCTGCGCTCCTTTGCAGGGGGAGATGCGCTTATTTTTTGAATTTCCAGCTTTTCTGCCCTGCTTTTTCACCATCTTTGTGGTTTTATCTGTCTCTGGTCTTTGATGATGGTGACGTACTGATGGGGTTTTGGTATAGGTGTCCTTCCTGTTTGATAGTTTTCCGTCTGACAGTCAGAAGGACTGTCTGTTGGTCTGTTGGAGATTGCTTGAGGTCCACTCCAGACCTGTTTGCCTGGGTATCAGCAGCAGAGGTTGCCAAAGATAGAATATTGCTGAACAGCGAGTGTACCTGTCTGATTCTTCTTTGGAAGTTTCCTCTCAGGGATGACTCCACCCTGTGAGGTGTGGGGTGTCAGACTGCCCCTAGTGGGGGATGTCTCCCAGCTAGGCTACTCAGGGGTCAGGGACCCACCTGAGCAGGCAGTCTGTCCGTTCTCGGATCTCAACCTCCGCGTTGGGAGATCCACGGCTCTCCCCAAAGCTGTCAGACAGAGTCGTTCGCCTCTGCACCGCCCCGCTGCTTTCCCTATTGGACTCAGCTGTGGGCTGTCCCCAGAGGTGGAGTCTACAGAGACAGGCAGGTTTCCTTGAGCTGCTGTGAGCTCCACCCAGTTCGAGCTTCCCAGCGGCTTTGTTTACCTACTTAAGCCTCAGCAATGGCGGGCGCCCCTCCCCCAGCCTCGCTGCTGCCTTGCGGATAGATCGCCGCAGACTGCTGTGTTAGCAGTGAGGGAGGCTCCGTGGGCGTGGGACCCTCCCGGCCAGGTGGGATATATTCTCCTGGTGTGCCTGTTTCCTTAAAGCGCAGTATTGGGGTGGGAGTTAAGCGATTTTCCAGGTGTTATGTGTCTCAGTTCCCCTGGCTAGGAAAACGGATTTCCTTCCCCCTTGCGCTTCCAGGTGAGGCGATGCCTCGCCTGCTTCAGCTCACGCTGGTCAGGCTGCAGCAGCTGACCAGCACCGATTGTCGGCACTCCTAGAGAGATGACCCCAGTACCTCAGTTGAAAATGCAGAAATCACCGGTCTTCTGTGTTACTCGCGCTGGGAGTTGGAGACTGGAGCTGTTCCTATTCGGCCATCCGCAATATGACTTTAAAGCGTTTTTTCCAATTCTGTGAAGAAAGTCATGGTAGCTTGATGGGGATGGCATGGAATCTATAATCACTTGGGCAGTATGGCCATTTTCACGATATTGATTCTTCCTATCCATGAGCATTGGATGTCTTCCATTGTTTGTTCCCTTGATTCACTGAGCAGTGGTTGTAGTTTCTTCCTGAAAAGAGGTCCTTATATCCATTGTAAGCTGGATTCCTAGGTATTTTATTTCTATTTTGAAGCAATTGTGAATGGAAGTTGATTCTGATTGGCTCTCTGTTGTCTGTTACTGTGTATAAGAATGCTTGTGATTTTTGCACAATAATTTGTATCCTGAGACTTTGCTGAAGTTGCTTATCAGCTTAAGGAGATTTTGGGCTGAGACAATGGGGTTTGCTAAATATACAATCATGTCATCTGCAAACAGGGACAATTTGACTTCTTCTTTTCCTAACTGGATACCTTGATTTCTTTCTCTGCCTGATTGCCCTAGCCAGAACTTCCAACACTATGTTGAATAGGAGTGGTGAGAGAGGGCATCCCGTCTTGTGCCAGTTTTCAAAGGGAATTTTTCCAGTTTTTGCCCATTCAGTATGATATTAGCTGTGGGTTTGTCATAAATAGCTTTATTATTTTGAGGTACGTTCCATCAATACCGAATTTATGAGCGTTTTTGCATAAAGGGCTGTTGAATTTTGTCAAAAGCCTTTTCTGCATCTATTGGAGATAATCATGTACCACAACAGAGATAAGACCAATGGAACAGAACAGAGTCCTCAGAAATAATACCACACATCTACAGCCATCTGATCTTGACAAACCTGAGAGAACAAGAAAGGGGAAAGGATTCCCTATTTAATAAATGGTGCTGGGAAAATGGCTAGCCATAAGTAGAAAGCTGAAACTGGATCCTTTCTTACCCCTTTACGAAAATTAATTCAAGATGGATTAGAGATTAAATGTGTTAGACCTAATACCATAAAAACCCTAGAAGAAAACCTAGGTAGTACCATTCAGGACATAGGCATGGGCAAGGACTTCATGTCTAAAACACCAAAAGCAACGGCAGCAAAAGCAAAAATTGACACATGGGATCTAATTAAACTAAAGAGCTTTTGCACAGCTAAGAAACTACCATCAGAGTGAACAGGCAACCTACAGAATGGGAGAAAACTTTTGCAACCTACTCATCTGACAAAGGGCTAATATCCAGAATCTACAAAGAACTCAAAACATATACAAGAAAAAAACAAACAACCCCATCAAAAAGTGGGGAAAGGATATGAACAGACATTTCTCAAAAGAAGACATCCATACGCCAACAGACACATGAAAAAATGCTCATCATCACTCGCCATCAGAGAAATGCAAATCAAAACCACAATGAGATACCATCTCACACCAGTTAGAATGGCAATCATTAAGAGTCAGGAAAAACAGGTGTTGGAGAGGATGTGGAGAAATAGGAACACTTTTACACTGTTGGTGGGATTGTAAACTAGTTCAACCATTATGGAAAACAGTATGGCGATTCCTCAAGGATCTAGAACTAGATGTACCATATGACCCAGCCATCCCACTACTGGGTATATACAAAGGATTATAAAATTACTCTACTACAAAGACACACGCACACGTATGTTTATTGCGGCACTATTCACAATAGCAAAGACTTGGAATCAACCCAATGTCCTCTGTGACAGACTGGATTAAGAAATGTGGCACATATACACCATGGAATACTATGCAGCATCAAAAAGGATGAGTTTGCATCCTTTGTAGGACATGGATGCAGCTGGAAACCATCATTCTTAGCAAACTATCACAAGAAGAGAAAACCAAACACCGCATGTTCTCACTCATAGGGGAAACTGAACAATGAGATCACTTGGACTCGGGAAGGGGAACATCACACACTGGGGCCTATCATGGGGAGGGGGGAGGAGGGAGGATTGCATTGGGGAGTTTATACATGATATAAACGTCATGCACATGTACCCTAGAACTTAAAGTATAATAAAAAAAAGAAATAAACAAATATAAAAACAAACAAAAAAATAGATGCAATAAAAAATGATAAAGGGGATATCACCATTAACCCCACAGAAATACAAACTACCATCAGAGAATACTATAAACACCTCTATGCAAATAAACTAGAAAACCTACAAGAAATTAATAATTTCCTGGACACTTACACTCTCCCAAGACTAAAGCAGGAAGAAGTTGAATCCCTGAATAGACCAATAGCAGGCTCTGAAATTGAGGCAATAATAAATAGCCTACCAACCAAAAAAAGTCCAGGACCAGATGGATTCACAGCTGAATTCTACCAGAGGTACAAGGAGGAGCTGGTACCATTCCTTCTGAAACTATTCCAATCAATAGAAAAAGAGGGAATCCTCCTTAATTCATTTTATGAGGCCAACATCATCCTGATACCAAAGCCTGACAGAGATATAACAAAAAAAGAGAATTTTAGACCAATATCCCTGATGAACTTCGATGCAAAAATCCTCAATAAAATACTGGCAAACTGAATCCAGCAGCACATCAAAAAGCTTATCCACCATGATCAAGTGGGCTTCATCCCTGGGATGCAAGGCTGGTTCAACATATGCAAATCAATAAATGTAATCCAGTATATAAACAGAATCAAAGACAAAAACCACATGATTATCTCAATAGATGCAGAAAAGGCCTTGACAAAATTCAACAGCCCTTCATGCTAAAAACTCGCAATAAATTCGGTATTGATGGAATGTATCTCAAAATAATGAGAGCTATTTATGACAAACCCACAGCCAACTCATACTGAATGGGCAAAAACTGGAAGCATTCCCTTTGAAAACTGGCACAAGACAGGGATGCCCTCTCTCACCACTCCTATTCAACATAGTGTTGGAAGTTCTGGCTAGAGCAATCAGGCAAGAGAAAGAAATCAAGGTATTCGGCTAGGAAAAGAAGAAGTCAAATTGTCCCTGTTTGCAGATGACATGATTGTAATTTAGAAAACCCCACCGTCTCAGCCCAAAATCTCCTTAAGCTGATAAGAAACTTCAGCAAACTCTCAGGATACAAAATTAATGTACAAAAATCACAAGCATTCTTATACACCAGTAACAAACAGAGAGCCAAATCATGAATGAACTTCCATTCACAATTGCTTCAAAGAGAATAAAATACCTAGGAATCCAACTGACAAGGGATGCCAAGGACCTCTTCAAGGAGAACTACAAACTACTGCTCAGTGAAATAAAAGAGGACACAAACAAATGGAAGAACATTCCATGCTCATGGATAGGAAGAATCAATATTGTGAAAATGGCCATACTGCCCAAGGTAGTTTATAGATTCAATGCCATCCCCACCAAGCTACCAATGACTTTCTTCACAGAATTGGAAAAAAACTGCTTTAAAGCTCATATGGAACCAAAAAAGACTCTGCATTGCCAAGACAATCCTAAGTCAGAAGAACAAAGCTGGAGGCATCATGCTACCTGACTTCAAACTGTACTACAAAGCTACAGTAACCAAAACAGCATGGTACTGGTACCAAAACAGAGATATAGACCAGTGGAACAGAACAGAGTCCTCAGAAATAATACCACACATCTACAGCCATCTGATCTTTGACAAACCTGAGAGAAACAAGAAATGGGGAAAGGATTCCCTATTTAATAAATGGTGCTGGGAAAATTGGCTAGCCATAAGTAGAAAGCTGAAACTGGATCCTTTCCTTACTCTTATATGAAAATTAATTCAAGATGGATTAGAGACATAAATGTTAGACCTAATACCAAAAAACCCTAGAAGAAAACCTAGGTAATACCATTCAGGACATAGGCATGGGCGAGGACTTCATGTCTAAAACACCAAAAGCAATGGAAACAAAAGCCAAAATTGATAAATGGGATCTAATGAAACTAAAGAGCTTCTGCACAGCAAAAGAAAATACCATCAGAGTGAACAGGCAACCTACCAAATGGAAGAAAATTTTTGCAATCTACTCATCTGACAAAGGGCTAATATCCAGAACCTATAAAGAACTCAATCAGATTTACAAGAAAAAAACAAACAGCCCCATCAAAAAGTGGGCAAAGGATATGAACAGACACTTCTCAAAAGAAGACATTCATACAGCCAACAGACACATGAAAAAATGCTCATCATCACTCGCCATCAGAGAAATGCAAATTAATACCACAATGAGACACCATCTCACACCAGTTAGAATGGCAATCATTAAAAAATCAGGAAACAACAGGTGCTGGAGAGGATGTGGAGAAATAGGAACACTTTTACTCTGTTGGTGGTTCTGGAAACTAGTTCAACCATTGTGGAAAACAGTATGGCGATTCCTCAAGAATCTAGAACCAGAAATACCATTTGACCCAGCCATCCCACTACTGGGGATATAACCAAAGGATTATAAGTCATGCTGCTATAAAGACACTGGACACGTATGTTTATTGCAGCACTATTCACAATAGCAGTGACTTGGAATCAACCCAAATGTCGATCAGTGACAGACTGGATTAAGAAAATGTGGCACATATACACCATGGAATATTATGCAGCCATAAAAAAGGATGAGTTCGTGTCCTTTGTAGGGACATGGATGCAGCTGGAAACCATCATTCTCAGCAAACTACCGCAAGAACAGAAAACCAAATACCACATGTTCCCACTCATAGGTGGGAATTGAACAATGAGATCACTTGGACACAGGAAGGGGATCATCACACACTGGGTCCTATTGTGGGGACAGTGGCAGGGGAGGGATAGCATTAGGAGATATACCTAATGTAAATGACAGGTTAATGGGTGCAGCACACCAACATGGCACACGTATACATATGTAACAAACCTGCACGTTGTGTACATGTACCCTAGAACTTAAAGTATAAAAAAAAAAAGAAAGAAAGAAATCAGTACATCAAAGAGATATCTGCACTCCCATGTTTGTTGCAGCACTATATTCCCAGTAGCTAAGATTTGGAAGCTATGTGTCCATCAATAGATGAATGGATAAAGAAAATGTTGTGCATACACACAATGAAATATGATTCAGCCATGAAAAAGAATGAGATCCTGTCATTGCAATAACAGGATGGAACTGGAGGTCATTGTGTTAAGTGAAATAAGCCAGGCACAGAAAGACAAACATCACATGTTCTCAATTATCTGTGGACGCTAAAAATTAAAACAATTAACTTGGAGATAGAGAGTAGAAGGATGGTTACCAGAGGTTGGGAAGGGTAGTGGGGGGTTTGGGGGGCAAGTGGGAATGGTTAATGGGTACCAAAAATAGTTAGAGAGCCTGAATAAGACCTACTATTTGATAGCACAATAGGGTGACTATAGTCAATAATAACTTAATGTGCATTATAGAATAATTAAAAGAGTACAATTAGATCGTTTGTAACTCAAAGGATAAATGCTTGAGAGGTTGGATACCTCACTCTCCATGATGTGTTTATTTCACATTGCATGCCTGTATCGAAATATTTCATGTACCTGATAAATACATACACCTACAATGTACCACAAAAATTAAAAATTAAGGAATACAGAGATTCATGGACACACAATAGAGTGCAGAGATTCAGGGACATGCAAAGACTTGGGGATGCCTAGAGACAGGAACACACAAACTGGAACACAGAGCTTCATGGACATTCAGACACAGACAGACACTAGATCAGATGCAAAGACTCAGGGACATGTAAAGGTTCAGGGATATGCAGACTCGGGGATGTGCAAAGATTCAGAGACATGTAAAGAATTAGGAAGACACAAAAATTCAATGATATACAGAGAAAGGGTGCACAAACATTTGAATACAGGGGCTCATTGGATTCCCAGATACTGAGACAGAGATTCACAAGCACACAGAGACAAGGAGATACAGACACTAGAACAGAGGCTCAGGATATACAAAAACTCAAATACATTCAAGGACAAGGATGCACATACATGAAAACACAGAGATCAGGGACGTGCAGAGAAAATGGCAAAATCAAGGGACTACAGAGACCCAGGGACATCCAGAAATGAGGATGTATAGACCCTGAAACACAGAGACTAATAGAATGTACAACATAGGAATGCATAAGGAATGGGACATGGGAACTCACAGATTTACAAAGAACCAAGGACATGCAGATACTGGACAATGATATACAGAAGAAACAGAAGACGGCCGGGCGCGGTGGCTCAAGCCTGTAATCCCAGCACTTTGGGAGGCCGAGACGGGCGGATCACGAGGTCAGGAGATCGAGACCATCCTGGCTAATACGGTGAAACCCTGTCTCTACTTAAAAATACAAAAAAAAAAAAAAAAACTAGCCGGGCGACGAGGCGGGCGCCTGTAGTCCCAGCTACTCGGGAGGCTGAGGCAGGAGAATGGCGTAAACCCGGGAGGCGGAGCTTGCAGTGAGCTGAGATCCGGCCACTGCACTCCAGCCTGGGTGGCAGAGCAAGACTCCGTCTCAAAAAAAAAAAAAAAAAAAAAAAGAAACAGAAGACACCAGAACACAGAAACACTGGGACACATAGACCTTGGGAAACTAGAATATGTAAACATTGGAACACAGCCAGACACTTGCCATACAGATATTAAGATGCATACAGCCGGCTGGGCACAGTGACTCACGCCTGTAATCCCAGCATTTTGGGAGGCCAAGGCGGGCAGATCACCTGAGGTCAGGATTTCGAGACCAGCCTGGCCAACATGGCGAAACCCTGTATCTACTAAAAAAAAATATAAAAATTAGCTGGGCATGGTGGCAGGCGCCTGTAATCCCAACTACTCAGGAGGCTGAGGCAGGAGAATCGCTTGAACCCAGGAGGCGGAGGTTGCAGTGAGCCTAGATCGTGACATTGCACTCCAGCCTGGGCAACAAGATCGAGACTCTGTCTCAAAAAAAAAAAAAACAAAAAAGATGCATACAGCCATTGGAAAACATAGACACCACTAAGACACATAGAGGCACTGGCATGCACTAATATTTAACACACATAGACATTAGAACATATGTCAGAACACACAGGGACACTGACATACAAAGATAGTGGGACCATACACTAGTACACAGGTACAGGTATACACAGACACTGCAATACACAGACAGAGGAATATCCAGAACCTGAGACACACATGCCACTGGGATGCCAGAAACTGAGGTACAGAAACTGAAGCACACAAAAACTGGAACTGAGAGACACAACAACATGCTGACGCAGAGACACACAGAAACTGAGTCCCACAGTGAGAAGGGCATGAAAAAAAACACTGAGATACACAGACACTGGGGCTCACAAAGAGTGGAACAAGCAAATACTGGGATATACATACAGTGAGGTACACTGGCGCTGGGGCACACAGAAACTGGGACGTACAATCATTGAGGCATATGCAAACAGTTATGCATGCAGACTTGGGACTACATAGAAATGTGCTATACAGATACTGGGGCAAACATACATTCTGACGCAGACACTGGGATACAAATACAGAGGAACACAGAAACACTGATACTAAGAAACACAATGCAACATGCAATGGTCACCAGGGTATACAAACACTGGGACATACAGACACTGAGGAACATAAATACTGGGACAGACACAGACATCAAGACCCACAGACACTGAAACATACAGTCATTAGGACACAAACATACTGGGACACCCAGGTCTTAGAATACAGAGAGGGTGTGATCTGCAGACACTAGGAAATATATAGACTTTATGACACGCAGGCACTGAGACCCATAGACACTGGGACACACAGACACTGGACACATACACTGAAACTCATAGATGCTGGGACACACAGACACTGCGACACATGGGCACTGAGAGCAGATACTGGGACACACAGACATTGGGAAACATAGACACTGGGACTCATAGACACTGAGACACACAGACACTGGTGCACAGTCAGGGACAAAGACAGAAGCTAGAACTGGATAGACACCAGGGTATACAGACAATAGGATACATAAACATTGGAACATATAGGTGCTTGGGTATATAGACACTGGAACACAGCCCCTGAGACACATGGAGACTTGGATGTACAGAAGCACTGGAGTATGCAGTCATTGGGACACTCGGACAGTGGGAGAAAAAGACACTGGTGCACCGACACTGAGACAGTCACTGTGATGTGCAGACACTGAGACACGTAGACGGACACATACAGACATTGCAGCACATGGATACTGGAACATGCAAATACTGGAGTACTAAGAAACTAAGACATACAGACACTGGAAAATATTCAAACGCTGTAATACACAGTCACTAGAATACACAGACACTGGAGACACAAACACTGGGACATACAGACACTGGGGATATGCAGAAACAAACATACAGAAACTGGGGTACAGGCAGCAAGACACACAAAAACACTGAAACATACAGACACATGCTTACTCTGGAACACACACTCACTGAAACACACAAGCACTAGGATCTATTGAAATAAAAGTAAACAGGAAATGGGACACATACAAAATCTAAGAAACACAGATACTGGGACATACACAGATGCTGAGATACACAGACATTGGCATTCCAGACACTGAGACATACAGATGCTGGGGTCAAAATCACTGGATACACAGACACTGAGACATACAGACAGTTGGACAAAGACACAGGTACACACATGTACCACTGATACTGGTACACAGTATCAGTGACACAGGCACACAAACAGTGAAGCACACAGAATTACTGAAACTAGAAACAATGCAACATGCTGCCACTAGAATGCACAGACAGTGGGACACACTGACACTGAGAAACACAGACACTGAAACATACACAGACCCAGAAACACAGACACTGAAACATACACTGACCCAGAAACACACAGACACTGAAACATACACAGACCCAGAAACACAGACACTGAAACATACACTGACCCAGAAACACACAGACACTGAAACATACACAGACCCAGAAACACAGACACTGGGACATGAGAGAGACACCTAAAACACAGACACTGGGGTACACCGACACTGATATACAGAGGCACTGGGACAAACAGACACTGGGACACAGACACTTAGCAACATTGACACTGAGACATACACAGACACTGGGACATGGAGTTAAATCAACATTGGGAGATATACATCTGGTACACACAGATCTTGGGACACACAGATACTGGAATACACAGATATGGAGACACACAGACACTAAGATGCAGAGATGGAGACATACAGAAACTGAAGCTGAGACTTCAGTTGCAACATACTGACACTGGGGCACACTGATAATGAAAAATACAGATACTGTGACATACACAAGCTCAGAGACACACAGGCACTGGGACACACAGATGCAGGCACAAATGGTCTCTGAGAAATACACAGACACTGTGACTCACAGCCAGTGGAACATGTAGACACTGGGCCATGCATACACTGAGGTACACGCACAGGCACTGGGACACATGGAATCTAAGGAACACAGACGCTCTGACACACACACCAAGAAATGCAAGCACAGGGATATACATTCATTGGGAAGCACATAGATTCTGAAACATAAAGACACTGTCATATATACATATAAAGATATGCAGGCCAGGTGCAGTGGCTCATGCCTGTAATCCCAGTGCTTTGGGAGGCTGAGGCAGGTGGATCACCCGAGGTCAGGAGTTAAGAGACCAGCCTGGCCAATGTGGCAAAGCCCCATCTCTACTGAAAATACAAAAATTAGCCAGGAGTGGTAGCGCATGCATGTAATCCTAACTACTCAGGAGGCAGGAGAATTGCTTGAACCTGGGAGGTGGAGGTTGCAGTGAGCCTAGATCATGCCATTGCGCTCCAGCCTGGGGGACCGAGCGAGACTCCATCTCAAAAAAAAAAAAAAAAAGATATACACACTCTTGGGCACAAAGATGCTAGGATACATAGACACTGAGATCCAAAGACCCAGAGACACACAGACAGTAGGGCACACAAACATGGGACATACAGATATTGACACAGCACTAACTGGAACAGTCACTGGGACATGCACAGATTCCAGGACACATAGACACTGGAAGTTACAAACATGGAATACACAGACATTGGGACATACAGACACTAGGACACACAGACTAAGATACAGATACTGAGGTATACAGAAACACTGAAACTCAGATCCACAGCCCAAATGCTGCCACTATGACACACAGATGCTGGGGGCACATGAACTCTAGTGCACTCATCTACATAAAGAGAAATTGGTATACACAGACACTGAGACACATACATAGCCCTTAAGACACACAGGCACTGGAATATACAGAGACATGGGGATCTACAGTCACTGAGACACTCAGACACTAGGACACAGGCACTGGGATATACAGGCTCTGGGACACACAGATAATGGTGCACACACACGGGTTCCACAGGCATTGGGACACACCAACATAGGGACATTCACAGACTCTGTGACACACAAACACTAGGAAACACGGGCATTGGGATGCACAAATAATGGGGCATACAGACACTAGGGCACACAGGCTCTGGGACACAGAAACTCACACACACAGACACACACACCTGGACTTGCACAGACACGAAGACACTCAGACACGTGGACATACAGTCACTGGGAAATAACAACACTGTCACACACAGAAAATTGGATGTACAGACACTGGGAAACAGGCATTAGGAGATACAGACAACGGAACATATTGACTGGAACATACAAACCTCACCACAAATGGTTAACAGACACACACAGACACTGTAACACACACAAACACTGGGGCACACAGACACTGAGATATGCAAACACTGGAACACACAGACTGGGACAAACAGTCATTGAAACATACCTAGACCCTACAATACACAAACACTTGGAAACAGACATTGAGATGCACAGTCACTGGGACATATTGAAACTGGAAAAACAAAGACACTGAGATATATACACAGACGTTGAGACACTGGAACACTGTCCAATACAGTCACTGGGACATCACAGACACTGGGGCACAGAGACATTGCCACCTACACATAGAGGTAAATATACAGACACTAACCTGACCCTAAGACAGATAGACTCTTTGGCATAGAGAAAAGCTAGATCATACAGTCACTGAGACACTGAGACACTAGAACACAAAGACACTAGGATGCACAGAAGCAGAAACATGCTGACACTTGGACACACAGTCACTGGGATATACTCAAACATTGTGATACTCAGACATTGGAACACAAAGACACTGGGATACACAAACAATGGGACATACAGACAGTAGGGTGCACAGACAGTGGAACACAAAGAATGTGAAATACTCCTGATGCCAGGCCTGAAGAACCAGAGTGCTCTACCATTATCAAAGAGGAGAAAAGAAGAGAATAGGGAAGAAAGGGGTCTCATCCTGAGTCCTGAAACAGGAGGGCATGAGAGTGTTCTATGTGAGGAGAGTGCTGGCTGAAGAGGAAGATGGATGACAGGGAGAAACAAGTGAAGTGGAAGGAGGGAGTATTGATGAGAAATGTGAGCTTTCTTCCAGTTCCAGTAGAACCAGTAAAGCCTGAGGCAAGAAGTGGAGGTATTTGGAATCAGACTTGAAGAAGAAAAGATAAGGGAGAAGGCTGGGCTTTGCTGAGGTGTCAGTGGTTAGGAATGAATCAACACAAAGCCTCCATTCTTGACTCACATGTACACCTTTCATTCATTCATTCAATAAACTTTCACCACAGGCTCTCTGTGCCTGACCTTATGCTGGGCCCTAGGAATAAAACAGATAATGTGACCTAGCTTCTGACTTCCAGGAACACCGTACCTACATGGTGATACAGATGTTGAAGCAATGACAATACAATGTGACCAATGCTAGCACAAAAGTGAGCACAGGGATCTTTTGGAGCCCCAGATGTTCAAGGAATCCAGCCTGAGAGTTAGAGGGCAGGCTTTCCAGAGAGGGTAATACCCAAGCCTAGTCTAAAAGGACAAAGAATTAGTCAAAGAGGAGACAGCATCAGAGAAGAGCATCTCAGACATAGGGGTTATCTTGAGCAAGGGCTGAAAGATTCATTCTTTTATTCATTCATTAATTCTACTAACATTGTTGAGCTTCTAGTATGTACCAAGCACTTTGTTGCATGCGGGAATTCAGAAGGGAACACCTGGACATCGTTCCTTCATTCATAGAGCTGATCTGCTACAAGGGAATAAATAAAACTGCCAAATTTTGTGCAGGGAACAGTTCAGCATAGTGAGAGTAGAGAATTCAAGGGCAGGAGAGGAGGATGAGATGTGAGGGGAGCAGGAGCCAGATCATGGAGGTTCTTGTGAACCATGGTATTAGGACTAGAACAGTGGCAATGAATTGGAGAGATGAGGGCAGACTGCAGAGATAACAAAGTGGTAAAAAGCAGATGTTATGATAACTGATTTGATTAGAGGTAAGGGAGAGAAAGGAGTCTAGCATGACTTCCACGTTTATTTCTGGCTTGGGCAGCTGAGTGAATGTTGGAGCCATTTCTTAAGATGGAGGAACACAGGAGAAGAAGCAAGCTTTGGAAGGGAACATATATTAGTGTAAGATGTCTGTGGGTCTCCCAAAACATATATTCATTAATTAATCTCACCTCTTTCTCCAAACATCTTGAGATTTTATAGATCTTTTTGTTAGGACGCTTTTGATTGCAAGTAACAGAAAATCCAATTCAAATTGCTTTAGTAACGAGAATGTATCAGCTTGTGTAACTGAAAAGGAATCCAGAAGTACAGTGGGCTTCAGATGAATGCTAAACAAGTCCAGCTGCTTAATGATGTCATCAAGGATCCAGCTTCTTTCCATCTCTCCATTCTGCCTTCCACAAAGCCACTCTATATTAAGCTTGACACTCCCGATCACAGGGTGACTACCATTAGCAACAACCACTGAAGAAAAGTTGATGTTCACTCTAATTTGGGTGCATGTCCATTTCAAAACCAATCATTGTGTCCTAGGATATGAGTTTGTGCTAACTGGCTTAGGCCAAATATGGGCCCATTCTTGGATGTAAGGGTTATGTCAACCCCACCTAACTGCATAGCTGCTGTATATTGGATGAGGGGTAAAATTGATGCTGGATAGGCCACCAAGCATGTCACTACATTAGAATAAATGGTTTCGCTATAATAAACACCATAACCAGTTCAAAGGAATAAGTACCCAGTAATAATGGAGTAGCACTTGTACCAGAAGATCAAGTCAAGATAAAGCTATTGCAATGCAGCCAAAAATCTTGACCTTCCTAGAAGCCATGGCACAAAATGACAACACAGTGATGAGTTCTGACAGATCCTCATGTAGTTGTTTCTTCACAACAATCAATGATAGATGTCAAAACAATCACATCTCCTTCGCCTTTATGTAAGTCAGGTGGAATCTGCAATTTGGCAACGCCATTGTGAACAGACGATAAAAATGAGGCCGGCCAGGCGCGGTGGCTCACGCCTGTAATCCCAGCACTTTGGGAGGCCAAGGCGGGTGGATCATGAGGTCAGGAGATGGAGACCATCCTGGCTAACACTGTGAAACCCCATCTCTACTAAAAATACAAAAAAAAATTAGCCGGGCGTGGTGGCGGGCGCCTGTAGTCCCAGCTACTCGATAGGCTGAGGCCTGAGAATGGTGTGAACCTGGGAGGCAGAGCTTGCAGTGAGCTGAGATCTGGCCACTGCACTCCAGCCTGGGCGACAGAGCAGGACTCCCTCCAAAAAAAAAAAGGCCAAGAAAGTGTGCACGATTTAATTTGGAGGACAAAACAAGTCAATGGCAGAACCAGGACTAGAATCCCCAATGTGTGAGTTCTTGGTTATAAGCAATAGAAATAAGCTCTGACTGATTTAAGTAGAAAGGAATTTGCCAAACAGGTATTAGATAGTTCACAGAGTCTGAAAGAGCTGGAGAACCAGGTACAGAAGCAACATAGCCAGGAATGATGCCCAAAATCTCACCTCAGAAGTTTCCAAGAGGAAACACTGTTCATAACACCACTAGAAACTGGATGCCACCATTTGTAGTGGTGGACTGGACACTTCCATTGCCTCTGGAAACCAGATTGTCCCATCTTCAGCTGCATTCACCCATCATCAGAATAGATTCCATGCATTCCCTCCTTCCTTAAGCATCAACTCCTGATTCCAAGGGATATATTAATGTAACTGGTGGAGTCTGGTCATGTGCCGAAGCCCTACTTTCAAAGAAGTTTGGGTAGTGAGTAGGTGGCTTTTTCAGCTTCTCTGGTGGCAGATGGGCTCTACCTCATAAGATAGTGTATTACCAAGCACAAGAAAAGAATTGGTGACCAAAAATAGAAGTAAAATACCCACTATATCTGGCCTTACTGTCACTCTACCCAGGGCTTCTACAATGGAACCACATACTCTGCGACCAGTTGCTCAATAAGCATTTCCCAAGTATGGTAAACTAGCAACACTAGGAGAAAAATGTGGAGATTACAAGAGAGATGTCCTCCTCCCTGTTCTCCTTCAAGGCTGATTGGAGTGAGTGCTTCACCCACATAGGAATGCTTAGGAAAATAGCACCAAATCCTCTGGAACAAGTTTTAATATTGGGAGGGATTCCAGAGGAAGTGAAGCTTTTGGACCTTCAGAGATGGATAGACTTCAAAAAGCAAGAGAAGAGGAAGAGAGCACTGCATTCAGTCTCTACCCTTAATCCTCTTCTTTCTTATCTGGTCCCTACCTAGTCACTGTCTGTTCACATTAGACCCAGAAAATTCTTAGGATGCATAGGAGATGGTTAAACCTGTGCCTCCAGGGTTCCAGGGCTAGAGCTCAAGGACCACTATGGCTAAGAGCAAACAGATATATGGTACAAAAGACTGATGGTACAGAACAGAGTGTCCAGTATCCTCTACTGTCATCCACTTGAGTAGGTGTGGGCACACATCATTTCCTTCTCCCCTGCTGTGTGACTCAGTAAGCTCTCCCCGCTAAGTTTGTCTCTGCTTTGTAAAATGGAGAGAATCAGTCCTATTTTGCAGGGTTTTAAGGATGAAATATATGTATTTATATGCACATATACATATTCATAGTACCCAACTCAAGTTCCAATATATAAATGGTATTTAATGTTATTATTATTCCTTACAGACAAGCAGAGGTAGGAGGTACCTTAAAGACTCTCCACTCCAATACTCTCTTTTCTCAGATGCAGTAGCTGAGGCCTAGAGAGGGAAAAGACTTTGCCTGGATCTCACAGTAAGTTAGTGGCAGAGAAACTTGCCAAGTCCTTCTCCAAGGCTGTTATTCACCCTGTCTAACTGAGTCATGTTGGGATAATCCACACTGTGGGGGTAATGTCAGTGGGTCACACCTCCAGTGGGTCTCTTCCCCAGTTGGTGGATTCATTCATCTTAACATTTACAGAAAAATTATCTGTGCTAGGCTATTGCTGGAGAAGTTTGGAAACCAGAGAGCACTCAGACCTCATCCCTAGGCCTGAGACATTCCAAGACCTTAGAGGAGATGGATATAAACAGACAATAGAAAAAAAAAAAGAGAGATTTGTGTGTATACCAGGTAATATAGGGGCTTAGGGGTGGCTTTGTGGAATATTAGCCTTTCCCAGTATAAGCTCCATCAACTGCTCATCCATCCCACATAAATTGAATGATAATTAATTAAATTCTTCAACATAAATAACTGCAGTTTCTCGATTTTATGTAGTGTGACTAAAATAATCCTGAGAAATTTCCTGCTATGGCTAAATAAGGAGATCAGCAAATCTTGCTACCAAAAAAAGTAACTATAAAGCTAGACAAAATTGATAAAACACAACTTTTTCAGAGCCCAAAGGCATACAACAATCTAAGAAATGTTTATACTTTAAAAACTGCTGAACTTGGAACAAGAACAGTGGGAATCTATGGCATTCTGACCTTGGGTTGCTCCCATCCCCATCACTTAGCTAGACAAGTGAAGAAGTACTGCAAGGGTGGTGCAGGCAATGAGCACCTGCAGTTTCTCTACCACTGTCAATGGGAGCTCACTTGACTTGGAGCAGTAGACAATGCCCATGACGAGCATCATTGTCAGTGGAAGTGACTGCTTGACAGTGGGCAAGTGGGTGAGAACCTAACAATTCAGGCTCTACTATCCTGAGGTTGTAGTCATGGTTGGGACAAGCATATTCCTGGGTGGAACCTGAGAGGTCACAAGCCTCCTGCCCTGTCCTGAGGCTGTGTGCATGTGCCTAGGTGACTCAAAAGAGAAATTAAAACCTGGAGCAGCTTTGGAAACAGTCTGAACTTTGCTTTATCTAATTAGTTTTTAAATGTATAATTGACACGTAATAATTGTACATATTTCTGGCATACAGTGTGATGTTTCAATGCATGTATACATTGTATAATGATCAAATGGGAGTAACTATTGGGGTAATTACTATATCCATGACTTTGAACATGTATCATTTCTTTGTGG
Source organism: Trachypithecus francoisi (assembly GCF_009764315.1). Classification (NCBI taxonomy): domain Eukaryota; kingdom Metazoa; phylum Chordata; class Mammalia; order Primates; family Cercopithecidae; genus Trachypithecus; species Trachypithecus francoisi. The sequence goes on along the minus strand of NW_022681471.1, from coordinate 85,180,632 downwards.
TGACAACATTCAAAATCTTCTCTTCCAGCTATCTTGAAATACATACTACATTGTTATTTGCTATAGTCACCCTACTGTGTTATAGAACACCAGAACTTATTCTTCCTGTCTAACTGTAAATTTGTACCCATTGGCCAACTTCTCCTGGCCCTGCTCTCTACACTTCCCAGCCTTTGGTAATCACTAGTCTACTCTCTACTTCTATGAAATCAGCTGTTTTAGGTTTCACATATGAGTGGAATCATGCAGTGTTTGTCTTCCCATGCCTGGCTTATTTCACTTAACATAGTGTCCTCCAGGCTCATCCATGTTGCTGCACGTGACAGGATTTTATTCTGCTTTATGGCTTAATAGTATTCCATTGTGTGTGTGTGTGTGTGTGTGTAAGTGTGTGTGAGTGTGTGTGTGTGTGTGTGATATTTTATCCATTCATTTCTAGATGGGGATTTGGGTTGATTTCTTATCTTGGGTATTGCGAATAGTGCTGCAATAAACATGGGAGTACAAATGTCTCTGATATACTGATTTCATTTCCTTTGGATACACACCCAGTAATGGGGCTGCTGGGTCAAATGGTGGTTCTATTTTTAATTTTTTGAGAAACCTACATACTGTTTTCCATAATGGTTGTACACATTTACATTCCTACCAACAGTGTGTAAGAGTTCCCTTTTCTCTGCATCCTCACCAGCATTCGTTACTTTTTGTCTTTTTGATAATAACCATTCTAATGAGGGTAGTATCTCATTGTGGTTTTGATTTGCATTTCCCTGATGATTACAGATGTTAAACATTTTTCACATAGCTCTTGATGATTTGCATGTTTTCTTTAGAGAAATGTATATTCAGATATTTTGACCATTTTTTATTTAACTTTTAAGTTCAATGGTACATGTGCAGGTTTGTTACATAAGTAAATGTGTGTCCTGGAGGTGTGTTGTACAGATTATTTTATCACCCAGGTACTAAGCTTAGTATCTAATAGTTATTTTCTGCTCCTCTATCTCCTCCCACCCTCAAGTAGACCCCAGTGTCTGTTGTCATCTTCTTTGTGTTCATGAGTTCTCATCATTTAACTCCCACTCATAAGTGAGAACATGCTGTATTTGGTTTTCTGTTCCTACATTAGTTTGCTAAGGATAATGACCTCCAGCTTCATCCATGTCCCTACAAATAACATAATCTCATTCTTTTTTATGGCTGAATAGTATTCAATGGTATATATGTACCACATTTTCTTTATCCAGTCTATCACTGATGGGCATTTAGGTTGATTCCACGTCTTTGCTATTGTAAAACGTGCTGCAATGACATACATATGCATGTGTCTTTATAACAGAAAAATCTATATTCCTTTGGGTATATACCCAGTAATGGGATTGCTGGGTCAAGTGGTATTTCTCTTTTTAGGTCTTTGAGGAATGGCCACACTGTCTTCCATAGTGGTTGAACTAATTTACACACTCACCAACAGTGTATAAGCGTTCCTTTTTCTCTGCAAACTTGCAAGCATCTGTTGTTTTTGGACTTTTTAATAGTAGCCATTCTGATTGGTGCGAGATAGTATCTCATTGTGGTTTTGATTTTTTTCTCTAATGATCAGTGATGTTGAGCTTTTTTTTCCATGTAATTGTTGGCTGCATGTATGTCTTCTTTTGAAAAGTGTTGGTTCATGTCCTTTGCCCACTATATAATGGGGTTGTTGCTTTTTCTTGTAAATTTGTTCAAGTTCCTTGTAAATTCTGGATACTAGACATTTGTCAAACGGGTAGATTGCAAAAATTTACTCCCATTCTGTAGGTTGTCTGTTTACTATGTTGATAGTTTCTTTTGCTGTGCAGAAGCTCTTTATTTTAATTAGATCCCATTTGTCAATTTTTGCTTTTTTTGCAATTTCTTTTGGCATCTTCATCATGAAATCTTTGCCTGTGCCTATATCCTGAATGGTATTGCCTAGGTTTTCTTCTAGGCTTTTTATAGTTTTGGGTTTTACATTTAAGTCTTTAATTCATCTTGAGTTAAATTTTGTATATGGTATAAGGAAGCGGTCCAGTTTCAATTTTCTGCATATGGCTAGCCAGTTATCCCAGCATCATTTATTGAATAGGGAATCCTTTCCCCATTGCTTGTTTTTGTCAGGTTTGTCAAATATGAGATAGTTGTAGGTGTGAGGTGTGAGGTCTTATTTCTGCGTTCTCTATTCTGTTCCATTGGTCTATGTTTGACCACTTTAAATTTGATTATTTGGTTTTTGTGCTATTGAAATTAGTTTCTTATATATTCTGGATATTAACTCCTTGTCAGAGGCATAGTTTGCAAATACTTTCTCTCATTCTGTAGGTTGTCTCTTCACTTTATTGATTGTTTCCTTAGCTGTGCAGAAGCTTTTCAGCTTGATGCAATCACATTTGTCCATTGTCTATTTTTTTGTTTTCATTGCCTGTGATTTTGAGATCTTACTCAAAAAATCCTTGCCCAGTACAGCAATTCCACTGCTTGATATACTGAAAAGAAGCTAAAGCAGGTTGTTGGAAAGATATTTAACAGCCATGTTCACAGCAGCATTATTCACAATAGCCAAAAGATGAAAGTAACCCAACTGTTCACTGACAAATGAATAGATTAACAAAATGTGATATATACATACAATGAAATGCTATTCAGTGGCTAGCTATATGCAGGAGAATAAAAGTGGACTCCTACTTTTCACCATATACAATAATTAAGTCAAGATGGATTAAAGACTGAAATGTAAGGCCTAAAACTGTGAAAATCCTAGAAGAAAACCTAAGAAATACCCTTCTTGACCTCAAGCTTGGCAAGGAATTTTTGGCTAAGGTCCCAAAAGCAATTGCAACAAAACCAAAAATTGACAAGTGGGTTCTAATTAATTGAAGAGCTTCTGCACAGCAACAGGGTAAACAGACAACCTACAGAATCGGGGAAAAATATTCACAAACTATGCATCCAACAAAAGTCGAATATCCAGAATCTATAAGGAATGTAAACAAATCACCAAGCAAAAAACAAATAACCCCATTAAAAAATGGGCAAAGGATATGAAAAGACACTTCTCAAAAGAAGGCAACCAAGTAGCCAACAAACGTATGAAAAAATACTCATCATCTTCATGTCCTTTGCAAGGACATGGATGAAGTTGGAAACCATCATTCTCAACAAAATATCACAAGGACAGAAAACCAAACACCACATGTTCTCACTCATAAGTGGGAGTTGAACAATGAGAACACATGGACACAGGGAGGGGAACATCACACACCAGGGCCTGTTGTGGGGTGGGGGCTGGGGGATCGATAACATTAGGAGAAATACCTAATGTAAAAGACGAGTTGATGGGTGCAGCAAACCAACATGGCACATGCATACCTACGTAACAAACCTGCACATTGTGCACATGTACCCTAGAACTTAAAGTATAATAATAAAATAAATAAATAAATACACATCATCACTAATAATCAGTGAAATGCAAATGAAAACACAATGAGATACCATCTCACAGCAGTCAGAATGGCTATTACGAAAAAGTTAAAAAATAACAGATGCTGTTGAGGCTGTGGCAAAAAAGGAACACTTACACACTGTTGGTGGGAATGTAAATTAGTTCAGCCAATGCAGAAAGCAGTTTGGAGATTTCTCAAAGAACTTAAAACAGAGTTACCTTTAGACCCAGCAATCTGTTACGGTTATAAATCAAAAGAAAAGAAATCATCCTACAAAACAGACATATGCACTCCTATGTTCATTGTAGCTCTATTCACAATAGCAAAAACATGGAATCAACCTAGGTGTTCATCAATCATGGATTGGAAAAAGAAAATGTGATACATATATACCATGGAATATATGCAGCCAGAAAAAAGAATAAAATCATGTCCTTTGCAGCAAAATGGATGGAGCTGGAGGCCATCATCCTAAGTGAATTAAAAGAGGAACAGAGGCGCAAGATGACCGAATAGGAACAGTTCCAGTCTCCAATTCCCAGCACGAGCGACACAGAAGACCGGTGATTTCTGCATTTTCAACTGAGGTACTGGGGTCATCTCACTAGGGAGTGCCGGACAATCGGTGCTGGTCAGCTGCTGCAGCCTGACCAGCCAGAGCTGAAGCAGGGCGAGGCATCGCCTCACCTGGAAGCGCAAGGGGGAAGGAAATCCGTTTTCCTAGCCAGGGGAACTGAGACACACAACACCTGGAAAATCGGGTAACTCCCACCCCAATACTGCGCTTTAAGGAAACAGGCACACCAGGAGAATATATCCCACACCTGGCCGGGAGGGTCCCACGCCCACGGAGCCTCCCTCACTGCTAACACAGCAGTCTGCGGCGATCTATCCGCAAGGCAGCAGCGAGGCTGGGGGAGGGGCGCCCGCCATTGCTGAGGCTTAAGTAGGTAAACAAAGCCGCTGGGAAGCTCGAACTGGGTGGAGCTCACAGCAGCTCAAGGAAACCTGCCTGTCTCTGTAGACTCACCTCTGGGGACAGCCCACAGCTGAGTCCAATAGGGGAAGCAGCGGGGGCGGTGCAGACGCGAACGACTCTGTCTGACAGCTTTGGGGAGAGCCGTGGATCTCCCAACGCGGAGGTTGAGATCCGAGAACGGACAGACTGCCTGCTCAGTGGGTCCCTGACCCCTGAGTAGCCTAGCTGGGAGACATCCCCCACTAGGGGCAGTCTGACACCCCACACCTCACAGGGTGGAGTCACCCCTGAGAGGAAACTTCCAAAGGAAGAATCAGACAGGTACACTCGCTGTTCAGCAATATTCTATCTTCGGCAACCTCTGCTGCTGATACCCAGGCAAACAGGGTCTGGAGTGGACCTCAAGCAATCTCCAACAGACCAACAGACAGTCCTTCTGACTGTCAGACGGAAAACTATCAAACAGGAAGGACACCTATACCAAAACCCCATCAGTACGTCACCATCATCAAAGACCAGAGACAGATAAAACCACAAAGATGGGGAAGAAGCAGGGCAGAAAAGCTGGAAATTCAAAAAATAAGAGCGCATCTCCCCCTGCAAAGGAGCGCAGCCCATCGCCAGCAACGGATCAAAGCTGGTCAGAGAATGACTTTGACGAGATGAGAGAAGAAGGCTTCAGTCCATCAAACTTCTCAGAGCTAAAGGAGGAATTACGTACCCAGCGCAAAGAAACTAAAAATCTTGAAAAAAGAGTGGAAGAATTGACAGCTAGACTAATTAATGCAGAGAAGATCATAAACGAAATGACAGAGATGAAAACCATGACACGAGAAATACGTGACAAATGCACAAGCTTCAGTAACCGACTCGATCAACTGGAAGAAAGAGTATCAGCGATTGAGGATCAAATGAATGAAATGAAGCGAGAAGAGAAACCAAAAGAAAAAAGAAGAAAAAGAAATGAACAAAGCCTGCAAGAAGTATGGGATTATGTAAAAAGACCAAATCTACGTCTGATTGGGGTGCCTGAAAGTGAGGGGGAAAATGGAACCAAGTTGGAAAACACTCTTCAGGATATCATCCAGGAGAACTTCCCCAACCTAGTAGGGCAGGCCAACATTCAAATTCAGGAAATACAGAGAACGCCACAAAGATACTCCTCCAGAAGAGCAACTCCAAGACACATAATTGCCAGATTCACCAAAGTTGAAATGAAGGAAAAAATCTTAAGGGCAGCCAGAGAGAAAGGTCGGGTTACCCACAAAGGGAAGCCCATCAGACTAACAGCAGATCTCTCGGCAGAAACTCTACAAGCCAGAAGAGAGTGGGGGCCAATATTCAACGTTCTTAAAGAAAAGAATTTTCAACCAGAATTTCATATCCAGCCAAACTAAGTTTCATCAGTGAAGGAGAAATAAAATCCTTTACAGATAAGCAAATGCTTAGAGATTTTGTCACCACCAGGCCTGCCTTACAAGAGACCTGAAGGAAGCCCTAAACATGGAAAGGAACAACCGGTACCAGCCATTGCAAAAACATGCCAAAATGTAAAGACCATCGAGGCTAGGAAGAAACTGCATCAACTAACGAGCAAAATAACCAGTTAATATCATAATGACAGGATCAAGTTCACACATAACAATATTAACCTTAAATGTAATGGACTAAATGCTCCAATTAAAAGACACAGACTGGCAAACTGGATAAAGAGTCAAGACCCATCAGTCTGCTGTATTCAGGAGACCCATCTCACATGCAGAGACATACATAGGCTCAAAATAAAGGGATGGAGGAAGATCTACCAAGCAAATGGAGAACAAAAAAAGCAGGGGTTGCAATCCTAGTCTCTGATAAAACAGACTTTAAACCATCAAAGATCAAAAGAGACAAAGAAGGCCATTACATAATGGTAAAGGGATCAATTCAACAGGAAGAGCTAACTCTCCTAAATATATATGCACCCAATACAGGAGCACCCAGATTCATAAAGCAAGTCCTTAGAGACCTACAAAGAGACTTAGACTCCCATACAATAATAATGGGAGACTTCAACACTCCACTGTCAACATTAGACAGATCAACGAGACAGAAAGTTAACAAGGATATCCAGGAATTGAACTCATCTCTGCACCAAGCGGACCTAATAGACATCTATAGAACTCTCCACCCCAAATCAACAGAATATACATTCTTCTCAGCACCACATCGCACTTATTCCAAATTGACCACATAATTGGAAGTAAAGCACTCCTCAGCAAATGTACAAGAACAGAAATTATAACAAACTGTCTCTCAGACCACAGTGCAATCAAACTAGAACTCAGGACTAAGAAACTCAATCCAAACCGCTCAACTACATGGAAACTGAACAACCTGCTCCTGAATGACTACTGGGTACATAACGAAATGAAAGCAGAAATAAAGATGTTCTTTGAAACCAATGAGAACAAAGATACAACATACCAGAATCTCTGGGACACATTTAAAGCAGTGTGTAGAGGGAATTTATAGCACTAAATGCCCACAAGAGAAAGCAGGAAAGATCTAAAATTGACACTCTAACATCACAATTAAAAGAACTAGAGAGGCAAGAGCAAACACATTCAAAAGCTAGCAGAAGGCAAGAAATAACTAAGATCAGAGCAGAACTGAAGGAGATAGAGACACAAAAAACCCTCCAAAAAATCAATGAATCCAGGAGTTGGTTTTTTGAAAAGATCAACAAAATTGACAGACCGCTAGCAAGACTAATAAAGAAGAAAGAGAGAGGAATCAAATAGACGCAATAAAAAATGATAAAGGGGATATCACCACCACCCCAGAAATACAAACTACCATCAGAGAATACTATAAACGCCTCTACGCAAATCAACTAGAAAATCTAGAAGAAATGGATAATTTCCTGGACACTTACACTCTCCCAAGACTAAACCAGGAAGAAGTTGAATCCCTGAATAGACCAATAGCAGGCTCTGAAATTGAGGCAACAATTAATAGCCTACCCACCAAAAAAAGTCCAGGACCAGATGGATTCACAGCTGAATTCTACCAGAGGTACAAGGAGGAGCTGGTACCATTCCTTCTGAAACTATTCAATCAATAGAAAAAGAGGGAATCCTCCCTAACTCTTTTTATGAGGCCAACATCATCCTGATACCAAAGCCTGGCAGAGACACAACAAAAAAAGAGAATTTTAGACCAATATCCCTGATGAACATCGATGCAAAAATTCTCAATAAAATACTGGCAAACGGATTCAGCAGCACATCAAAAAGCTTATCCACCATGATCAAGTGGGCTTCATCCCTGGGATGCAAGGCTGGTTCAACATTCGCAAATCAATAAACGTAATCCAGCATATAAACAGAACCAAAGACAAGAACCACATGATTATCTCAATAGATGCAGAAAAGGCTTTTGACAAAATTCAACAGCCCTTTATGCTAAAAACGCTCAATAATTCGGTATATGATGGAACGTACCTCAAAATAATAAGAGCTATTTATGACAAACCCACAGCTAATATCATACTGAATGGGCAAAAACTGGAAAAATTCCCTTGAAAACTGGCACAAGACAGGGATGCCCTCTCTCACCACTCCTATTCAACATAGTGTTGGAAGTTCTGGCTAGGGCAATCAGGCAAGAGAAAGAAATCAAGGGTATCCAGTTAGGAAAAGAAGAAGTCAAATTGTCCCTGTTTGCAGATGACATGATTGTATATTTAGAAAACCCATTGTCTCAGCCCAAAATCTCCTTAAGCTGATAAGCAACTTCAGCAAAGTCTCAGGATACAAAATTAATGTGCAAAAATCACAAGCATTCTTATACACCAGTAACAGACAAGCAGAGAGCCAAATCAGGAATGAACTTCCATTCACAATTGCTTCAAAGAGAATAAAATACCTAGGAATCCAGCTTACAAGGGATGTAAAGGACCTCTTCAAGGAGAACTACAAACCACTGCTCAGTGAAATCAAAGAGGACACAAACAAATGGAAGAACATACCATGCTCATGGATAGGAAGAATCAATATCGTGAAAATGGCCATACTGCCCAAGGTGATTTATAGATTCAATGCCATCCCCATCAAGCTACCAATGACTTTCTTCACAGAATTGGAAAAAACTGCTTTAAAGTTCATATGGAACAAAAAAAGAGCCCGCATTGCCAAGACAATCCTAAGTCAAAAGGACAAAGCTGGAGGCGTCACGCTACCTGACTTCAAACTATACTACAAGGCTACAGTAACCAAAACAGCATGGTACTGGTACCACAACAGAGATATAGACCATGGAACAGAACAGAGTCCTCAGAAATAATACCACACATCTACAGCCATCTGATCTTTGACAAACCTGAGAGAAACAAGAAATGGGGAAAGGATTCCCTATTTAATAAATGGTGCTGGGAAAATTGGCTAGCCATAAGTAGAAAGCTGAAACTGGATCCTTTCCTTACCCCTTATACAAAGATTAATTCAAGATGGATTAGAGACTTAAATGTTAGACCTAATACCATAAAAACCCTAGAAGAAAATCTAGGTAGTACCATTCAGGACATAGGCATGGGCAAGGACTTCATGTCTAAAACACCAAAAGCAACGGCAGCAAAAGCCAAAATGACACATGGGATCTCATTAAACTAAAGAGCTTTTGCACAGCAAAGAAACTACCATCAGAGTGAACAGGCAACCTACAGAATGGGAAAAATTTTTGCAACCTACTCATCTGACAAAGGGCTAATATCCAGAATCTACAAAGAACTCAAACAAATATACAAGAAAAAAACAAACAACCCCATCAAAAAGTGGGGAAAGGATATGAACAGACATTTCTCAAAAGAAGACATCCATACAGCCAACAGACACATGAAAAAATGCTCATCATCACTCGCCATCAGAGAAATGCAAATCAAAACCACAATGAGATACCATCTCACACCAGTTAGAATGGCAATCATTAAGAAGTCAGGAAACAACAGGTGTTGGAGAGGATGTGGAGAAATAGGAACACTTTTACACTGTTGGTGGGATTGTAAACTAGTTCAACCATTATGGAAAACAGTATGGCAATTCCTCAAGGATCTAGAACTAGATGTACCATATGACCCAGCCATCCCACTACTGGGTATATACCCAAAGGATTATAAATTACTCTACTACAAAGACACATGCACACGTATGTTTATTGCGGCACTATTCACAATAGCAAAGACTTGGAATCAACCCAAATGTCCATCTGTGACAGACTGGATTAAGAAAATGTGGCACATATACACCATGGAATACTATGCAGCCATCAAAAAGGATGAGTTTGCGTCTTTGTAGGGACATGGATGCAGCTGGAACCATCATTCTTAGCAAACTATCACAAGAACAGAAAACCAAACACCGCATGTTCTCACTCATAGGTGGGAACTGAACAATGAGATCACTTGGACTCGGGAAGGGGAACATCACACACTGGGGCCTATCATGGGGAGGGGGGAGGAGGGAGGGATTGCATTGGGAGTTATACATGATATAAACGTTATGCACATTACCCTAGAACTTAAAGTATATAATAAACAAATAAAAATTAAATTAAAAAAAAAAAGAAAAAAAAAAAAAAAAAAAAAAGAAAATGTGGCACATACTCATGGAATATAAGCAGCCATTCAAAAAAGGATGAGTTGGTCCTTCTGCAAGGGACATGGATGCAGCTGGAAACCTCATTCTTAGCAAAAAAACTATCACAAGAACAGAAAACCAAACACCGCATGTTCTCATCATAGGTGGGAATGAACAGGAGAGCACTTGGACTGGGTAAGGGGAAATCACACACGGGGCATATCATGGGGAGGGGGGAGGAGGGAGGGTTGCATTGGGGAGTTTAGACATGATTAAAATGATGAATTGATGGTGCTGACGAGCTGACGGGTGCAGACACAAACATGGCATAAGTATACATAGTAACAAACCTGCACGTTATGCACATGTACTAGAACTTAAAGTTAATAAAAAAAAAAAAAAAAAGAGAACAGAAAACAAATACGACTTTCTCCTTATAAGGGAGAGCTAAACATTAGGTATTCATGGGCATAAAGATAGCAGCACAGACCTGGGACTACTGGAACAGGGAGGAGGGAGGGGGTAAAGTGAAAAAAACTTTATATGGGTCATGATACTCATTCCCTGAGTGAACTGGATCATTCACAACCTAAACCAGGGATTCATACAATACACCCATGTGACAGCCTACACCGTACCACTGAATCTAAAATAAAAGTTGAAATTATAAAAAGGACATACTATTCATCAATAAAAGAAATGAAGTACTGATACACACAAAAGATTACATTTATATGATTTATTACAAATTCAGAGAAAGGGCAAATTTATAGAGATGAAAATCAGATCAATCATTGCCTTGGGCTGGAGGTGGGAGTTCAGATTAAATGTAAACAGACAGGAGGGAATTTTTGGAGGTGATGCAAATGTTCTGAAACTGGATTGCAGTAATAATTAAACAACCCTATAAATTTACTAAAATTTTTGCATTGTACATGTATAACGGAATTTACGGCATGTAAATTTAATCAATATAGCTACTCTTAAAAAGTCATCCTAAGAAGACTTGGCTGAATTTTCAAGTCAGTAATATCCCAGATGAGTAAATCTAGTGGCTTTGGTGTACATATACAACTATAAGAAGTCTTAACACACTCCTCCTGCCAACTATATGCTGTTCATAAACCACACGGCTCTCTACAGTCAGGAAGGAGTAGGGGTTTTCTCAGTGCCAAGGCAAAGGAATGGTATCCCAGGCAATGGAAACAACGTGAATGAAAGTATGTGGGCTTTCAAAAGCCTGGAGGATTCAAGAACAGTGTGCAGTTTAGTACGTCTGAATTAGAGGGTTCAAGTTGGGGAGAGGGGAAGGGAAGTCAAAAACAAGCTGTGGACTGTCCATACCCACAGTTCCTGGAGAGCCTTGAACACTGGACTGAGAAGCTTTGACTTTATCCCAGGGACAGTAAGAGAGCCTGTAAAGATTTTAGGCTGAAGATTGACATCGGATTTGCAGATTAGGAGCAGCTCTTTAGAGGCTGCTGTAGGTGGATTGGAGGGGACTAGCCTGGAAGCTCCTAGTATGTTCTGTGCATTGTGCTAGCCTCTGGGTTAGAATAGTGACCCAGACAAACAAAAGTCCTGTGCTTATGAAGTTAGTGGCAGGGAGAACAGTAAATAGCCACATAAGAAAAATAAAGATAATTAATTTCAGAAAGTAATAGACGTTATGGAGAAAATGAAATAGGGTAAAAGAAGAGTGACTGCTGGGGCTTCTTTGGATAGGTAAGTCAGGGAAAGCCTCCCTGAGGAGGTGACATTTCAGTTGAGACCTGAATGAAACAATGGGCCCACCCACAACTAGATCTGGGGACAGAATGTTCTAAGCAAGAGGGAATAAATAACTAAAGCAAAAACCCTGAAGCTAGAACCAAATTGGAGCATGATGAGTTTGATCTGTTTTAACAGTCAATGCTTTAGAGGTATTAAGGCCTAATCTAGAGCAAGGACAATGGGATTTAAAGAAGAGAGGAATACAAGAGGTATTAAGGACGTCGGATTGCCAGGATAAACAGCCCAAAATTACAGAGTGGAACCTAAGCCATATTTACATTTAAACGACAGGTCAAATCTTGTTAGTAGGACACCTGGCAGAGTAAGTGATCGCCAGTAGCCATGACAAGTAGTAAGTCCTCTAAGCCTTGGAGTTCAGCAATTTTTTAAAAAACAACAATATCTCAAGCTTTCTAGAAGCAAACTGGATGAATGTCAGGCAACAGTAGGTATCGATTGCTTGTTATGTATCAGGTACTGTTCTATGTGTTAGGGATAAATTAGTGACAAGACAGAAAAAAATTCCACCTTCATAGAGCTTACATTGCAGCTAGGGAGACTGAAAATAAGCAAACAAACAGAGCTGGAAATGGAAAAATAAAGTAAGGCAAAACAAAAGAGATTGTGGGGAAGGGAGTGTGCATTATTTTAGATAGAGTGGCTGGTCAGGGGAAGCCCTCCATTAAGTAGACAATTGAGCAACTAGAGTGATCAACCATCTGTTTTCCTAGCACTGTCTTGGTTTTGGCACTGAAAAATCTCATGCCCTGGGAAATCCCTTGGTTCTAGGCAAACCAGAGCAGTCACTCACTCTAGGAAAGAAAGGAGCTAAGGAGGGGAATTGCTCAATTATCTGAGAAAAAAATGACCCAGATAAAAGGAATAGCCCCATTCCACCTCACTCTTTCCCTCTTCCACTGCAGCAGAATGTGGAGGTAGCTTTTCCCTCACAGCACTTCTACCTACATACAACCCAGCTAAAAGGAAGGAAATTGGAAGGAGTGAGTCTGAAAAGATGTGAACACAAATGGTGCCTAAGCTGAATGTAATGTGTTTGTGCCCTCTCTCCTTACACTGGTGCTAGAATAGCTCAGAATTGAATAAATGCATAGCAAAACAAGAGTGCATTCATACACCTGATGTTCAGCAAATCTATAGATAATTACTCAATGCAATGTTGAAATAAACTATTGGCTGGCATCTTTGTGGCACTTTCATAAACTTGCATCCATGGACCTATGTTCTCCCTTTGCTATGCCCTTGCATGAATGCCAGGTTAAAGAATGCGGATATTACTCTGTCAGCAATGAGTCACCACTAAATGGTTCTGAACAGGGGCAGGCTATGATGGCAGAGAAGAGTTTTCAAGGGAATCAGGTGGTTTTGTGGATGACAGGATAAGGAGTTTAAAGCTCAAAGAAGACAGATCAATCAGGAAAAACCATAGGTGGGAGTTCTCAGTTGGCAGTCTGTATTACTGGATCTAACTGAACACAAATCTGGAAGCCAATTCCATGTCAGCCTAAGGCCCTGACTCCTGGAATGATGGTTTCCATCCAGGGAGCTATATAGAAGTATGGATTATTCCTTGACTGGAACCTTGGGGGAGGAGTGGAAGGCAGTCCTTCTTTGGGTAGGCAGTTGGTTTCACATAAATTCCAAGGTCTTTTCCAGTCTTGAGATGCTGGACTGATGATGTTGTCAATTGGTCTTTCCTCCTGTCTGCCTCTAAATTAAGATTGGAAGCTCTATTATTGATCTTGATGGGGTCTGTTAACCTACAGGACCTGTCAGAGGTTTTGAGTTGTTACTCCCACTGGGCTATACCCTACCTGGGACCTGGGCTCATCTTACTACACCATCTGCTACCCTTCTAACCTCTGATGCCATTCAACTTCCTTGAGGAGCCCCTGGAGCAAGAGAAGGAAATGCAACTGCATGACTGCTGAATACCCAGAAGATACTCTATGATGCATGACTCTGACATGGAGGATGGGGTGGGGTAGCTCAAGGAATGGATTAATTAATATATTTGGAGCTTGCTTTCCCTGGTACCTAAGTTGGAAGGGACCTCAATAAGTAACAGAATATTCTCGTTATCCCCACTCCAGATACAGAACAACTGGGAAAGAAATGATAGGCTATATCCAAGCCCAAGAGAAAAGGAAAGGAAGTTGTAGATGATGCCTCTAGATGCAAAAACTTGGAAAATGATTCTCAGCTATAAAAGGGAGACAATATAAATTATAAATAGTGCATTGGATCAACCTATAGTGCTATTAACTCCAATAAATTACTTGCATTTATTCACAAGATTTGCAGTTACTCAAGCATCATGCATTCACTCAGATTTCATACACTCTGATCTTACACACACTCCTTCAGATGTCACACACACACATTCTTACATATTACTCACACTTACTTAGATGTCACACACATTCATTCAGACTTAGTCGTGCTTAATCAAATGTCATGTCATTTCTCCCTTATCTGGTTGTCACCAATGATCACTTAAATGTCACATATACAGACCTTATCAGATGCCACACAGTTACACAGATGGTGCCACATCTAAATGCTACCCGTTCTTCATCATGTATCATAAACACTCATCCAGGCACCCTCCAATCCCTTGCTATTCAAAGTGAGGTCCCTAGACCAGCAACATCGCCATACCTGGGAACTTGTAAGAAATGCAGAATCTCAGATCCCACCCAGACCTGATGAATTAAAAGTCTGCATTTTAACAAAATTCCTAGGTGATTCATATACACATTGACATTGAGAAGCACTGACATCAGGACTGAATCTCATTAATTGTCATATTCCCAGTGCCTAGACAGCAGCTAGGCATATTAGATGCTCAATAAATGCTTTTTGTTTTGTTTTGTTTTGTTTTGTTTTTGAGATGGAATCTCGCTCTGTTGCCCAGGCTAGAGTGCAGTGGGTGACACATCCTGACATCTTTCATGCTCATCAAAATGTTTCTTCATGCAATACCACTCTGAAGTACATTTTCTAAAGAAACCCTTGCTCATATATACGGGGGAAAGGTAAAGGAATGCTCAGTACAGCAATAGTTGATAAGGGGAAAATTGAAAACAACCTAAATAAGCCAGGGCATTAACAAATAGAATGTGATCCATGCATTCAGTAAACAGCAGTGAAAAATAACAAATGAAGGCTACAGGCACTGTTATAGATAAAACAAAACTATAGATGACACAAACAAATGGAAAAACATCCCATGCTCAAGGATTGGAAGAATGAAAATCATTAAAATGACCCTACTGCCAAAGCAATCTATAGATTCAATGCAAGGAATGGAGAATTCCATTTTCCCTATCAAAATACTAATACATTTTAATGATTTTCCCTATCAAAATGCTAATGTCATTTTTTTTACATAATTAGAAAGAACAACCCTAAAATTCATATGGAACCAAAAAGCCCAAATAGCCAAAACAATTCTAAGCAAAAAGAACAAAACTGGAGGCATCACATTACCTGACTTCAAATTATACTACAAAACTATAGTAACTAAAACTGTATGGTATTGGTATAAAAATAGGCACACTGATCAATGGAACAGAATATAGAACCCAGAAATAAAGCTGCATATGTACAGCCAACTGATCTTTTACAAAGTTGACAAAAATATATGCTGTGGAAAGGACATCCTATTCCATAAATGGTCCTTGGAAAATTGGCCTGTCATATGCAGAAGGATAAAATTGGACCCCTATATCTCACCATATAGAACGATTAACTCAAGATGGATTAAAGACTTAAATGTAAGACCTGTAACTGTAAAAATACTAGAAGAAAACCTAGGAAAAACTCTTCTGGATGTTGGTCTAGGCAAAGAATTCATAACTAAGAACTCAAAAGCAAATGCAATAAAACCAAAAATAGGTAAATAGGACTTAATTAAACTAAAAAGCTTCTGCACAGCAAAAGAAATAATCAACAGAGTGAACAGACAACCTGCAGAATGAGAGAAAATATTTGCAACCTATGCATAGGACAAAGGACTTATATCCAGAATCTACACAGAACTCAAACAACCCAGTAACAACAAAAAACGCCAAATAACCCCATTAAAAATTTGCAAATGACAGGAACAGACATTTTCCAAAAGAAGACATACAAATGGCCAAAAAGCATATGAAAAAATCATCATCACTAATCATCAGGGAAATGCAAATTAAAGCCACAATGGGATATCATCTCACACAAGTCAGAATGGCTATAATTTAAAAGACAAAAAATAACAGATGTTGGCGAGGATGTGAAGAAAAGGGAATGCTTATCCACATTTGGTAGAGATGTAAAATAGTACATCTTCTATGGAAAACAGTATGGAGATTTCTCAAGCAACTAAAAATAGAGCTACCATTCGATCCAGCAACTCTACTACTGGATATCTACCCAAAGGAAAATAAATCATTATATCAAAAACATACCTGCACTTATGTATGTTCATAGCGGCACTATGGAATCAACAAGCAAAGATATGGAATCAACCAAAATGTCCATCAATAGATGGTTGGATAAAGAAAATGTGACATACATACACCATGGAATACTGTTCAGCCGTAAAAAGCATGAAATTATATCTATATATACACGTATATATATATATATATTATTATATATACGTGTATATATATGTATATTATACATACATATATGTATACACATTTTTTTTGAGATGGAGTCTAACTCTGTTGCCCAGGCTGGAGTGCAGTGGCGTGATCTCGGCTCACTGCAAGCTCCGCCTCCCGGGTTCAAGCCATTCTCCTGCCTCAGCCTCCCGAGTAGCTGGGTCTACATGGTCTTGATCTCCTGACCTCGTGATCCGCCCGCCTCGGCCTCCCAAAGTGCAGGGATTACAGGTGTGAGCCACCGCGCCTGGCCGAAGTTATATCTTTTGCAGCAACTTGGATAGAACTGGAGGCCATTATCATAAGTAAAATTATGCAGAAACAGAAAATCAAATGCCACATGTTCTCACTCATATATGAGAACTAAATAATGTGTACATATGGACATAGAGAGTGGAATAATAGACATTGGAGACTCAGAATGGCCGGTGGGTAGAAGGGAGTGGATGATGAAAAATTACTTAATGGGTACAATGTACATTATTCGGCTGATAGGTACACTAAAAGCCCAGACTTCACCACTACACAATGTACTCATGTAACAAAACTGCACTTGTACTCCCTAAATTTATATTAAAAAGGCAAAAAAAAGACAAACCTCAAAACTATCATCTTGTTTATAAGCAAGTTACAGAGTGATATATTTACTATGATACTATTTATACTTAATTATAAAACCTATAAAACAATACTCTATGTTGTCAATGAATAGGTTAATATGCAGTAAAAGTATAAGAACTTCCAAGGAAATAACAAACAACAATTCAGAATAGTGGTGACCACTGGACAGAGAGAAAGAGAAGAGAGGAAAAGGATTGGGAGGAGTACACAGAGATTTTAACTGTATCTGTAATATTTTATTTCCTAAAAAGAAAGATATCTGAATCAAATTAGGCAAAATTCCAAGATTTGACAATCTGAGTGGGGAGTATAGCATTATTCCCTGTGCTTTTGAATGCTTGAAATATTTTATTGAACAAAGGAAAAACATGAACAAGGAGATAAAAGAATTTGCTACTCTTGGAAGCTTCATCTTCTCAACAAGGCAGCATTTCTTTTTCCTCTATCTTTACCAGGAACATTTCATTTTCTCAAACTAGTTCCATGGTAGGTCTTTCTTCATTTACAGGTCAGCACAAGCTCCCACAAACACTTGACCCATCTGGCTTTGAGCTTAATCCTTGGTGGGGGTAGTGGTGAGCCCTTTTGTCTCCTATTGACCCCTGATAGGCTAGCATCAACCAGGACACTGTCACGTAATTGCTAAATAAAACAGATTTCAGAAGATGTTGGTTTACAGATCACTATTTGATGACTAATAATTCATACTCACATTTGGGTCTCACATACTTATGTACAAGGCAAAGCACATAAGTTTTTATTGAACTCTTCTTTATTTTACATTTATCTGAGAGCCCTATTTGACACAACTCCTTTTTGCTAACTGCCTTTCAGCTACTAAAAAGCTGCATATTAGAAATGTTATGCTTCTTCCCTGGTGGCACCTCATATGCTGCAAGCCGAACAGCTTTACCTCCACTTTTCAATATACACTTTTCAGTGAACAAACATCTCAAGCTTGTCCTTAAAAGCTGTTAATACAAACAAGCTCATTTTATACTGGGATGCATTTCTCTTTGTACAGTTACAAATCTCTAAATATTCCTCAGAGGTGGAGGATCAGTCTATTGGTTGGTTCCTTTGATGCCATGCTCTAGTCATCTTGCATTCCTCTGCCCTCCCAATCTAAGTCCACTGAGGTCAGACTTACATCATGTAGTGCCATTACCCAAATTGATTTGTGCCAGAATGGTCTTAAATTATTCCCTATTATATGGTTGAGGTGAGAGAAGAAGACCTCAGTGCAAAGCTAAGAAAGACTAGTATGTTACAGTGGTTTCCATTTTCCAATTCTGTTCATCTGCGTCCTGAAAATCTTAGCTCTAAAGCTCGCTGTCAGCCTATATTATCAATATAAGCTCATGGATTATGTAGCACAACCTGAAGCTTGAAAAACATCTCCATTTAAATGCCAACTTTCAGTCACTTGTTTCCGATGATTCTAGTTAATATTCCAATGATCCTAGTTAATATTATCTGGTTAATATTATTCCACATACTACAACTTTCCTGGTATTAAATGCTTACAGTTGTTGATATATTTTTGAGCCAATGCGTCTACATTTTCATGGCTCCTGAACTTATCTATTTTAATCAACTTATTGGTATCTAGTACATTTAGAATAGCAGAACCAGTGCAATTTTCATCCAATGTCTTCGTTTTCATCCAAGAAGTTCAGATTTTGACCCAGTGGTTCATAAAGCTGTACTACATTGAGTTGATAACAGAAACATGTACATTTTTAAATTAGCATTAAGTATCATTTTTCACAGAATGCAAACAATATATCAATATAATTACAGAAGGTAAAACTTGTATTGCCTGCTAAGATCTATGCTTTTGGGAATAACTATGATATATCAGTTGTGTTCTTGGCAGAGCAGAGTGTATCCAATCAAGGACAAGTTTGAACAATGTTATCTCTAGGAAGTCTTCATTGTCTGGACTTTTGTCTGCATTAAAATTGACTCTTCATCTTGAATTTGTACAGATGTTCCCCATTTGTGGCAGTTAGTTCCCATACCTTATGTTCTTTTCTCTAGTCAGGCCAATTGATAAATCCACTACAGAAACTCCTTTTGAATATAATCACTGTCAACAGAGAACAAGCGAGGATCTTCTAGGGTTGTTGGATCAAGCCTGAAATTCTACCACTTGGCAATTCTCCATCCTGTCATCTGCTTACTGGATAAAATGCTGAATGTATCCAATTTCCAGTGGAAATTAGAGGAAAGAGCCAAATAGGCTAGCTTAAGAAATTAAATCTGCCCTAGATAGCATAAAGTTGTTTACCAGTAATATGTCTCAATATAACAAAGTTATTTCTGTTCATCACAAATATTGATGATATATCCAAACTCTTCTTTAGTTAAACAAAATACCCACATGCATCACATGCTCAGGACTCTTCACACACTATTCCTCAGACAATTGCTTGCACAATAAGTAACACTTGCATAACAAAATACTCCATGAGAAGCTCCCAGCAGATAAAGTTGAACCCAATTAAACCTGAAAAACAATATTATACACTTTTTTTAATAGTTTGATGTACAGCCTGACTTTTTTATCATGCTCACACCAACCAGATGTGAGAATACAAATTCTGGTAGAACTTACAGAGAGTTTAATAACTGCTAAATTCAGAGAAACAAATTCCCAATTCAGCCTTTTCCCTGCTATGCTGTTATTCTTTTTTCCCAACATTTTTGTGATCTCTTGGAGCATTCGTTTCCTTCTTTGATTCAACAAACCTTAGTCACCCATCCATGCCAGCCACTCTGCTAGGCACTACAGTTGCAGATGCTGATTGGACCCACTTCCTACCCAAGCCAACTGGTCCACTGGGAATGACAAACATCATGCCAAGGGCTGCTTGAGCTCTTCAAAGGGCTCTGAAAGTGTTTGAGACCTAAAAATAAATGTGCTCACTCCAACATGTGAAAAAGAAAACTGGAAAGTCAAAAGTAGTAAATGTGAAACCAAATGTTTTCAAATGTAATATTAGGTCAGTTTTATTGTTTACTTTAGAATTAATAAAATTCGGAGTATCCATTACATTTGAAAATTATTTGTAGATTAAATTTTCTCACATCACAAAAGTTCCCAAGCAAGCAGCATTTTGTATTGCTGCAAAATCTTAGCCACTTGTAAGTTGAATGAGGTACTTGTAGGCAAGTATTTTCAAAAAGCAAAGTTATAACAATCCCCTTCCAATGTTTTGCAGCAAGAAGCTTATATTTAATGAGAGATGTGAAAGCATTTTAATTTGTTTGAAAAGTTGCAGGGTGGAGGTTTCCAAAAGCAAGACAGCCTAGGATCCTCTATATAGATTTTAGTGTGGTCCTGGCTCTAACTTTCAAGAGACTCATAGGCCTCTAGCAAGCATGATGCCCTGCTGACATTTTGCTTACATATGCTCCAAAATGATTTTGAAAAACTGTGTATGACTTTGCATATTTTAAAGTTGACACCTGAAATTTTTCATTATGTTTAATTACTTTCAAAAGATGTCACTTTCAGCTCACTGTAAGCATCATTCTTCCAAATCTACCCAATGGAATCTAAATAGCATAGTCATGTGACTATCAGAAATTTTGAACTTGATTTACTTTTCATTTCTCCAAATAATTTTGTCTTAATGAATTTTTTTCTTTTTTCTTTTTTTTTTGAGACAGAGTCTCGCTCTGCCGCCCAGGCTGGAGTGCAGTGGCCGGATCTCAGCTCACTGCAAGCTCCGCCTCCCGGGTTTACGCCATTCTCCTGCCTCAGCCTCCCGAGTAGCTGGGACTACAGGCGCCCGCCACTGCGCCCGGCTAAGTTTTTGTATTTTTAGTAGAGACGGGGTTTCACCATGTTAGCCAGGATGGTCTTGATCTGCTGACCTCGTGATCCGCCCGTCTCGGCCTCCCAAAGTGCTGGGATTACAGGCTTGAGCCACCGTGCCCGGCCATGAATTTTTTTATATTTGACATCATTTCTTTTTAAATTTTTAATTTTTGTGGGTACACAGTAGGTACATATATTTATGGGGTATATGAGATATTTTGATACAGGTATGTAATGTAATAATCACATCAGGGTAAATGGGTGTCTGTCACCTCAAGCATTTATCCTTTGTGTTACAGACAATTCAATTACACTCCTTTAGTTATTTTTAAATGTACAATTAAATTATTTCTTACTACAGTCAACCTGTTGCACTCTCAAACACTAGATCTTAATCATCTTAATCATTCTATTTTTTGTGTGTCCATTAGCCATCTCCACGTCCCCATCACCCCACAATTACCCTTACCACCCTCTGGTAACCATTCTACTCTTTAACTCCATGAGTTCAATTGTTTTAATTTTCAGCTCCCACAAATAAGTGAGGACATGTGATGTTTGCCTTTCTGTACCTGGATTATTTAATGACCCCTGTTCCATCCATGTTGTTGCAAATGACAGGATCTCATTCTTTTTATGGCTGAGTAGTACTCCATTGCGTATATGTACCACATTTTTTATCCATTTATCTATTGATGGATGCTTAGGTTGCTTTCAAATCTTGGCTATTGGGAATAGTGCTGCAATAAATATGAGAGTGTAGATACCTTTTTGATACTTTTTTGATACTCTTTTTCCTTTATTTTGGGTACATACCCAGCAGCGGATTGCTGGATCAGTGGCTCTATTTTTATTTTTCAAGGAACCTCCAAACTGTTTTCCATAGTGGTTGTACTAATTTACATTCCCACCAACAATGTGCAAGGGTTCCCTTTTCTCCACACCCTCACCAGCATTTGTGATTGCCTGTCTTTTGGATAAAAGTCATTTTAACTGGAGTGAGATGATATTTCATTGCAGTTTTGATTTTTACTTCTCTGATGATCAATTATGTTGAGCACCTTTTCATATTCCTGTTTGCCATTTGTATGTTGTTTGAGAAACTGGCATCATTTCTTGATTACCTTGTCATACTTCTCGCAATAAAAATCTATATATAGACTGAAATTAAACATTTTTATCTCTCAGAGCTATAAGGATCTAAGTATTAAATTTTTCTTCAAGATTGAGTTATAATTATTAGTATGCAATTGATAAAAAACATAAATTACATATTTGAAAAAACACAGAAGGTAAAATTTTATTGGAAACATATCCCCTAATGAGATCAATAGAGCTTCTAAAATTGGCTGATGTATCCACAGATCAATATAATTTACTGTTCGAATGAGACAGCATTAAGAGACACTGCTCTTCCTGTTTTTCATTTATATAGATTTAAGCACTGGGAAATAAATAAGTAGATAAGAATGAACGAACGTTTTGTTATAACAAAGTCACTCAGTTCTTTGAACTCCTTATGAATTACATACTAAAAATCACGTACTGATTCATCATCAAAATTATTCATAATGATTTACCAGCTGCCAACTCCATTACATTCTTCTTACCCATTTTGTTGAAAGCAAAGAATTAGAAAGCATCTGGTTCACAAAAGGATTTATTTCCCAGTAACACAATCACTCACTTTCTCAACAACAAAACCAGTACTTGGAATTTCCCCTTTGTTAGATGCCTGGAGGTTTTTGACACTCTGTGACTAGTGCTCTAGGGTAGTATGAGGCTTGCCTTTCTTTTGTAAACAGAAAGGATTGTAAAAGTAGAGGTGGTGAGGGAGAATGGGTACTTGGGCAGG
Organism: Trachypithecus francoisi; assembly: GCF_009764315.1. Taxonomy (NCBI): domain Eukaryota; kingdom Metazoa; phylum Chordata; class Mammalia; order Primates; family Cercopithecidae; genus Trachypithecus; species Trachypithecus francoisi. The sequence continues at coordinate 85,157,826 of NW_022681471.1, read as the reverse complement.
TCTGTTTTAGAAAAGAGTAAATATTAAAGCTGAGGATCTGGAAATTGATTCCCTTAAAATGACATGTTCCTATATAATCTCTTTGTGTGCCACCAGGAGTAACCATCCCCCAGTTCGAAGGCTGTGTGCCTAATAGACTTAGTGTAACTCCTAGATGATCAATATACTGTTAAAGGAAAATGCGTTTGGTTTTCTAAAGTGTTCTCTCATACATTTCCTTCTTGCCACTGCCCAGGGAGCTATTTATGGCTGGCAGGATTGATATTGCCTGTGGTAGATAAAGAACATGTGGCCCAGAGAGAGGGAAGAGTGATTTGTCCAAAAAGTCACAGCCAATGTTTCTGATCCCTCGTCTCCAGGGTCTGAGCTTTTGGGACCACTCCACATTGCCTTGCCAGCTCCCGTCCTAATCAGTCAGACACCAGCAAGTACTTATTGAAGACTTCTTGGCTTCCCAACATCATGCCAAGCAGCCCCAGCCTCTGTCCTTGCCTTTTCCACTAAACTTCTCACTCACTATACTTGTCTAACTCCCGCTAATTTGCTGACATTAACTGAGCACTCATTGCCAGTCAATAGTGCTTTATATATCTTACGTAATCCTTACAAAACCATAATGGGGTTGGTACTATGTTCACACTGTTTTAAGGGTCTGCCCTTAAAAATAAGCATGACAGTCCACCATAGATGAAACACAATTTTTATTTTTTCACCACAGTGAAATAGAAATTACAGGACACCAGGACACCAAGTCTAGGTAGTGGATTTCACTCTGCCTTTTGTTTTCTAATTTTGGCAACTCCAGGTATTACCCTTACTCTTTGCCTTGAGATACTCAGTCTCAGGCCCTAGACCAGGTTGGTGTAGGTCATTCCGGATTGAATACAGAGAGCTCAGTTTCAGAGTCAACCTGTGTCTGAGAACCAGCTGACCTGAGGGGGAAACACTCAAGGTGGCCTCAGGTCAACTTTGTTATAGGGTTGTGAAATTTGTGCAGGGCACAAAGTTGCAGAGTCAAAAGTACAAGTTGGGGCTGAAATCCAGGCTATGCTCTAGTTGTCAAGTGTCACCCACACAGGGCTGCAGTCATCCAAAAAGGAGGCTCTTTCCATATTCATCTATCTAAAATGGGTCACCTTTCTCTTAGGTACACAAGAGCATCATATAGGCTGTCAGATACCCTGGTAATGTTCTCAGTCTCTGTTGATTCATTTTGCCAATAATGTCAATGATGTGCACTGGTTTTTACCTTTAGAATCAATCCGTATACAAGGCCTGGTAGACCTAGTTATATTGACAGAACAGAATAGAAATGTTATCAGCATTGAAAATGTAACAGCAAAAGAATGACTGTCAGAAAGTGATAGGTTAAAAAAAAAAAAAAAACTTGGCCGGGCGCGGTGGCTCAAGCCTGTAATCCCAGCACTTTGGGAGGCCGAGGCGGGTGGATCACGAGGTCAGGAGATCGAGACCCTCCTGGCTAACACGGTGAAACCCTGTCTCTACTAAAAATACAAAAAACTAGCCAGGCGCGGTGGCGGGCGCCTGTAGTCCCAGCTACTTGGAGGCTGAGGTGGAGAATGGCGGGAACCCGGGAGGCGGAGCTTGCAGTGAGCCGAGATCGCGCCACTGCACTCCAGCCTGGCGACAGAGCGAGACTCCGTCTCAAAAAAAAAAAAAAAAAAACCTCTAATATCTTCATCTTATGTAGATACTGATTCCAGTAATGAAACAAACATAAATGAATTATGCTTTTAAATCAATAAGTTAGAAAACATTAAACCGCTGGGCGCGGTGGCTGACGCCTGTAATCCCAGCACTTTGGGAGGCCGAGGTGGGTGGATCACGAGGTCAGGAGTTCAAGACCAGCCTGGCCAATATGGTGAAACCCTGTCTCTACTAAAAATACAAAAAAATTAGCTGGGCGTGGTGGCGCGTGCCTGTAATCCCAGCTGCTCGAGAGGCTGAGGCAGGAGAACTGCTTGAACCGGGGAGGTGGAGGTTGCAGTGAGCCGAGATCGCACCACTGCACTCCAGTCTGGGCGACAGAGCAAGACTCCATCTCAAAAAAAAAAAGGAAAAAAGAAAAGAAAAAGAAAGAAAACAGTTAAACATGAGGAAGCAGGACAGAATGCTAAAGATTACAACATAAGTTAATTAGATGAAAAATTAAGGAAAAAAGGCATAGAATTCATAGTTACAAAGGCAACAAGAAGAAAAACAGAATAATAATATATGTACGTTACAGCTTTGCCTTTGTCCAGTATAGAGCCCAGGGCACATCCCTTCATAGACTCTTTTGACACTCTCTTATCCTCCACTTAGTCTCCCCTGCCCCCTTCCCTGAAGCAGCCAAACAATGCAGACAGGGCCTTTTCCCTGTTTTTCTCTATCATTGTCTTCATTCTCTGTATCTTTATTTTCTGTCCCTTCATTATCTCTTTATCCTGGGTCATTATTTTCCATCTTTCTAAATATTTATATCACTCTACATCTCTGTTGCTTTTTCAATTTCTCTCTGTGTCTTTCTGCAATTTTGGCTCTACCTTTCTGGCTCCTCCCCATCGGTTCCAAAACTGCACCATGCTGTTTGGACAAATCAATAACTGTTCCTGGACTATGCATACCTTGCCAGCATATTACCCTCACCCAATCTCAACCCAGAGCATAGCCAAGTTTCCCACAGGACAGATGTACACTCTGGAGATTGGACTCATCTCATCTCTGCTTCAACCCTTGAAACCTCCCCTATAAACTTCATAATTAGGGAAGAAGGGAGGGGAAAAAGTAAAATAAACCAAGCTTGCAGCATATTCAGCTTTAATCAAGTAAAATTACTCTCTGGCCTGCTTCACATAGTTTTTTGTGCCTACTGTCTTAGAATCATGAGACCCACGGGGCGGAGCAAGATGGCCGAATAGGAACAGCTCCAGTCTCCAACTCCCAGCGCGAGTGACGCAGAAGACCGGTGATTTCTGCATTTTCAACTGAGGTACTGGGGTCATCTCTCTAGGGAGTGCCAGGACAATCGGTGCTGGTCAGCTGCTGCAGCCTGACCAGCGTGAGCTGAAGCAGGGCAAGGCATCGCCTCACCTGGAAGCGCAAGGGGGAGGAAATCCGTTTTCCTAGCCAGGGGAACTGAGACACACAACACCTGGAAAATCGGGTAACTCCCACCCCAATACTGCACTTTAAGGAAACAGGCACACCAGGAGAATATATCCCACACCTCGCCGGGAGGGGCCCATGCCCACGGAGCCTCCCTCACTGCTGACACAGCAGTCTGTGGCGATCTATCCGCAAGGCAGCAGTGAGGCTGGGGGAGGGGCGCCCGCCATTGCTGAGGCTTAAGTAGGTAAACAAAGCCGCTGGGAAGCTCGAACTGGGTGGAGCTCACAGCAGCTCAAGGAAGCCTGCCTGTCTCTGTAGACTCCACCTCTGGGGAGAGCACACAGCTGAAGTCCAATAGGGGAAGCAGCGGGGGCAGGTGCAGACGCAAACGACTCTGTCTGACAGCTTTGGGGAGAGCCGTGGATCTCCCAATGCGGAGGTTGAGATCTGAGAACGGACACACTGCCTGCTCAGGTGGGTCCCTGACCCCTGAGTAGCCTAGCTGGGAGACATCCCCCACTAGGGGCAGTCTGACACCCCACACCTCACAGGGTGGAGTCACCCCTGAGAGGAAACTTCCAAAGGAAGAATCAGACAGGTACACTCGCTGTTCAGCAATATTCTATCTTCGGCAACCTCTGCTGCTGATACCCAGGGAAACAGGGTCTGGAGTGGACCTCAAGCAATCTCCAGCAGACCAACAGACAGTCCTTCTGACTGTCAGACGGAAAACTATCAAACAGGAAAGACACCTATACCAAAACCCCATCAGTACGTCACCATCATCAGAGACCAGAGGCAGATAAAACCACAAAGATGGGGAAAAAGCAGGGCAGAAAAGCTGGAAATTCAAAAATAAGAGCGCATCTCCCCCTGCAAAGGAGCGCAGCCCATCGCCAGCAATGGATCAAAGCTGGTCAGAGAATGACTTTGACGAGATGAGAGAAGAAGGCTTCAGTCCATCAAACTTCTCAGAGCTAAAGGAGGAATTACGTACCCAGCGCAAAGAAACTAAAAATCTTGAAAAAAGAGTGGAAGAATTGACAGCTAGACTAATTAATGCAGAGAAGATCATAAACGAAATGACAGAGATGAAAACCATGACACGAGAAATACGTGACAAATGCACAAGCTTCAGTAACCGACTCGATCAACTGGAAGAAAGAGTATCAGCGATTGAGGATCAAATGAATGAAATGAAGCGAGAAGAGAAACCAAAAGAAAAAAGAAGAAAAAGAAATGAACAAAGCCTGCAAGAAGTATGGGATTATGTAAAAAGACAAATCTACGTCTGATTGGGGTGCCTGAAAGTGAGGGGGAAAATGGAACCAAGTTGGAAAACACTCTTCAGGATATCATCCAGGAGAACTTCCCCAACCTAGTAGGGCAGGCCAACATTCAAATTCAGGAAATACAGAGAACGCCACAAAGATACTCCTCCAGAAGAGCAACTCCAAGACACATAATTGCCAGATTCACCAAAGTTGAAATGAAGGAAAAAATCTTAAGGGCAGCCAGAGAGAAAGGTCGGGTTACCCACAAAGGGAAGCCCATCAGACTAACAGCAGATCTCTCGGCAGAAACTCTACAAGCCAGAAGAGAGTGGGGGCCAATATTCAACGTTCTTAAAGAAAAGAATTTTCAAACCAGAATTTCATATCCAGCCAAACTAAGTTCATCAGTGAAGGAGAAATAAAATCCTTTACAGATAAGCAAATGCTTAGAGATTTTGTCACCACCAGGCCTGCCTTACAAGAGACCCTGAAGGAAGCCCTAAACATGGAAAGGAACAACCGGTACCAGCCATTGCAAAAACATGCCAAATGTAAAGACCATCGAGGCTAGGAAGAAACTGCATCAACTAATGAGCAAAATAACCAGTTAATATCATAATGACAGGATCAAGTTCACACATAACAATATTAACCTTAAATGTAATGGACTAAATGCTCCAATTAAAAGACACAGACTGGCAAACTGGATAAAGAGTCAAGACCCATCAGTCTGCTGTATTCAGGAGACCCATCTCACATGCAGAGACATACATAGGCTCAAAATAAAGGGATGGAGGAAGATCTACCAAGCAAATGGAGAACAAAAAAAGCAGGGGTTGCAATCCTAGTCTCTGATAAAACAGACTTTAAACCATCAAAGATCAAAAGAGACAAAGAAGGCCATTACATAATGGTAAAGGGATCAATTCAACAGGAAGAGCTAACTCTCCTAAATATATATGCACCCAATACAGGAGCACCCAGATTCATAAAGCAAGTCCTTAGAGACCTACAAAGAGACTTAGACTCCCATACAATAATAATGGGAGATTTCAACACTCCACTGTCAACATTAGACAGATCAACGAGACAGAAAGTTAACAAGGATATCCAGGAATTGAACTCATCTCTGCACCAAGCGGACCTAATAGACATCTATAGAACTCTCCACCCCAAATCAACAGAATATACATTCTTCTCAGCACCACATCGCACTTATTCCAAAATTGACACATAATTGGAAGTAAAGCACTCCTCAGCAAATGTACAAGAACAGAAATTATAACAAACTGTCTCTCAGACCACAGTGCAATCAAACTAGAACTCAGGACTAAGAAACTCAATCAAAACCGCTCAACTACATGGAAACTGAACAACCTGCTCCTGAATGACTACTGGGTACATAACGAAATGAAAGCAGAAATAAAGATGTTCTTTGAAACCAATGAGAACAAAGATACAACATACCAGAATCTCTGGGACACATTTAAAGCAGTGTGTAGAGGGAAATTTATAGCACTAAATGCCCACAAGAGAAAGCAGGAAAGATCTAAAATTGACACTTTAACATCACAATTAAAAGAACTAGAGAGGCAAGAGCAAACACATTCAAAAGCTAGCAGAAGGCAAGAAATAACTAAGATCAGAGCAGAACTGAAGGAGATAGAGTCACAAAAAACCCTCCAAAAATCAATGAATCCAGGAGTTGGTTTTTTGAAAAGATCAACAAAATTGACAGACCGCTAGCAAGACTAATAAAGAAGAAAAGAGAGAGGAATCAAATAGACGCAATAAAAATGATAAAGGGGATATCACCACACCCCACAGAAATACAAACAACCATCAGAGAATACTATAATGCCTCTACGCAAATCAACTAGAAAATCTAGAAGAAATGGATAATTTCCTGGACACTTACACTCTCCCAAGACTGAACCAGGAAGAAGTTGAATCCCTGAATAGACCAATAGCAGGCTCTGAAATTGAGGCAATAATTAATAGCCTACCCACGAAAAAAAGTCCAGGACCAGATGGATTCACAGCTGAATTCTACCAGAGGTACAAGGAGGAGCTGGTACCATTCCTTCTGAAACTATTCCAATCAATAGAAAAAGAGGGAATCCTCCCTAACTCATTTTATGAGGCCATCATCATCCTGATACCAAAGCCTGGCAGAGACACAACAAAAAAAGAGAATTTTAGACCAATATCCCTGATGAACATCGATGCAAAAATTCTCAATAAAATACTGGCAAACCGGATTCAGCAGCACATCAAAAAGCTTATCCACCATGATCAAGTGGGCTTCATCCCTGGGATGCAAGGCTGGTTCAACATTCGCAAATCAATAAACGTAATCCAGCATATAAACAGAACCAAAGACAAGAACCACATGATTATCTCAATAGATGCAGAAAAGGCTTTTGACAAAATTCAACAGCCCTTTATGCTAAAAACGCTCAATAAATTCGGTATTGATGGAACGTACCTCAAAATAATAACAGCTATTTATGACAAACCCACAGCTAATATCATACTGAATGGGCAAAAACTGGAAAAATTCCCTTTGAAAACTGGCACAAGAGGGATGCCCTCTCTCACCACTCCTATTCAACATAGTGTTGGAAGTTCTGGCTAGGGCAATCAGGCAAGAGAAAGAAATCAAGGGTATCCAGTTAGGAAAAGAAGAAGTCAAATTGTCCCTGTTTGCAGATGACATGATTGTATATTTAGAAAACCCCATTGTCTCAGCCCAAAATCTCCTTAAGCTGATAAGCAACTTCAGCAAAGTCTCAGGATACAAAATTAATGTGCAAAAATCCAAGCATTCTTATACACCAGTAACAGACAAGCAGAGAGCCAAATCAGGAATGAACTTCCATTCACAATTGCTTCAAAGAGAATAAAATACCTAGGAATCCAGCTTACAAGGGATGTAAAGGACCTCTTCAAGGAGAACTACAAACCACTGCTCAGTGAAATCAAAGAGGACACAAACAAATGGAGAACATACCATGCTCATGGATAGGAAGAATCAATATCGTGAAAATGGCCATACTGCCCAAGGTGATTTATAGATTCAATGCCATCCCCATCAAGCTACCAATGACTTTCTTCACAGAATTGGAAAAAACTGCTTTAAAGTTCATATGGAACCAAAAAAGAGCCCGCATTGCCAAGACAATCCTAGGTCAAAAGGACAAAGCTGGAGGCGTCACGCTACCTGACTTCAAACTATACTACAAGGCTACAGTAACCAAAACAGCATGGTACTGGTACCACAACAGAGAAATAGACCAATGGAACAGAACAGAGTCCTCAGAAATAATACCACACATCTACAGCCATCTGATCTTTGACAAACCTGAGAAAAACAAGAAATGGGGAAAGGATTCCCTATTTAATAAATGGTGCTGGGAAAATTGGCTAGCCATAAGTAGAAAGCTGAAACTGGATCCTTTCCTTACCCCTTATACGAAAATTAATTCAAGATGGATTAGAGACTTAAATGTTAGACCTAATACCATAAAAACCCTAGAAGAAAATCTAGGTAGTACCATTCAGGACATAGGCATGGGCAAGGACTTCATGTCTAAAACACCAAAAGCAACGGCAGCAAAAGCAAAAATTGACAAATGGGATCTAATTAAACTAAAGAGCTTTTGCACAGCAAAAGAAACTACCATCAGAGTGAACAGGCAACCTACAGAATGGGAGAAAATTTTTGCAACCTACTCATCTGACAAAGGGCTAATATCCAGAATCTACAAAGAACTCAAACAAATATACAAGAAAAAACAAACACTCCATCAAAAAGTGGGGAAAGGATATGAACAGACATTTCTCAAAAGAAGACATCCATACAGCCAACAGACACATGAAAAAATGCTCATCATCACTCGCCATCAGAGAAATGCAAATCAAAACCACAATGAGATACCATCTCACACCAGTTAGAATGGCAATCATTAAGAAGTCAGGAAACAACAGATGTTGGAGAGGATGTGGAGAAATAGGAACACTTTTACACTGTTGGTGGGATTGTAAACTAGTTCAACCATTATGGAAAACAGTATGGCGATTCCTCAAGGATCTAGAACTAGATGTACCATATGACCCAGCCATCCCACTACTGGGTATATACCCAAAGGATTATAAATTACTCTACTACAAAGACACATGCACACGTATGTTTATTGCGGCACTATTCACAATAGCAAAGACTTGGAATCAACCCAAATGTCCATCTGTGACAGACTGGATTAAGAAAATGTGGCACATATACACCATGGAATACTATGCAGCCATCAAAAAGGATGAGTTTGCGTCCTTTGTAGGGACATGGATGCAGCTGGAAACCATCATTCTTAGCAAACTATCACAAGAACAGAAAACCAAACACCGCATGTTCTCACTCATAGGTGGGAACTGAACAATGAGATCACTTGGACTCAGGAAGGGGAACATCACACACTGGGGCCTATCAGGGTAGGGGGGAGGGGGGAGGAGGGAGGGATTGCATTGGGGAGTTATACATGATATAAACGTTATGCACATGTACCCTAGAACTTAAAGTATAATAAAATAAATAAATAATAAAAAAATAAAAAAAATTAAAAAAAAGAATCATGTAGACCCTGTTACATGATTACAGTTTCTCTTAACTGCTCTACGGATAACAATTTGAACATTGTGAAATGTTGTTTTCCCTTTGAAATATTCCTTCAGGTTCTGCATACTGAAGAAACTACTATTTCAGCTGGTCTGAAGGACCCCACTGACGCCAGTTGACTTGAATGACTCCAGAAAAGCTGACTCACCAAAGTATGCAGTTTCCATATCCTGATGTTTCATCCCCCTTACCCCGACAATCACAACCCCTCATCTTCCACGATCCCTTAAAATAACTCCAGCCCGGACTCCTTGGGGAGATGGATTGAGGTTCTCCTCCCATCTCTTGCTTGATGTGGTGCCTGTGATGATTACTTTTTTTTTTTTTTTTTGCTGCATTTTTGCTGTCTTAGTGTATTTGGTTAGTTATTGTGCATTGGGCATATGAGCCTGTTGGTCCTATAACATCTTCATCCCACTGCCAGCAGCCTCACCCTGATTCCTCTGCTCAATCTACTCCAGGACAGGTAGTAAGGGCTCCTTGATCTCATTTCCATTAATTCTTTCTTCCTGAGGTACCCTCTCATTCCACGCTTTTCCTTTTTCTCTCATTCTCTCTCCTTCTTTCTTCTCCCATCCCTTTTTCTCCCCCTTCTTCTCCTCCCAGCATTCTCTCCCCAGCCCCTCACCTCTGCCCAATCCCACCACTGAAGTTCCTCAGGGCCATGCCAGAGCTTCTTTTTCTTCTCTCCTCTCCCTACTCTGCACAATTCCCCTGGGTAACCTCATTTGCCCTTGTTGTCTCAACCACCAGCCTCAGCCATATTCTTACTCCTTCAGACTCTGAGGAAGCTGCAGCCCCAACCCTCTTCACTCTAAAAAACACACCACAGGGCATTCTGCCCTCAATTTGGGTGAATCATGACCCCTGATGTTGTTCATGGACATAGGACCACCTATCCAGCTCCTCCCTTGAAACCCTGTCTTCCTCTGCTTGCCAGAACACCCTTTGCTCCTGCCTTTCTTTTACTTCTTTGGCAGCTCCTTCTCAGGCTCCTTGCTGGCATTCTTCTTTGTTTGTTTCCTCCTTAAACATCCACATTCTCAGGGCCCTGACCTCTTCCTCTCCAAACACCCTCTGAGGGAGGTCTTAAAATTTATAGCCATGCTTGGGAAAGGAGGAGCCATGGAGTGGGTCTTGAAAGATGCACAGGAAATTTCTGTGGCAGCTGTAAAGTTCATAGGCATGAAGCAGATGACCTCGCTGACATAAGGCCAGGCCACAGCCTCCTGGACCCAGAGAGACGTTGGAGAACTTGGCAGGGCTGCAGACAGAGGACTTTAAATACATATCCTGCATTCAGTGATTCTATTCTGCATGCTGTATTGACTATCAAGATCTTCTAAATGTGCCAGATTCAGTTTTTTTATAAATAAATTACTAAAAACTTGGTAGTTGGAGTTACTTTTCAGCCACAGTAATGGCTCTTAAATTGTTTAAAGGGTAGGCCGGGCGCGGTGGCTCACGCCTGTAATCCCAGCACTTTGGGAGGCCGAGGCGGGTGGATCACCTGAGGTCAGGAGTTCGAGACCAGCCTGACCAACACGGAGAAACCCCGTCTCTACTAAAAATACAAAATCAGCCGGGCGTGGTGGCACATGCCTATAATCCCAGCTACTAAGGAGGCTGAGGCAGGAGAATTGCTTGAACCTGGGAGGCAGAGGTTGCGGTGAGCCGAGATCGTGCCATTGCACTCCAACCTGGGCAATAAGAGTGAAACTCCATCTCAAAAATAAATAAATAAATAAATAAATAAATAAATAAATAAATAAATAAAGGGTAATACTACTTTTTGCAATGTAAAAAAAATAAAAATAAAAAATAAAAAAAATCCTACCTCTCCAAATAAAGACAATCTATAAATTGTTCAGACAGTCCCATATGGTCTTTCTGCAGGTTTGGCTGAAGGAAGACCAAAAGGAGTGAAAGAATTAAAAGCACTTTTCAAAAATTTTTTGATGGAGTTTCGCTCTGCCACCGGAGCTGGAGTGTAGTGGTGCGATCTTGGCTCACTGCAACCCCCGCCTCCTGGGTTCCAGTGATTCTCGTGTCTCAGCCCCCAAGTAGCTGGGATTACAGGCATGTGCCACCTCGCCCGGCTAATTTTGCATTTTTAGTAGATTGCACTATGTTGCACCATGTTGACCAGGCTGGTCTCGAACTACTGGCTTCAAGTGATCCTCCCACCTCGGCCTCCCAAAGTTCTGGGATTACAGGCGTGAGCCACTGCACCTGGCCTAAAAGTATTATTTGTCATATTCAAGAAAGGAAAAGACTGTTCTTTGGCCAAAGTCTTAAGCTGTGAACAGTATTAATTAGTGATAACTCTGTGTGTGTGTGTGTGTGTGTGTGTGTGTGTGTGTGTGTGTATACACTAAAAGTCAGTCAATCAGCAAGTGATAGCCTCACTTCAGTAACTGCAGTTCTGAGAGCAAATCAATGACAGCCCCAAACTTCTGAAAGTCTATCAGAAATGCCCAGTCCTACAACTCAGTCAATCAGTGATAACCCCCCAAAGTCAGCCAATCTGAGACAGCCCCACACTTCCAGACATCAGCCAATCATTGAGCACTCGATCCAGCTGCCATGTTCTAAAAGCCACTCCTTGACAGCAGCTTTAGTCCAGTGAGCACAGCAATGCACCGAAAGTCTGTCAGGCCCTCCACACTCCTGCTTATCAATGCTGGTCAGCCATAAACTCCAGGCTTCCCATAATGTTCCAAAAGCTCTGGCTTTGTTCTGGAAGACTGTGACTTACAAATACAGATCTCTGTTGTAGGCATACAGGAAGTTAATCTTTTTTGCATCAGATATCGAGTTCAATTTATTGTTGGTTCACAAGTTCACATCCCATTCAACAGCCCAACCTCAATTTACAGTTGGTTATAAATTACAACTTCCTAGTGACAGACCTACTTTTCAATTCTTATAGTGGCTGCTTTATCTATTTTTAAAATTTGTGTATATTTGAATCTCAAAATGGCAAAACACAAGCTTAAATTCCATGATATATTTAAGAGTGTACATTTGTTAAATGAGGGAAAAGTCATTTTGAAGATCTTGGTTTAGTATATAATTGTTCATTCAATATCAAAAATGGTAGAAAATCAGATATAAACCAGCATATAACAGCTAAGCACAAGATATATGATTTCGTGAACTGGTACCAAAGAAAATAATAAAATAGCAGACATTTGTTAAGAAAAAATTAGGTGAAAAAAATAAAGCAGAAGCTGTAATGGTCTTCTACTCTGTTTATTATCATCAATCTTGCATCTCAAATGACAATTTGAACATACTGCTACCAGTGTGTTCAAATTTTCTGATTCCAAAATTTAAAGCAAATTTTCAAGTGCCAAGACGAAATCTACTGCAATAATCTAAAATGTAATAACTCCATTTAATATTACAGAGATGATCAAGATCTCAATGTCTCATCATTCTTACAGCAAAGCTACTGAAGCACCCATTCTCAATGAAGAATAAAAACCTTTCCCTTTGCTTATGCAATATTTTTCTTGGGGTAAAATCTTGTGAGTATAATTCCTTCCAGATCAAACTTCAGAAACAAGGGCAAATTTTTGCAGAGACTCTCTTATTGAGTTAGGAGTTAATGAGAAAAATGTTCCACTTTTGGTAGAAATGATACAAACTTTAGTGGATGTTTGCATAAAGGTGCAGACTATATTTATACAAGGTTGGAAAAAAGCCTGCATGATTCTAAGGAAGATATCCTGCCCATATTTTGCATAATTACACTCTACTAGCATCTGATGTCCTTTCTGTTAACATTGAAGTAATTGTCATGAAATTCTTCTCTTACTTTGGCATTTACACTGTTCAAATTTAGCAAGTACAAGATTTTAATTTTTTTATTATATTATATTTTATTTTATTTTATTTTTAGACAGGGTCTTGTTCTGTCGCCCGCGCTGGAGAGCAGTGGTGCAATCTTGGCTCACTGCAGCCTAGACCTCCCAGGCTCAAGCGATCTTCCCACCTCAGCCTCCTGACAAGCTGGGACTACAGGTGCATGCCACTGCGCTCAGCTAAGTTTTATATTTTTTGTAGAGATGGGGTTTCATCAAGTTGCCCAGGCTGGTCTCCAACTCCTGGGCTCAAGGGATCCGCCTGCCTCAGCCTCCCAAAGTGCTGGGATTACAGGCATGAGCCTCTGCACCTGGCCATGATTTTTTTTTTAATTAAAAAGAAATTATTGGCATCCAGTATTCTTCAACTCTCATGCATTCAAAAATCTGTTGGCTCTCTTTTACAAATACAGTTGAGAAAATCTTCAGTTTATTTGAAGGCCTTAAACCATACTTTAATTTTGAAGAAGAGCCCTCCCCCAAATTCTTGATGCCAACTTATTTTGTGTTCATAGTTGTCAATATCTCTATAACAATAGAATTGCAAATTGAAAGAAGAGCAGATAGTGTTATTGAAGTAATACATTGCTTATGGGATTTGATTGCATTAAATAAAAAATTAATCAAATTAATCAAAAACTTTTCCATTTACGTTTCAAGGTTATTCTTGAAAGGGATAATGTTATCTATAAACAGGAAAAAATATGACTTGAAGGGGATAATTATTATAGTACTTGCCATGACTATCTTTTGAGATGAATTTCATCCCCTGAAGAATCTGATTCTTTTACATGGATATTACCAAATACTCTTCCAGCATAGGAACAAGTGGAGTCATCATATGTAGTCTTGAGGAAGGGAAAAAAAATTGATGATAATGCTATTTTTATCAATGGACAACATTTTAAAAAATTGTTGATTAACACATGCCATTTAATCCTGAAAAATGGAAAAACAAATTATGCTGTGAAAGATGGTATTATGCACTTCATACATCTTCATTATGCATGAAGTACATAATACTTCAACAAATGAAATTTGAAGAAAAATTATCAGAGTTGTTAACTTTATGCCAGTCCATGTTCAGTATACTGGTTCACAATGCTAACATCTAGTATGTTTTCTCATTAAAGAATGTTCAATTAACAAAAGAACAAAATAAATTAGATGTGATCAGTGTAGAAGCCATTTTACAACACATACACATTTGACAAACATTGGTATAAATGTAGCTCTAAGGAATCCTTTCTAACACTATCATGGAATTATGAAAATCAATTAAGGTTACAATAAGCCTACTGTTACTAATGTAGTAGTCTCAACTTTAAGGCAGTGAGGAGTCTACTTGAATTGAAAGGAATTACTCAGATTGGAGCAGTGACGTGTGGAAAGGTTTGTGTGAAGTAATGAGCAAACTCTAGTGTGATGAAGGCTGAGAAGACACTAGTCTGGGGAGGGGTGAGAATGATGTTGACTCTATGCACTGGCAACAGGGCATAAAGAACAGAGTCAAAGAGAAGCAAGTTTGAGTGAAGATGAGTTGTTATACTTCTACCAAATTAAAGATGTCTGTGGAACATTCAAGCAGAGATGTGTAGCAGGCAGTTGCAGTTGGATACATGGATTTGGAGCTAGAGAAGAGAAAGGTCTTGTGTTAAGAGAACTAGCGAGAGAGGTATTCCAGAGAAGATAACTGGCATAGCCAACACTGAATAGATAACTGTCTGTATAGACTAGAAAGACTTTCGCTTCTGATGCTTTAAGTCTTACTATGTAGCTGCCTATGTGTTGGGAAGGACGCTGGCCTGAGCATGGCAGATTCTAGGCCGGCTTTTAGGAATGGAATGTATCTTGATGTGGACTCAGGTAACTATATTTGTGTCTGTTCTGCCTGTGAGGCAGAAAGGACCTGAGCCAGAGCTTGGCTGACTAGAAGCTTGAAAGTAATGAAGAGGACCCTGGGGTATGGGTAGGGGTTTCTGCTTAAATATGTGAGGAGTGGCAGGTTGTGTCAATCAGGGTCAGGTTAAGTGTTGTCTTTATGTGTACTGGGTGAAGTAAGGGCTTTGGTATGTGACGGGCCTGAACAAAGAGTGTGTGTCTCTGGGTGTGACTGGGATAGTCATAGATATGAGCAGAAAAGAAGTAAAGGGCCCTTGATATGACTAGAGGCTGTCCTGATGCATGTGAAGAACACTTCAGGGCCAGGTTCGTATGGAAGACTAGCTCCAGGACTGAGGGGCAGGGAGGAGGATCCTGTGCTGGGCAAGGGATTTTTACAAACTTCTACTGGAGATTTTTCAGAAATATCTGTGGATTGATGATGTGGTGTGAGCCACAGTAGTATCCAAAACTAAGAAATTTATCTCCATCAGGTTTCACCTCGACTACACATAAATGTGTGAATTTTTATCACCACTAATCTGCTAAAGTTCATGTCTTGACAGGGAGAGACACTTCTTACTATCTGTAGTGCTGAGCTCTTATACGTCAATAGTTTTCAATTATCTGAGGTAAAAGACTCATTGTGATAGGATTCAACAAATATTACGTAATATTTTGCAAAGAGTATAAACATTTTTTGTGCATGCTGTGTTTTCATAAAAGAGTGAATGCTGTTTTTTATGGATAACCATATTCCTATGGTACCAAGGCTATCGTGTGTGAAACTTCTGTTTCTGTGTCATCCAGTCTGGCAGAGAGTAAGAAACCGTATTTCCCCCAGCCTTAGTCATATGCAGCTCAAAGACACACTATAAAAAAAATCATGAAAATGGTCACAATGTAGCAAATTTAACTTCTGTGTGAAGGAGGTTGATATCAACATAGACACATCATCAGTTTCCATAGAAACACAGAATGTCAGAGTTACAAAGAACCCGCAAGTTGAACCCCCTCACTTTTCAGATGAAGAGACAGGCCCAACTTCACATGTTCTTACTTAATTGTGAGAGTTAAAAATTAAAGTAATTGAATTCATGGAGATAGAGACTAGAAGGATAATTACTAGAGGCTGGGAGGGGGTAGTTGGGGGTGGTGGAAAAGTGGGGATGGTTAATGGGTACAAAATAGAAAGAATGAATAAGATCTGGTGTTTGATAACACAACAGGGTGACTATAATAAAAAATAATTTAAGTGTACATTTTAAAATAACTAAAAGAATGAAATTGAATTGTTTGTAACACAAAGGATAATAAATGCTTGAGTAGATGGATACCCTATTTACCCTGATGTGATTATTATGCATTGCATGACTCTATCAAAATTTATCATGTAACCCATAAATATATACAACTACTGTGTACCCACAAAAATTTTAAAAAGAGACAGGCCTGGTTTAGCTTTGCTTCACAAGCATTTACGGACATCTGTTATGTTCTGGGTGGTATTCAGGATGTATGGGCGACACCGATGATGCAGAGTCCCTGCCCTTGAGCAGCTAGTTCATAATATTGAGGGGGAAACACATGGACAGATGATTTCAATCATAGCCTTGATCAAATCTCTAACTGGTGCTGGACTCTTTACATATGTCATCCCACAAAGATCCTGAGAGGTAGGTCTTGACCTTATACAGATGTAGACACAGCTGATGGTGGTTTGGTTATTGATCTAGTAGGAGGTAGAGCTTGGAATACACACTCAGGTCTGTCCCACTCCAAAGCCAGTTTCTTCCCACTTATCATGGCAACATTTCACTCGTTTCACAGATGCTGAGATGTAGATGTCATTTCTGTTTACACAGCCACCCTGTCCCAACATGATTCACAGCAGGACAATCCAGCACTCAGCAAGGCAGAACATCCTTGTGAAGTACTAAGTCAGAGCACAGAATCAGATCTCAGAGGATCTGTACTGACACCAACAGGACTGGGCTCCTGTTGTCTGGCTCTTTACGATGCTATAAGGACAGGCAGCTTGGAAAATGACAGCTTCAAGGAAGATAGGATCTTTCATAGCCTGAAGGGTTTTTAAGCTGGGGCTACCCCTACTGTTCTGGCCCTTTAAGTGGGATCTATTTATAAGAGACAGTAGCTCCCCAGAAACTGATGTTTACTAGGAAAGAGGAAGTGAAAGGCCTGCCTCCAAGCCATGTACCTCTCTCAACTGGGCAGAGATTCACCTGCAGAGTTCCCCTGTGGGGAGAAAAATATCAAGAGACTTCAAATAATCTTTCCGTGGAACTTGTCTCCTAATGACAGTCTAAACATTATTTTGCAGATTTTAAGAATACAGGGGCAAGTAGAGCCACAAGAAAAGAAGGTGGAGCCTGTGAAATAAAATATACAACATTATTATGAAAGAGTGTGGTTTAATGGAAAGAGTGTGGGGCTGAGGAATCAGGCAGACCTAGAGCCTTGGGACCTTGAGCAAGGAACCTAACCTCTCTGACCCTCAATTTCTTCATTAGTAAAATGGGGCTAAGGAGTTTAATTAAGTTTGTAATGGGACTAAGTATTAATCAAAGGCTCCATAAAAATGTATTGCTAACATTTTCTAGACTTATACATATTATAGTATAACAAGATCTGAAGACAAAATTTAAAATCTTAAATTGACTCACTGGGAAGAATCACAGGACTCAGCATATAGTCATACTTGTGGCTAAAATTTGTTACAGTGAAAGGATACTAACAAAATCAGCACAGGGAAAAGACATACAGAGCGCTCTCTGGAGAAAATCAGGTACAAGCTTCTAAGATTCCTTTCCCAGTGGTGCCATACTGGACATACTTATTTCCTCCAGCAACAAAATGTGACAATACATGTGAAATCTTGTCTGCCAAGGATGCTCCTTAGAGACTCAGTGACCAGGGTTTTTATTGAAGATGGGTCATGTAGATATCCTCTGCCTAGCATGTACCGAAATTCCAGACTCCCATGAGGAAACAAGTATTCAGCATAAAACCACACTGTTTATACAAACAATTTAGGCACAGTGAGCCGCTCTTATCAGTCCTAGGAATGGTGAAAAGACTGCTGAAATTCAAGTTTTCAGATGTCAGCCAAGGGTCAACCTTGCAATATGGCCTTTCAAAGGATTGTTGTCAGACCTGCTATGTTAACTCTTTTAACTTTGCCCACTTATAACTCTTTTAACTCTGCCCAGCCCTGGTGGCCACTCTGAATTCCCATATATCCAACTGCCTACTTGATAACTCTACTAAATTCTCAAACGTATTTCAGATTTGACATCATAGCTACTCATTATTGAAAATTTACTCTGTCCCTAGTGCTACTCTAAGAACTTTACATACACTAAGTTATTTAATCCTCAGGGAAATCACATAAAGTAGTATTAGCTGCATTTTGCAGATAAAGCTCAGGCACAGAGAGGGTTAACAACTCACCTCTAGATTATGCATGTAGTAATTTGTGGAACCACGATTCAATCCAAGCCAATCTGACTCAAGAACCCGTGTTTTGTTTTGTTTTGTTTTGTTCTGTGAAGAATGTCAATGGTAGTTTAATGCAAATAGCATTGAATATGTAAATTGCTTTGGGCAATATGGACATCCTCAGGATATTGATTCTTCCTATCCATGAGCATGGGATGTTTTTCCATTTGTTTGTGTCATCTCTGATTTCTTTGAGCAGTGGTTCATAGTTCTCCTTGAAGAGGTCCTTCACTTCCCTTGTTAGGTGTATTCCTCAGTATTTTTTTCTTTGTAGCAATTGTTAATGGGAGTTCATCCATGATTTGGCTCTCTGCTTGACTGTTGTTGATGTATAGGAATGCCAGCGATTTTTGCACATTGATTTTGTATCCTGAGATTTTGCTGAAGTTGCTTATCAGCTTAAGAAGTATTTGAGCTGAGATGATGGGGTTTTCTAGAATTGGGATTAGAAAATAAAAGCCATAAACATCTGCAAACAGGGATAGTTTGACTGTCTCTCTTCCTATTTGCATACCCTTTATTTCTTTCTCTTACCCAATTGCCCTGACCAGAATTCCAATACTATGTTGAATAGGAGTGGCGAGAGAGGGCATCTTTGTCTTGTGCCAGTTTTCAAGGGGAATGCTTCCAGCTTTTGCCTATTCAATATGATATTGGCTGTGAGTTTGTCATATATGGCTCTTATTCTTTTAGGTGTGTTCCTTTAATACCCAGTTTATTGAGAGTTTTTACCATGAATGGATGTTGAATTTTATCAAAAGCCTTTTCTGCATCTTTTGAAATAATCATATGCTTTTTGTCTTTACAGAACCCATGTTCTTAATGACTAATCAGTATTATCTCAACATATCAAAATCAAACTCATGATCTTTTTCCTTAACTCTGTTCCTCTTCCAGCTTTCCCTGTCTCTATGACAATCATCACTATCTACTCTTACCAGGTAGAACACATCCCTGGTAACTTTCTGTCTCTCACCTCATCACCCCTCATAACCAATCACCAGTAAGTTATGTCTATTTTTCTCTTAAACATCTGTTGAATCTATTCAGGTTTCTCCATCTTTACCTTCACTGGGCTAATCCAAGCTAATATCATTTGTATCAATACAATAGCCTCTGCACTGATCCCTAATCTTATGGACCATTTGCATGTAGTCAATTGCCTAAGGATTGTAGAGTAACAAGACAGAGGAAACCTGAGTCCCAGATAGACTTCACAGAGCCAACCTGCCATATCAGCTTGGAACTTCTACATGACAGAGAATTCGATTTCTGTCTTGTTTAAGTTTCTATTGTTTTGAGTCTTCGTCAAATGTAGTCATAGTTATATTCTTACTGATATAAAGTGTTTGTACCTTGTGGTACACATGCTTGGGATAGATCGCAGGATTATGCATTAAGAGGCATTAAAATATATTATGTTTACATGATAATAACACTGATACAGCATGAAGGAGAATACAAAACTTAAATAAATTTTCAAGATAAAATACATGATCTTGAAGGAACCGAATTTCCCACTAGTATCAGGCTCCTTCTAGCTCTATCCCCAGAGTCTCCTAGGTATCAATTCACTCTGCTCATTCGTCGTCGTGGTAAAGTTTGAGTATCCCTTTTTGGGGCACAGAGTTATCAGTACCTGAAGGCCACACAGGCTCTTCCTCTTACCACTGATTTGGAGATAATGAAGCCACTTAAATAAGTTTAGTAAAAATCAGATTTCTTAGGTAGCATTGCTAAGGATGGAAATATATTAAAATATGAAGAACTGTCAGATTCAGAAGTATATATGGAACAAGTACTTGTAAGAGATTCTACGTAATCAAGCATTTTGAGAATGTTTCATACATATGTTTCACTGGCAGAAGCAAAATATATTGATTTGGGGGGATTGGATGCATATGATTTGGTCAACAAGAACATGTCTCAAAGCAATAAGATGTTTGGAAATGCAGGAATGATGAAAGAATAATAACAATAATAAAAGAGCCAGCCTAGCATGGAAGTTGTTGCTCCATCCTAACAAAAAGTAAACAGCTGAACAAATGGAAAAATCACCAACTCATCTTAGATCTTTCAGAGAAGTTAAGTTAGACAGCAAATCATTTTCCCAAAAATTGGAGTGATAGACAGGCAAGGACAAAGAATCACAACTTACCAAAGCAGAAAACCATGAGCTGAAACCTCCATGGGAACTAATACAGGGGTAGAAAAACCTGAATTTTAATTGACTAATTGCTAAAGTTCAACATAGACAAGTTTGAAGTAAAAAACCTGAGAGGGGCCCAGGCATAGAGAGGATTCTACACTTTTGTGAGTTTTACCTCCAGAAACTCGACTGGACTAGCCTCCATAATCACCTGAGCCACTTTCTTATAATAAAGCACGCGCGTGCACGTGTGTGTGTCTGTGTGTATCTCCTATTGGTTGCTTCTCTGGAGAACCCTATTACTCATGCTAAGGGCTCTAATGGGTAAAGTACAAAGCATGCAGGAATAGATGAGCAATGCAAGTACAGAGAAGGAAATTCTAAGAAAGGATTTTAAAAAGCTAAAAATAAAAAAAAAACTATAGCAGAAATAAAAAATGTCTTTGATGGGCTCATTAGTAGACTGGACATGGCTGAGGAAAAAAATTCTGAGCTTTAGGATATATAAATGGAAACTTCCAAAATGAAAAAGCAAAGAGAAAAAAGACTTTAAAAAGAACAGAATATCCAGGAACTGTGAGACAACTACAAAAAGTGTAACATACACATTAATAAGTATGCCAGAAGGACAAGAGAGAAAGTGACTCAATAAATATTTGAAACCATAATGATGGAAAATTTCCCCAAAATTAATGTGAGACACCAAACCACAGGTCCAGGAAGCTCAGAGAACACCAAGCAGGATAAATGTCAAAAACTACACTCAGGTATATCATATTCAAACCAGAGAAAATCAAAAATAAAGAAAATGCCAGAAAAAAAAATATTACTTGTAGAAAAGTTAAGAGTTATATCTGACCTCTCAGAAGCCATGCAAGCAAGAAGAGAGTAGAGTGAAATGTTTAAAGTGTTGAGAGGAAAAAACAACAACCTAGAATTCTTTACCCTGTGAAATTACCCTTCAAATGTAAAGAACTTCTCAGACAAAAAGATATGAAAGACATTTGTTGCCAGTAGACCTGCCTTGCAAGAAATCTTAAGAGATATTCTTCGGAGACAAAAAAAAAAAATGATCTAGGTCAGAAACTCAGATCAGCATTTTAAAAAAGGAGGAGAACTGGAGAGGGAATAAGTAAAGCTAAAATAAAAACTTTTTTATTCTTAATTGATTTAACTAATAAAACAGTTTGTTCAAATAATAATTGTAACAATGTACAGATGGTCCTCAACTTAGATGGTCTCATTTATGATTTTAAACTTTATGATAATGTGAAAGTGATATACATTCAATACACTCAAAACATGACCCCATCATAAGTCAAGGAGCATCTTTATTCAATTATGTATGCTTGTGTGTGGGGGTGGGTGTATGTGTGTGTGGGCATGCGTATGTATAAGTGAAATGAATGACAGTACTGATACAAAGAATGGGAGGGAGGAATAGTATTTTTATTTTATTTCATTAGAAGTTATTTGCACTACCTGTGAAGTGGTTTAATGTTATTTGAAAATGGACCTGGATTAGTTTTAAATGCATATTGCAATGTCTAAGGCAACCACTTGAAAAAGCAGGAAACAACATGGTATAGCTGATGTACTAAGAAAGTTGAGAAAACAGAATCATCAAATGCTCAATTAGTAGTGCAAAAGGCAGAAAAAGAGTAGAAGACAACAATAGGAACAAAGAGCAAAAGCAACAAATAGAAAATAGTTTTAAAAAGTAGCAGATATTAATACAAATATATCAATAATTACTTTAAATATCAACAGTCTAAATATATCAATAAAAGAGATATTAAGCACGGATCAGAAAATAAGGCCCAACTATATGCTGTATACAAGAAACCCATTTTATTTTTTTAATTTTTATTCTAGGTTCAGAGGTACATGTCCAGATTTTTTATATAGGTAAACTCATGTCATGGGGGTTGGTTATACTGATTATTTCATCACCCAGGTACTAAGTCTAGCACTCAGGAGTTGTTATTTCTGATCCTCTCCCTCCTCCCACCCTTCACCCTCTGATAGGCCCCAGTGTCTGTGGTTCCTCTCTTGGAATGCATGTGTTCTCATGATTTAGCTCCTACTTATAAGTGAGAACATGTGGTATTTGGCTTTCTGTTCCTGTGTTAGAGAAACCGACTTAATAGATTTTTTAAAAGGGATGGAGAAAGATATACCATGCTAACACTAATCAAAAGAAAACTGGAATAGCTATACTAATTTCAGACAGAAAAGACTTCAGAGCAAGAAAAACTATCAGGGATAAGGGGGAATATTACATATGATAAAGAGGTCATTTATTCAAAGAGACATAACACAATCCTTAATATGTATGCACTTAATAACAGAGCATCAAAATATGAGGAAAAACTGATAGAACTGCAAGAGAAATAAATGAATCCACTATTATAGTTCGAGACTTCAACACTCATCAGAAATGGACAAACTCAGCAGATAAAAAGTCAGTAAGGATGGAGTTAAACTCAACAGCACCATTAATTAAGCTGAGTATGACTGACATCTATCAAGCTTCATCCAGCAACAGTGGATACATTCTTCCCAGGTTCACATGGAACATTCTTCAAGACAGACCACATTCTGAGCCATAAAATACATCATGACAAATTTAAAAGAATATAAATCATATAATATCTGCCCAGAGACCACAATGGAATTAATCTGGAAATAAATAAGGAAAGATAGCTGGAAAACCCCCAAATACTTAAGAGATTAAATGACCTAGCTCTAAATAATACATAGGTCAAAGAAAAAATTCCAAGATAGATATAAAAAGTATTTTGAACTAAATGAAAATGAAAGTACCACATATAAAAATCTGTGGGGTGCAGCAAAAGCAGTACCTACAGGGAAACTTATTAGCATTAAATGCGTATTTTAGAAAAGAAGATCTAAGATCAATAATCTCAGTTTCAACCTGAGGAAACTAGAAAAGGAAGAGTAAATTAAATCCAAAGTAAAAGAAGATAATAAATAATTAAAAATTAGAGCAAAACCAATGGAATTGAAAACAGAAAATCAATAGAGAAAATCAACAAAACCAAAAGCTGGTGTTTTGAAAAAATAAATAAAATAAGTCTCTAGCTAGGTTAAGAAAAAAAGAAAGAAGACACAAATCACTAATACCAGAAATGAAAGACGGAACATCACTGCAGACACCATGGACATTAAAAGGATAATAAAAGAAATATTATGAGCAACTCTACATCCACAAATTTGGTAGCCTAGATAAAATGGACCATTTCCTGAAAGACACATCTACCAAAACTCACACAAGAAGAAACAGGCAATTGGCATAGACCTACATCTATTAAAGAAATTGAATAAAAAAGTAATAACTTTTTAAAACAGAAAGTACACAGATGGGTTCACTGGTGCATTTTGCCAAATAATGGTGAAAAAATTACAGCATTTCCTTACAATCTATTCCTGAAGACAGATGCAGAGGGACTACTTTCTAACTCATTATAAGGTCAGTATTACCCTAACACCAAAAACCAGACAATGACATACAAGAAAAAAAACCCTACAGACCAACATCTCTTATCAGTTTTATCTTATGAACATAGATACAGAAACCCTCAACAAAATATTAACAAATTGAATCCAACAATGTGTAAAAAGAATTATACATCATGACCAAGTGGGATTTATACCACATATGCAAGGCTGGTTTGACATTTGAAAATCAGTTTTTGTAACTCATCACATCAACAAGCTAAAGAAGAAAATCACATGATCATATCAATAGATGCAGAAAAAGCATTTGACAAAACCAACACTCATTCATGAGGTGTTTTTTTGTTGTTGTTGTTTGTTTGTTTGTTTGTTTTTGAGACAATCTTGCTCTGCCACTCAGGCTGGAGTGCAGTTAGCATGATCTCCTCTTACTGCAACCTCCACATCCTGGGTGCAAGTGATTCTCCTACCTCAGCCTCCCAAGTAGCTGAGATTGCAGGTGTGCACCACCATGCCTGGCTAATTTTTGTTTTTTGTTTTTTGTTTTTTTGAGATGGAGTCTCGCTCTGTCACCCAGGCTGGAGTGCAGTGGCGCGATCTCGGCTCACTGCAAGCTCTGCCTCCTGGGATCACACCATTCTCCTGCCTCAGCCTCCTGAGTAGCTGGGACTACAGGCACCCGCCACCACGCCCAGCTAATTTTTTTGTACTTTTAGTAGAGACGGGGTTTCATCATGTTGGCCTGGCTAGTTTCAAACTCCTGACCTCAGGGGATCCGCCCACCTCAGCCTCCCAAAGTGCTTGGATTACAGGCATGAGCCACCACACTCAGCCCCATTCATGAGTTCTTTCAAAAAACTCTCAGCAAACTAGGAATAGAGGGAAACTCCCTTAATCTGATAAAGAACATCTACAAAAAGCCTACAGCTAACATTATGCTTAAGGGTGAGAAATTAGAAGCTTTCCCACTAGGATCAGTAAAAAGGCAAGGATGTCCCCTTTCACCACTCCTTTTCAATATTATGCTGGAAATCAGTATTGTTGATGCAATAAGATAAGGAAAGAAAATAAAAGGCATACATATTGGGAAGGAAGAACTAAAGCTGTCTATCTTCACTGATGATGTGATTGTCTATGTTGAAAATCCAAAAGACTCATTAAACAATCTCCTGGAACTAGAAATTGTCAAAATCTTGGGAACTGATGAAACAAAATTCATAGCAACAAGAGGCTAGTGTGACAGTAGTGTTTAGCAGTACTATTATTAAGGCATCAAACATCGTTTTGTCCAAAGCTCCCCACTGCCATTAAACAGAAGACACTGTTGGAGTACTCTGTCAAAAAGTGCTGCATAACCAGTACTCTTGACAACACCAGGAGAGACAGTGTGTGAAAAAACATAGACATCAATGACCGTGGTTTGAAAAGTGAGTAAGAAGAGTTGGACTCAGAATATGAAGTTATAATTATGACTTAACCAATTTATTTCATACATTTTCTTTACATATGCTCAAGATTGATGTGATAAAAATCTGTTTAACTCAAAGTGCTGTTTCAATAAATAGAAAATAAACATTTTCTGTGATACAAAAAAAAGCAATCTCCTGAAACTAATAAGTGATTACAAGGTTGCAGGATATAGACTTAATATATAAAATTCAATCATTTTCCTATATACTGACAATGAACAAGTTGAACTGGAAATTTAAAACACACCATAATTTACATTAGTACCCAAAAGAATGAAACACAGGTATAAATCTAACAAAATCTGTACAAGATCTGTATAAGAAAAACTGCAAAATCCATGGCCAGGCATGGTGGTTCATGCCTGTAATTGCAGCATTTTGGGAGGCAGAGGTGGGTGGATCACTTGAGGTCAGGAGTTCAAGACCAGCCTGGCCAACATGGTGAAACCCTGTCTCTACTAAAAATACAAAAATTAGCCAGGCATGGTGACACACACCTGTAGTCCCAGCTACTCGGATCGCTAAGGTACAAGAATACTTGAAGCCAGGAGGCAGAAGTTGCAGTGAGCCTGGATCACGCCACTGCATGCCAGCCTGGGTGACAGAGTAAGAATCCAAAAAAAGGCCGGGCGCGGTGGCTCAAGCCTGTAATCCCAGCACTTTGGGAGGCCGAGACGGGCGGATCACGAGGTCAGGAGATCGAGACCATCCTGGCTAACACAGTGAAACCCCGTCTCTACTAAAAATACAAAAAACTAGCCGGGCGAGGTGGCGGGCGCCTATGGTCCCAGCTACTCGGGAGGCTGAGGCAGGAGAATGGCGTAAACCCGGGAGGCGGAGCTTGCAGTGAGCTGAGATCCGGCCACTGCACTCCAGCCTGGGCGACAGAGCGAGACTCCGTCTCAAAAAAAAAAAAAAAAAGAAAGAAAGAAAGAAAAGAAAAGAAAGAAAGAAAGAAAGAACGAACGAATGAACGAAAGAAAGAAAAGAAAAGAAAAGAAAGTAAAAACATCTAAACCCTGATGAAAGAAATCAAAGAAAAACTGAATAAATGAAGAAATATTCCATGCTCTTTGGTAGGAAGACTCAATATTGTGAAGATGTCAGTTCTTCTAAACTAGTTCCATAGGTACAAAGCAGTCCTAATCAAAATCTCAGCATTTTATTTTATGGTTATTACTAACCTTATTCTAAAAAGTATATGGTGAGGTGAAAGATCAAAAATAGCTAGCATAGTATTAAAGGAGAACAAAGTTGGAGTACTGATGCTACTAGACTTCAAGACTTACTATAAAGCTATAGTAATCAAGACTGTGTGGTAATGATGAAAAAATAGACAAATAGATTCATGGAATATAATGGAAAGCCCAGAAATAGACCCACATATAGTCAACTGATCTTTAACAATGAAGCAAAGGCAATAGAGTGGAGTAAAAAGGGCCTTTTAAACAAATAGTGCTGGAACAACTGGACACCCATATGCACAAAAAAAACCCCACAAATATAGATGTAAACCTTACATCTTTCACCAAAAAAATCTCAAAATAAATCATAAACCTGAAAGTAAAATGCAAATGCAAAACTCCTAGAAGATAACATAGGAGAAAATTCAGGTGACATTGGGTATGGGGATGACCTTTCCAGTACAAAATCAGAGGTATAATACATAAAAGAAACAACTAATAAGCTTGACTTCATGAAAATTAGAAACTTCTGCTCTGTGGAAGACATTGTCAAGAGAATGAAATGACAAGTCACAAACTGGGAGAAAATACTTGTAAAAGAGACTGTTATCCAAAATACGCAAAGAACACTCAAAGCTCAACTATAAGTAAATGAGTAACCCTACTTTAACAATGGGCAAAAGACCTGAACATATATCTCACCAACAAAGATACACACATGGCAAATAAGCTTATGCAAAGATGCTCAATATCATAGGTCATTAGGGAATTACAAATTAAAACAACAATGAGATACCATTATACCCCTATTAGAATGACCAAAATACAAAACACTAACACTATCAAATGCTGGCAAGGATGTGGAACAACAGGGACTCTGATTCGTTGCTTGTGGGACTGCAAAATGGTACGGCCACATTGGAAGACAGCTTGGCAGTTTCTTCCAAAATTAAACAAACTTTTACCATATGATTCAGGAACTGTGCTCCTTGGATTTAGTCGAATGGGTTGAAAATTCATGTCCACACAAAAACCTGCACACAAATATTTATAGTAGCTGTATTTATAATTGTCGATACTTGGAAGCAGTCAAGATGCCCTTCAGTAGATGAAAGGATAAATAAGCTGTGATAAATCCAGACAATAGAATATTATTTAGCACTAAAAAGAGGTAATCTTTGAAGTCATGAAAAGATATGGAGGAACCTTCATAGATATTGCTAAGTGAAGGAAACCAACCTGAAAAGACTACCTACTATATGATTCCAACCATATGACATTCTGTAAAAAGCACAACTATAGAAACTAAAAGATCAGTGGTTGCCAAGAGTCCAGGGAAGAGAGATGAATAGGTGAAGCACAGGGAATTTTTAGAACAGTAAAATTATTCTGTATGATACTTAATGGTGGCGACATGACATTATATGTTTGCTCAAACCCATAGAATGTACAATACAAATAGTGAACTCTAATGTAAACAATGGACTTTAGTTAATTAAAATAAATAAGCCAAAAATTAGGAGCTCATCAAAAACCTCTGCACATGAATTATTTTTGAAAAGAGGTAAAGGAAGCATCAGCAATCTGCCTTTTATCAATGGTTTGCCATGAGGAGTAGTTTAGGAAAAAAGTTGGTATAAACAGAATGGATTCCCTATAAGGGCTTGAAACTAAAATCATTCCACTGATATAAAATGTTCTCTATCTCCACACATTTAAACTCTTTATTTAATGCTTTTCCAGTACAAGACTTAAAGATGGAATTTAATGGCTTGGAGGTAATAGTAAATGTCATGAGAGTAGAAAAATTTGCATATGCAGGAAATGCTATGAAAAAAAATCAAACACTGACATTCCCCATATTAACAAACTGAGAAAAATCACATGGTTACACTAATAAATACTGTAAAAGCATTTGATAAAATCAAACATTCACTTCTGTTTTTTAAAAACTCACAGAAAAATAAGAATAGAAAGGAATTTTCTCAAACTGATAAAGGACGTCTTCAAAAAATCTGCAGCCAACATCAGGACCAATACAGGGATGTTTACTTTCACTACTTCTTTCCAACATTGTATTGAAGGTGGTAGCAAGTGCAATCAGGCAAGAAAAAGAAATAAAAGGCATCCAGATTAAAAAGAATTTAAAATGTATTTATTAGCAAATGATGCAATCATCTACACAGAAAATTCGATGCACTTTATAAAAGAACAACTAAAACCAAGATGTGAGTTTAGTGAAGCTGCAAAATACCAGGTTAATATTGAAAAAATGTTTTTCAGAGGGGCCAAGATGCCAACTGGAAGCAGCTGCAGTCTGCAGCACTCACAAAGAGGAATGAAAAGAGTGAGTGATTCCGTTGAATTTTAAAGTAGATTTTTCTAATTCTGTGAAGAATGTCAATGGTAGTTTGATGGAAATAGCATTGAATATATAAATTACTTTGGGCAGTATGGCCATTTTCGTGATACTGATTCTTCCTATCCATGAGAATGGAATGCTTTTCCATTTGTTTGTGTCCTCTTTTATTTCCTTGAACAGTGGTTTGTAGTTTTCCTTGAAGAGATCCTTCGTGTTCCTAGTTAGCTGTATTCCTAAGTATTTTATTCTCTTCATAGTAATTGTGAATGGAAGTTCACTCATGATTTGGCTCTCTGCTTGTCTATTATTGGTGTATAGAAATGCTTGTGATTTCTGCACATTTATTTTGTATCCGGAGACTTTGTTGAAGTTGCTTGTCAGTTTAAGGATTTGACTTCCTCTCTTCCTATTTGAATACAGTGTATTTATTTCTCTTGCCTGATTGCCCTGGCCAGAACTTTCAATACTATGTTGAGTAGGAGTGGTGAGAGAGGGCATCCTTGTGCCAGTTTTCAAAGGAAATGCTTCCAGCTATTGACTATTCAGTATTGGCTGTGGGTTTATCACAAATAGCTCTTATTGTTTTGAGATATGTTCCATCAATACCTAGTTTATTGAGAGTTTTTAACATGAAGGGGTGTTGAATTTTATAAAAGGCCTTTTCTTCATCTATTGAGATAATCGTGTGGTTTTTGTCGTTGGTTCTGTTTATGTGGTGAATTATGTTTATTGATTTGCATACGCTGAACCAGCCTTGCATCCCAGGATGAAGCTGACTTGATCGTAGCTTATCCACTACGATAAGCTTTTTTATGTGCTACTGGATTCAGTTTGCCAGTATTTTATTGAGGATTTTTGCATTGAGGTTAATCAGGGATATTGGCCTGAAGATTTCATTTTTGTTGTATCTCTGCCAGGTTTTGGTATCAGGATGATACTGGCCTCTTAAAATGACTTAGGGAGAAGTCCCTCCTTTTCAATTGTTTGGAAATATTTCAAAAGGAATGGTACCAGCTCCTCCTTGTACCTCTGGTACAATTCAGCGGTGAGTCCATCTGGTCCTGGGCTTTTTTTGGTTGGTAGGCTATTTATTACTGCCTCAATTTCAGAACTTGTTATTGGTCTATTCAGGGATTCGACTTCATGGTTTAGTCTTGGGAGGGTGTATGTGTCCAGGAATTTACCCACTTCTTCTAGATTTTCTAGTTTATTTGCATAGAGGTGTGTATAGTATTCTCTGTTTGTATTTCTGTGGGGTCAGTGGTGATATCCCTTTTATCATTTTTTGTTGCATCTATTTGATTCTTCTCTCTTTTGTCCTTTGTTAGTCTAGCTAGTGGTCTACCTATTTTATCAATTTTTTTGAAAAAACAGCTCCTGGATTCATTGATTTTTTAAAGGGTCTTTCGTGTTCTATTTCCTTCAGTTCCTCTCTGATCTTAGTTATTTCTTGTCTCCTGCTAGCTTTTGGATTTGTTTCCTCTTGCTTCTCTAGTTATCTTAATTGTGATATCAGGGTGTCGATTTGAGGTCTTTCTAGCTTTCCGATGTGGGCATTTGGTGCTATGAATTTCTCTCTTAACACTGCTTTAGCTGCATCCCAGAGATTCTGATATGTTGTGTCTTTGTTCTCATTGGTTTCAAATAACTTCTTGATTTCTGCCTTAATTTCATTATTTACCCAGGAGTCATTCAGGAACAGGTTGTTCAATTTTTATGTAGTTGTGTGGTTTTGAGTGAGTGTCCTAATCTTGAGTTCTAATTTAATTGCACTGTGGTTTGAGAGATTGTTTGTTATGATCTTCATTATTTTGCATTTGCTGAGGAGTGTTTTACTTCCAATTATGTGGCTGATTTTAGAGTAAGTTCCATGTGGCGCTGAGAATAATATATATTCTGTTGTCTTGAGGTGGAGAGTTCTGTAGGTATCTATTAGGTTCACTTGAGCCAGAGCTGAGTTCAAGTCCTGAATATCCTTGTTAACTTTTCTGTCTCACTGATCTGTCTAATATTGACAGTGGCATGTTAAAATCTCCCACTATTATTGTGTAGGAGTCTAGGTCTCTTTGTAGGTCTCCAAGAACTTTATGAATCTGAGTGCTCCTGTATTGTGTGCATATATATTTAGGATAGTTAGCTTTTCTTGTTGCATTGATCCCTTTACCATTATGTAATACCTTTCTTTGTATTTTTTTAAATCTTTGTTGGTTTAAAGTCTGTTTTGTCAGAGACTAGGATTGCAACCCCTGATTTTTCTGCTTTCCATTTGCTTGGTAAATTTTTCTCCATCCCTTTATTTTGAACCTATGTGTGTCTCTGCATGTTAGATGGGTCTCTTGAATACAGTCTGCATAGCCAAGACAATCCTAAGCAAAATTAACAAAGCTGGAAGCATCATGCTACCTGACTTTAAACTATACTACAAGCCTACAGTAACCAAAAAAGCATGGTACTGGTACCAAAGCAGACATATAGACCAGTGGAACAGAACAGAGACCAGAAATAACACCACACATCTATAACCATCTGATCTTTGACAAACCTGACAAAAACAAGCAATGGGGAAAGAATTCCCTATTTAATAAATGGTGCTGGAGTAATTGGCTAGCCATATGCAGAAAACTGAAACTGGACCTCTTACTTACACCTTATACAAAAATTAACTCAAGATGGATTAAAAGCTTAAATGTAAAACCCAAAACCCTAGAAAACTTAGGCAAAGATTTTATGATGAAACCACCAAGAGCAATTGCAACAAAAGCTAAGATTTACAAATGGGATCTAATTAAACTAAAGAGCTTCTGCACAGCAAAACAAAAGTATCATCAGAGCAAACAGGCAACCTACAGAATGGGAGAAAATTTTTGCAATCTACCCATCTGACAAATGTCTACTATCCAGAATTTACAAGGAACTTAAACAAATGTATAAGAAAAAAACAAACAACCCCATTAAAAAGTGGGCAAAGGACATGAACAGACACTTTTCAAAAGACATACATGCAGCCCAACAAACATATGAAAAACAGCTCAGTATCACTGATCATTAGAGAAATGCAAATCAAAACCACAATGAGATACCATTTCATGCCAGTCAGAATAGAGATTATTAAAAAGTCAAGAAACAACAGATGCTGGCAAGGCTGTGGATAAATAGGGATGCTTTTACACTGTTGGTGGGAATGTAAATTAGTTCAACCATTGTGGAAGACAGTGTGGTGATTCCTCAAAGATCTAGAACCAGAAATACCATTTGACCCAGCAATCCCATTACTGGGTATATACCCAAAGGAATATAAATCATTCTATTATAAAGACACATGCACACATATGTTTATTGCAGCACTATTTACAATAGCAAAGACATGGAACCAACCCAAATGCCCATCAATGACAGATAAAGAAAGTGAAGTAGCTCAGGAATGGAAAACCAATATCGTATGTTCTCACTTATAAGTGGGAGCTAAGCTATGAGGATGCAAAGGCATAAGAATTATACAATGGACTTTGGGGACTCAGGGGAAAGGGTGAGAGAGGGGTGAAGGATAAAAGACTACAATTTGGGTTCAGTGTATACTGCTCAGTGATGGGTGCACCAAAATTTCACAAATCACCATTAAAGAACTTACTCATGTAACCAAATATCACCTGTTCCCCCAAAACCTATAGAAATTTAAAAATATATATTTTTAAGATACCCTTAGGAATTTAGTTCCAAGGACGAAGTGTTGAGGATAAGGGGGAAATGAGCTGGCCTGTTACAAGGAAACTCTCGAGGAAAAGTGAAGAAAATCCCTGATATTTGTTGATGACATAGGGCCCACAAAGCAAGGAGAGCTACATATATTAAAACAAAATAACTATAGAGAACTGTAAGGGGAAGTGATGAGGATAAACAATAAATGATGTTCCAGCTCTTCTGACCCTTCTTTAAAGAAGCAACGAGGTTCTTAAACTGTGACTATTTCTGAGTACTAGAACTCATTATAAACATTATTTTATTGAGAGTGACCCTGTTTTTAAAGTGTGTTCTTAATTTTTATCTGCTTGCTAGCAAGTATCTAGATCTTCTAAGTATAAGAGTAAATATAACAGGGTCTGACATTGAGTTTGTGCCATGTACAAAGGAATTGAAACTAATTAATTGGGTTAAAAGAATAGTGTTTATAGGCTTCAAAGTATCTACATTAATCCTTTGCTTGGAAAGGCATCTCTTAAGCAAACAATTAATAATATTTAACTGAGAACACAACATTTTCATTCTTTTTTAATTTAACTTTTAAGTTCAAGGGTACATGTGCAGGTTTGTTATATAGGTAAACATGTGTCATGGAGGTTTGTTTTACAGATTATTTCATCACACAGATATGAAGCCTAGTACTCATTACTTATTTTTCCTTATCCTTCCCTTCCTTCCACCCTCCCTCTTCCAATAGGCCCCAGTGTGTGTTGTTCCCCTCTATGTGTCCATGTGTTCTCATCATTTAGCTCCCATTTATAATTGAGACCATGTTGTATTTGGCTTTCTGTTCCTGTGTTAGTCTGCTAAGGATA
The DNA here is from genome assembly GCF_009764315.1 of Trachypithecus francoisi. Classification (NCBI taxonomy): domain Eukaryota; kingdom Metazoa; phylum Chordata; class Mammalia; order Primates; family Cercopithecidae; genus Trachypithecus; species Trachypithecus francoisi. Next base: position 85,124,303 of record NW_022681471.1, on the reverse strand, counting down.
ATGGCCTCCAGCTCTATCCATGTTCCCATAAAGGACAAAATATTGTTCTTTTTTATGGCTACATAGTATTCCATGGTGTATATGTACCACATTTTCTTTATCCAGTCTATCATTGATAGCCATTTAGGTTGATTCCATATCCAGTAACAGGATTGCAAGTCAAATGGCATTTCTGTTTTTAGATCTTTGAGGAATGGCCACACTGTCTTCCACAATGGTTAAAGACAGTGTATAAGCATTCTTTTTTCTCTGCAACCTCACCAGCATGTTATTTTTTGACTTTTTAATAATAGCCATTCTGACTTGTATGAGACAGTATCTCATTGTGGTTTTGATTTGCATTTCTCTAATAATCGGTGATGTTAAGCTTTTTTTTCATATAATTGTTGGCCACATGCATATCCTCTTTTTAAAAGTGTCTTTTCATGTCCTTTGCCCACTTTTTAATTGGGTTGTTTGAGTTTTTTACCTGGTACATTTGTTTAAGTTCCTTATGGATGCTGAATATTAGACCTTTCTCAGATGGGTAGCTTGAAAAATTTTTCTCCCATTCTGTAAGTTATCTGTTCACTGTGTTAATAGCTTCTTTTGCTGTGCAGAAGCTCTTTAGTTTAATTAGATCCCATTTGTCCATTTTTGCTTTTGTTGCAATTGCTTTTGTTGTCTTTGTCATGAAATCTTTGCTTGTTCCTATTCCAGAATTTTATTGCCTAGGTTGCCTTCCAGGGTTTTTATAATTTTGGGTTTTACATTTAAGTTTTTAATCCATCTTGAGTTAATTTTTGTATATGGTGTAAGGAAGGGGTCTGGGGTCTGGTTTCAATCTTCTACATGTGGCTAGCCAGTTATCCCAGCATCATTTATTGAATAGGGAGTCTTTTCCCCATTGCTTGTTTTTGTCAGCTTTGTCAAAGATCCAATAGTTGTAGGTGTGTGGCCTTATTTCTGGGTTCTTTATTCTGTTCCATTCGACTTTGTGCCTGTTTTTGTACTAGTACCATGCTGTTTTGGTTACCATAGCTCTGTAGCATAGTTTGAAGTCAGATAGCATGATGCCTCCAGCTTTGTTCTTTTGCTTAGGATTGCCTTGCCTATTCGGGCTCCTTTTTGGTTCCTCATAAATTTTAAAATAGTTTCTTCTACTTCTGTAATGAATGTCATTGGTAGTTTAATAGAAATACTGTTGAATCTATAAATTGCTTTGGGCAGTATGGCCATTGTAATGATATTGATTCTTCCTATCCATGAGCATGGAATGTTTTTCCATTTGTTTGTATCATCTCTGATTTCTCTGAGCAGTGTTTTGCAGTTCTGCTTGTAAAGATCTTTCACCTCCTTGATTATCTGTATTCATAGGTATTTTACTTTGTGTGTGTGGTAATTGTGAATGGGATTGCGGTCCTGATTTGGCTTTCAGCTTGAATGTTGTTGTTGTATAGGAGTGCTAGTGATTTTTGCACATTGATTTTGTATCCCGATAATTTGCTTAAATTATTTATCAGCTTAAGGATCCTTTGGGCTGAGACTATGGGGTTTTCTAGATATAGAATCATATCATCTACAAACGGGCAGTTTGACTTCCTCTCTTCCTATTTGGATGCCCCTTATTTATTTCCCACTCCTAATATTATTTCAGAAACTGTTTTTTGAAACTTCTTTTTGAAATACGTGTGCTTGGCCGGGCGCGGTGGCTCAAGCACTTTGGGAGGCCGAGACGGGCAGATCACGAGGTCAGGAGATCGAGACCATCCTGACTAACACGGTGAAACCTCGTCTCTACTAAAAAATACAAAAAACTAGCCGGGCGAGGTGGCGGGCACCTGTAGTCCCAGCTACTCTGGAGGCTGAGGCAGGAGAATGGCGTAAACCTGGGGGGCAGAGCTTGCAGTGAGCTGAGATCCGGCCACTGCACTCCAGCCCGGGTGACAGAGCGAGACTCCGTCTCAAAAAAAAAAAAAAAGAAAGAAATATGTGTGCTTGCCGGGCACGGTGGCTCACGCCTGTAATCCCAGCACTTTGGGAAAACGAGGTGGGTGGATCACAAGGTCAGGAGATCGAGACCATCCTGACTAACATGGTGAAACTTCGTCTCTACTAAAAATACAAAAAAAAAAAAAATTAGCCGGCATGGTGGCGGGCACCTGTAGTCCCAGCTACTCGGGAGGCTGAAGCAGGAGAATGGCGTGAACCAGGGAGGCAGAGCTTGCAGTGAGCCGAGATCGTGCCACTGCACTCCATCCTGGGCGACAGAGCGAGATTCCGTCTCAAAAAAAAGGAAAAAAATGAAATATGTGTGCTTAACCTAGAAGGGTTCTATGCATGGAAAGTTACAAAGTTATAAGCCCTACCAGTTATGCTACGATCCAGAAATATCTAAGTTATTGAAGTTGATTAGTTGTGTGACAATTAAACTAAAGTGTTATCAGAAATAAGGTTGTGGAATTTTGTATTTTAGTATATTTTTTTCAGAGAAAGATTTGGCCATACTGGGATTGGAGTTAGTAGTGTGTCAACAAGTTGTGTAATTTTCATATTTGGGGCATTGATTTTTCTTTTGAAGAAAGATATGACCTCGCTGGACTGAAACTCATAATACTTCAATAGCAGATAAAAGAGAAAGATCCATGAGTGATAACATGCTCAGAGTTGGGGCTTTTAACAGTTCTTTTCCAAGGCTAGGGTTCTCAGTTTTTTCCTCTCATCTGAGCCCATTTTAAATCTTTACTAAAAGTCACTGCTTCTGTGCTGAGAATAGGGCTACATAGTTCCCATATCTTTGGTAAATATCCTTTATTAAGTGATTCTTAAAGATGTACATTTATCCATAGACAACTGGAAATTTTCATACTAAAAACCTTTTCTTTAGACAAAACCAATAAAGTATGATAAAAAAAATTTGTTAGGTGCATAAATCTTTGGGGGTTGGCTTTAATTCTTCAAAAGTAACTATAGGTTTTATCCCTATGGTAAACAAATAATAATGTCTACATCTATCCACAATGCAAAGTTGGGGATACAGTTCTAGAATATTTAGCAAAATATGGATATTTACACCAAACCTGGAATGGCTGAGGTTCTCTATAACTGTAATTTTATCAATTTTCCATTTGCTTTCATGTGGAAAAAAAATGCCAGCCTCAGTATATGCCAAATATGACTGAAGTTTATTTGAAATGTTGTCAAAAGTTACCTGGGCATATTAAGAATGTAAAATTGTAACTGTAATGTGGATAAATCAATTGTGCTTTTGTCTTTTGCGAATTGGTCTTCATGAAGCACACCCAGTATTGTGAAAATTATGGGACGTTATTGAAATTGAGACACATGAGGTTAGTAAGTAGATTTTAAAATTATTATTTGGCACATTTTCTTCACAATGTTGTAATTGTACATCACTCCTTTATTATACTGATCTGGAAAAAAATATTCAGTGTATTTATGCCCAAAATGAGTACTGGGCCCATGTGGCAGGGCCAAGCAACTAGAACATGATTCAGAAATCAGGCAATGAAAAGCCATAAGAATGACATAATGGACTTTGGCGACTCAGAGGGGAAGGTTGCAAGACTATATATAGGGTACAGTGTACACTGCTCGGGTAACAGGTGTACTAAAGTCTCAGAAATCACCACTAAAGAACTTATCCATGTAACCAAAAAATGCCTGTACCCAAAAAACAATTGAAATAAAAAATAAAGAAAGAAAAGAAATCAGGCCGTGAAAAACACACTGGAACATGATCAAGAGGCATTTCACTGCCTCAAAACAAGGTGGTTGGGGGGTGTATTAGTCTGTTCTCAAATTTCTATAAAGAACTACCTCAGACTGGGTAATTTATAAAGAAAAGAGGTTTAATTGACTCATGGTTCTGCAGGCTGTACAGGAAGCATGGCTGGGAAGGCCTCTGGAAACTTGCAATCATGGCAGAAGGTGAAGGTGGAAGTAGGCACATCTTACACGGCTGGAGAAGGAGGAAGAGGGCAAAGGGGAAGGTGCCATACACTTTTAAACAACCAGGTCTTGTGAGAACTCACTCACTATCATGAGAACAGCAAGAGGGAAATCTGCCCCCATGATTTAATTACCTCCCACCAAGCCCCTCCTACAACATTGGGATTTACAATTCCACATGAGATTTGGACAGGGACACAAATTCAAACCGTATCAGGGAGGAATTCTAAAATACACAGCAGGATGCACTCCTATCCCTTACAGGTCAAGGAGATTATCTGATATTGGTGTGGGAAATGGCTTATTTTCTGATGACCACATGTGGGACTATTTCAGCCACCACTAGAAACCCCAGGAGGGTTTTTGTTTCATATTATTTCTATACATTTTTTTGTAAAAGTAAATGCAATAGAAATTTAATTCAGGATTGATCTCAATCTTCAAGTGGAGCCAGCTCCTCTGGGGTCAGGAAGGAAATAGGGTTTTTTGTTTGTTTGTTTGTTTGGTTTGGGGGCTTTTTTATTTTACATCACCATGCAGGTTACATTCATCTTCCACTGGAATGACTAGAGTACCCCAGTAAGTGGCCTGACTACAGAAGAACACAAGATTGCCTCCTGAGGGCAAACAGGCTCTCTTGCTTCTCCTCATCGGCCATGCCTTAGCATGGTTTCTCCCTATCCCTTATTAAAGCAGGTCCTTTGCACACAAAGCCCTGGTTAAAACCCAAATCACTACCTCTCAACCCTCTTGGATAAGGGGCGCTTTCCCTGGGCTTGGACTGAGCCCCATACCCCAGAGGTGGTATCCTGACTGGATTGTATGAAGAGAGTGGGTGCAGGAGACAAATGGCTGAAATGAAAATGGGAGCCATCGGTCCCCATCTGCATCTACAACTTCAGATGCCTACAGATGTGGTCCATGTGACGTGCAGGAAGGAGGGGCAGAAGAAGGGATGGGCAGGGAGGGTGTTTCTGGCGACAGTAGTCTACCTGAAGGTCTTCACTTCTTGGCCTTGCCCTGGGCAGCCACAGCTTCCATGGCTTTACACATAGTCCCTTCATCCCCTAAGAACTGCATGGACTTGATGGGGTTCAAGTTCTTGGCCAATTCATAGGCAATGGGAATACCAGTAAGCAGGTTCAGCTCCATGATAGCTACTTCAGAGACACCCTCCAGATGCTTGATAATGCCTATAAGGCTGCTGTCATGGGCTTCAATCAATATCCAATTCCTCTTCCTTATCTGGGGAACTATATCTTTATTCCAAAAGGCCAGAGCTCTGGCAATAGTATCCTCCAGACTCTCACAAGAGGGTAGTTGATCTTCAGTGAGGTCTGTATACCTGCAATCCTTACTAATGCTGCTACAGAAGGGGTGGTAGGGCTCCATCGAAGGTGGTGAGACATCATAAGGGCATATCCACATCTTTACCTAGGCCTCACCATTCTTGGCAGCAGTTTCTGCTTTATGGAGGCTGGTCAGATCCCCATAGTGCCATTCATTGAGGCACCAAGTCCTCAATGCAGGCCACCACATTGGGTCAATAGCATGCACAGTGTCCAGAGATTCCAGATTGCTCTCTTCTACACTGATGGGAAGCATATGTCAAACTCATAGCCAGCACCTGGCAGCACCTGCCCATCGTGATTCACCTCCTCATGGTCCGCTGGGTGCTCTTGCTCTGGAAACTGGAGTAGCCATGGCAGCAGGCTCACAATTCTTGACAATGTATTTTCTGGGATTTTTTTTAACTGTCTTAGATGGCTTTAAAATAGGACAACCTTGAAGCCATTCAAGCCAACAAAGAAGTCAAGGTCCTACGAAAAATTGAAGTTCAGTGCTCAAACTGCCTGTAACAAATAAATGAGCAGCAGCAGCAGCGAAGAAAAATATGAAAAAAAAAAAAAAAAAAAACAAGTTGAAGTAGTCAGGCTCAAAGGAAAAAAGCCAAGACTGTTTTGGCATGTGGGAAAGAAAAGCTGGAGGAAGGTTTTAGTTAAAACCTCACAAGCCAGTGTTTGCTTAGCTGTCCTTTCCATTAACTTCCATTAAGTGCATGGAGACTCTATTTTGATGCTGAGTGCCCTATGCCCTCAGAATTCCCTGAGGCTCCATGGGCAGGAGGTTAAAATTTCTTTCCGGACAGCCAGTTCTGTGTTCGGATGGTGTGGTCATAAAGGATTATCTAAACTTGTATGCTTTGAAATCTATTTTGTCAGGGAGCAAAAAAGAAATAGATATTTCTCAAGCTCAGAACAGTATTATAATTTAAACACATGGTTTGGTATGACAATATGCAGCATAATATTTTGAGTTAGTAGAAGAATATAAATAAAAGAGCATTAAAGATGGCAGCACAAATGAAAAAGAAAAAGAGAACAAATTATTTAAATTTCTCATAATAGTAGTAAGAAAGAAAGGACTTGAAGTTAAACTGGAAACATCAACATGAACTCGCACCCTTAAAAAGTTTTCACTTTGTTACTTAAATCATTCAGATTGCCTCTCCCTACCAACAGTAGTCATGTAGAAAAATCTAAACCTTCCCCTCAACCCCCCAGATCTTCTACTTTTTTCTGCCAAACGGAATCAGGGTTCCTTGAGCAGAGGACAAAAAAAAGCAAAATGTTCCTACAAACATCTTATTGTCACAAAGCAAGGATGCTCTCACAAATATCTCTGGGACATTTCAAAAAGACAAAGACAAATTTTAAAGTTATATGTTGGATAGGCGCGGTGGTTCATGCCTATAATCCCAGCGCTTTGGGAGGCCAAGGTGGGCGGATCACTTGAGATCAGGAATTTGAGACCTGTCTGGCCAACATGGTAAAACCCTGACTCTACAAAAAATACAAAAATTAGCTGGACATCGTTGTGGGTGCCTGTAATCCCAGCTACTCGGGAGGCTGAGGCAGGGAAATTGCTTGAACCCGGGAGAGGCCGAGGTTGCAGTGAGCGGAGATCGCACCACTGCACTCCAGCCTGGGTGACAGAGTGAGACTCTGTCTAAAATAAAATAAAATAAAATAAAATAAAATAAAATAAAAGCTACATATTCTTTGAACCAACAATTGTACTTATAGAAATTTATGTCACAAATACACTCAAACATGTACAAAAGGTGAAGAAATTCACTGCAGCAATATTTGTAGTAGAAAATGTTGGAAACAACCTAAATGTCCATCAATAAGAAACTGGTTAAATAAATTGCAGTGTATTAATACAACAGAATACTATAAAACCACCAGAAGAAAAAAGGTAAGATCTTATGTGCATCGAAATGGAAGATCACCAAGATATACTGTTAAGTGAAAAAAGCAAGATGCATGTCAGTACACATAGAATACTGCCATTTCTGTGACAGTGAAAGGTATATATGCTTAAATATGCCTATAATATATCTGAAAGAATGCAAGAAACTGGCAACAGTAATTGCCTCTAAGGAAAGGAAGTGGGTAGCTGGGGGACTGGAGAGTGAAGGAGACTTATTTTTCAGTGAATACACTTTTGTGCTATTTGACATTTTTGTTACTATGTGCATGTATTACTTTTTAAAAATAAGATTAAAAGGTTTCTTTTTATTATGTCAATGATTTTAGTCTAGAGTTATCTTCCAATAATCAAGTAGTAAACAACTTTAACATTAAAATAAATTATTGTAGTCAACAGAAACAGGAACTCTGCATAAAGAGCCTTGAGTCCATCACATCAGCTAAGACAACTAAACCTCTTTGAAAATGATTATTCGGCCGGGCACGGTGGCTCACGCCTGTAAACCCAGCACTTTGGGAGGCCAAGGCGGGCGGATCACGAGGTCAGGAGATCGAGACCATCCTGGCTAACAAGGTGAAACCCCATCTCTACTAAAAACACAAAAATTAGCCAGGCGTGGTGGCGGCGCCTGTAGTCCCAGCTACTCGGGAGGCTGAGGCAGGAGAATGGTGTGAACCCAGGAGGCGGAGCTTGCAGTGAGTCGAGATCCCGCCACTGCACTCTAGCCTGGGCGACAGAGCAAGACTCTGTCTCCAAAAAAAAAAACAAAATGATTATTCATTGATGGGACCACAATCCAGATAGGTGCCAGAGCATAGTTTGTGCCAGTCACAATTTCATAGTTACATTACATTTATGTGTTTTTAATATGGCTAAATATCAATCCACAGGCAACTTTAACACAATCCCAAACTCTACTAAATGATAATAAAGGGAAAAAAATAAAATAAAAGCCCATGGGGGTAAAGGGAGTGGGAAACAAAACAATAATAGATGAGATTTCAGCAAGTTCTGGAGAGATGAAAAGCAGATTGATAAGCAATAATTAACTTAGCAGAGGAAAGGAAGGAAAACTTTGAATGCCACCAAGAAATAAGTCATTCTGCCCCCATAGAACTGAGGAAGAATTAAGAGTTGGTGGCACAAAGCACTTTGGAAAGTGGAAATGGAGTACGGGCCTGAACACAAAGAAAATTGGTTGAAAATCTGTATACATAGCAATTGGACACTCAAATCCTGTCCCCCCAACATGTAAATTAGAGGGAAAAAAAATCCTCCACATACAGATTTGAGTACTACCTTAGTGCAAAACTATCTTTTTGACATAGCATCCTCTGAATAAACCCAAGAGTTGACAATTCTCCACAACTCACAAAGAAATTACGGTCAGCTTTTCAGTGCATCTCCTTGTAACAGTGACATTTTGAGGCTCTCCTAATATTACAGACAGACAAATACAGACAAACAGAAAAGTAGGCCAGGCGCGGTGGCTCATGCCTGTAAAACTTTGGGAGCCTGATTGGTCAAGAGTTCGAGACCAGCATGGCCAACATGGTGAAACCATGTCTCTACTAAAAGTACAAAAATTAGCCAGGTGTAGTGGCGCATGCCTGTAATCCCAGCTACTCAGGAGGCTGAGGCAGGAGAATTGCTTGAACCCGGGAGGCAGAGGTTGCAGTGAGCCAAGATCGTGCCACTGCACTCCAGTCTGGGCGACAGAGCAAGACTTTGTCTCAAAAATAAATAAATAAATAAATAAATAAATAAATAAATAAATAAAAATAAAGCCAGAGGAAACAGTAAATTCAGGGAGCAGAAGAAAACGTTCTAAAATTTTAATAAATATCCTCATAGAGACAAGAAAAGACATTGAGCTTTTGAAACTAGATCTGAAAACACTTTATTAAAAAAATAAATTGTATTGTGTATATTTAAGGTATACTAGATACACTTTAAAGGAGCTATGGGGAACTAAAAGTAGAATTACCAACATAAAATATTCAATAAAAGGAAACATTTCAGAAAGTATAACAAAAGTAGTAAGTGGAAAATAGTAACAAGATCATATATTTAGGAAGTGCATCAACTAATAAACTTCCAGAAAAGGAGAACCAAAATAATGAAAGAAAGGAAAATACTAGAAAAGAATACAAAAACATTTCCCAGAACTGAAGGACATGCATCTCCAGACTGAAAGAACAAGATCCCAGAACAATAATTTTTAAAACACTTAAATCAGGTTATATCATGATGACATTTTTGAACAACAGAGTTAAAGAGAAGACCTTAAAAGATTCAGGTCACAAACAAAATATCATAAATTAGAATTCCATACAATTTTCCAAAACAACACTGGAAACAAAAAGATTATGCAGTAGTATCTTCACAATTCTAAGGGAAACATAATTTCCAACCCAGAATTCAAAGTGTCAATCCCATGAGAGTATAGAAACAATACATTTGTATTCTGGTAAGGTCTCAGATCATTTATTCTCCTGTGATCTACATTATTTTCTATTGCTACTGTATCAAATTATCACAAACGTGGTGTCTCAAAACAATACAAATTTATTATCTTATAGTTCTAGAGGTCAGAAGTCTAAAATGGGGCAGCAAGACTGTGTTGCTTCCAGAGGCACTAGGGGAGAATCTGTTACTTGCCTTTTCCAGTTTCTAGAGGCTGCCTGCATTCTTTGGTTCATGTCCTCTTCCTTCATCCTCAAAGCCAATAGTATAACATATTTTCTCGTTTCTGACCTCCTGCTTCCTTGTGACTACATTGGGCCCACATAGATGATTCAGAATAATCACCCCATCTCAAGATGCTTAGCTTGAACACATCTACAAAGTCTCTTTTGCAGTGTAAGGAAACATACAGGTTCCTGGGATTAGGACATGGACAATTTGGGGGGGCCCTTATTCTGCCTACCATATACTCCTTCTTATGAAGCTACTGAATCATGTGCTTCATGAAAATGAAGGCATGAAGCAAAAAGGAGGAAGAAATTGGGTGCAGGCTATTCACAAAAGCAAAGACTTGGAATCAACCCAAATGTCCATCCGTGACAGACCGGATTAAGAAAATGTGGCACATATACACCATGGAATATTATGCAGCCATAAAAAAGGATGAGTTTGCGTCCTTTGTAGGGACATGGATGCAGCTGGAAACCATCATTCTTAGCAAACTATCACAAGAACAGAAAACCAACACCGCATGTTCTCACTCGTAGGTGGAACTGAACAATGAGATCACTTGGACTCGGGAAGGGGAACACCACACACTGGGGCCTATCATGGGGAGGGGGGAGGTGGGAGGGATTGCATTGGGGAGTTATACATGATATAAATGATGAATTGATGGGTGCTGACGAGTTGATGGGTACAGCACACCAACATGGCATAAGTATACATATGTAACAAACCTGCACGTTATGCACATGTACCCTAGAACTTAAAGTACAATAAAAAAAAAAAAGTTAAAAAAAAAAAAAGAAATTGGGTGCAGGAAAGAAGGGACTCAATAAGGAAGTATAATGAAGACAGATCCCAAAATAACAGTGAACAACCAAACTGTAGCAGGAAGAGAGATGACTGTGGGAGCGGGCTCTCAAGAAAAAATAACTGATGTGTTTGAGCATTTAAAAATATTAATAGACATGTGGCATAAATTTTGGAGCATTTGGAGTAACATTTAAGAATAAGTAGAGAAAACTTACTAGGTAAAAGAAAAAAATAAGGCAATCGTAAGTGATAGGGAAAATGAAAAGTCCTACAAGAAAGGAGGATTAGTCACAGTGCACTACATAACTCAACAGTAAACAGTATTTACATATTTATAATAATGTAAACACAAGTTTTGACTTGATGAAAAATTAAGATACAACATTTTTGGAGGATGGGAAGACAGGAAACAATGGGAAGGGTGGGATATACAAGCTCTTAGTTATTATGGATAAAGTCTAAAATTGATAAATCAAGAAATATAAATATACTCCCCAAACTAACACAGACTCATTGAAATACATATCCAAAACCCCAGCTGGAATTGCCAAAGCTAATTCTAAAATTCATGTGAAAATACAAGGAACACAGAATAACCAAGACAACCTTGAAAAAGAAGACCAAAGTTGGAAGACTCACACTTCGCAATTTTAAAACTTACTAAACAGCTACAGTAATCAAGACAATGTAGTACAGGCATAATAACAGGCATATAGATCAATGGAATAAAAGTTGAGAGTCCAGAAATTAACTTACATGTTTGCGATCAATTGGTTTTCAACAAGGATGCCAAGACAACTCAATAGGAAAAAATAGTCTTTCCAACAAATGGTGCTGGAGGAATTGGAGATCCACATTTAAAAATGAAGATGTATCTCTACCTCACCGCCTTTAAAACTTAATTCAAAATGTATCAAAGACCTAAATGCAAGAGCCAAAACTCCCAGAAGAAAACCTGTGCAAGAATCTTCACGACTTTGAACTAGGAAATGTTTTCTTAGATATGACACCAAAAGCAAAAATGACAAAAGTGAGATAAATTGCTTGGACTTCATAAAAACCTAAAATGTTTGTGATTCAAAGGATACCATCAAGAAAGTGAAAAGATAATACACAGAATGTGAGAAAATATTTGCATATTATACATATAACAAGGAATTTGTGCACAGAATATATAAAGCACATACCTTAACAATGAAAACATATCACCCAATTTAAAAATGGGCAAAGAATTTGAATAGACATTTCATCAAAAAAGATACAAAAAGATATCCAAATGGCTACAGCCATATGAAAAGACACTCAATATCATTAAGATATCTGGGAAATACAAATAAAAACCATAAAGAGATATCAGTTTACATTACTAGGATGGCTATAACAAAAAGGAGGAACATTAACTAGTATTGGTGAGGATAAGGTGAAATTGCAACCCTCATACATGGCTGGTGGAAATGTAAAATGGTGCAACCACTTTGAAAAAGTTCGGCAGTTGCACAAAAAATTAAACATGTTATCACCTGACCAAGCAATTCCATTCCTAGGCATATAACAAAAAGAATTGAAAACAAGTATTAAAACAAATACTTATACATAAATATCAAAGGCATAATACATGGAAAACATAATTGATAAGCTAGTATTTATTAAAATTTAAAAGTTCTGCTCAGTGAAAGAAACTGTCAAGAAATGAAAAGACAAGCCACAGACTGGGAGAAAATATTTGCAAAAGACACATCTGATAAAGGACTGTTATCCTAAATATACAATGAACTCTTGAAAATTCAACTATAAGAAAATAAACAACTTGATTAAAAATTGAATGAAAGAACAGACAACTCACCAGAAAAGATACGCAGATGGTAAATAAGCATATGCAAAGAAGCTCAACATCATATGTCATTAGGGAACTATAAACTAAAACAATAATGAGATACTACTATACTCCTATTAGAATGACCAAAATCCAGAACACTGACAACATGCTAGTGAGGATGTGGAGCAACAAAATTCTCATTTATTGTTGGTGGAAATGCAAAATGGTACAGTCACTGTAGAAGACAGTTTGGCAGTTTCTTCCAAAACTAAACATACCATATGATCCAGCAGTTGTGTTCCTTGGTATTTACACAAATGAGTCAAAATCTTATGTCTACACACACACACACACACATTAAAAAAAAAAAAACAGTTTTAAGGCCAGGTGGAGTGGCTCATGCCTGTAATCTTAGCACTTTGGGAGTCCAAGGCAGGTGGATCACTTGAGCCCAGGAGTTCAAGACCAGCCTGGGCAACATGGCAAAATCTCATCTCTACAAAAAATACAAAAATTAGTCAGGTATGGTGGTGCGTGCCTGTGGTCCCAGCTACTCGGAAGCTGAGGCAGGAGGATCACTTGAGCCCAGGAAGCAGAGGTTGCTGTGAGCCAAGATAGTGCCACTGCACTCCAGCCTACTGGGTGACAGAGAGACCTTGTTTTAAAAAAATAATAAAACAGCTTTATTCATAATTGCCAAAACTTGGAAACAACCAAGATGTCCTTCAGTAAGTGAATGGATAATTAAACTATAGTAAATCCAGACACTGGAATGTTATTCAGCACTAAAAGGAAATAAGTTTTCAAGCCATAAAAAGATATGAAAACCTAAAAGAAGACAATCGGAAAAGGCTATATATGATTCCAACTATATGACATTCTGAAAAAGGCAAAGTTATGAATACAGTAAAAAGATAAGTGGCTACCATGATTCAGGGGAAAGGGAAGGATAAATATACAGGACACAGAGAATTTTTAGGGCAGTGGAACTATTTTGTATGACACTATAGTGTTGGATATGTGTCATTACATATGTGTCAAAACTCACAGAATGTACAATGCCAAGAGTGAATCTTAATGTAAGCTATGGACTTTGGATGATAATAATGGGCCAATGTAGGTGCATCAGTTATAAAAAATGTACCACTCTGGAAGAGGATATTGATATGGGAGAAGATAGGCAAGTGTGGGGACAGAGAGTAGGTGGGAAATCTCTTCCACTTAGTTTTGTTGTGAACCTAAAAATCCTCTAACAAATAAAGTCTATTTAAAAAAAAAAAAAACTAAAGTATATTAAAAACAAAAGAAAAATGGTCTAAGTACACAAATTAAATGGCAGACATTGAAAAAATGGAGGAAAATAACACAATATCTGCTGATTACAAGAAACTGACTTGAAATATAACATTAGAGGCAAATTAAAAGTTAAAATAGGGAAAATATAAAACATACAAATATAATGAAAGGAAGTGGTAGGATGAAATAAACAATAGAATGACAGAATAAGGACTTCCAAAAATCTGCTCACCATAAAAGCAACAAAAACTCTTCCAAAAATTATCAAAAGCAACTTTTTCTTAACTCTGGAAAAAAAATTTTTTTTAGAAAGGCATGCCAACATTCAAGGAGCATTTATTTAAGAAAATAACAGAATCTTGGTAAGAACATTGAGCTGTGTGACTTTCTAACTTGCCCTATTCTCATCACCTTTCTCCAGCTCCATGGTAGCCTTGAAAACCAACAGCCTCCCAATCATTGTAGCCATGAAATTCAACAGCTTAGTAGCCATCTGATGAGAAATATAGATTTTTCTGCTCCTCAAAGCCCCATCTCAAGTGTATTGTCACTATTCAACCTGTCGGGACATTATCTGGAAACCCCAATTACAGGACTCTCTCTTATTTGACCTGACTCAGACCTTTCTTCATGTGTACAGCCTTTTCCTCAGGGTGTTTGTAGAAAACAATCAGCTGCAATTATTAAACATCACAGTTGTCTGAGGTGGAGAATCACAGTTGGGACAAAGCTTACTGAAAAACTTAAAAGGAAAACTTGGGAAACAAGATGTCCATGGAAGGCTTTGAGAAGCTCTAACATATTTCTGGGAATCTAAAAGGCTATGTGCATGTGCAAGGCTGCATGAATGTCCAGGAAAGACCTGAGAAATCTCTAATCTTTCACATCTGGTGTAAGTGGAGATTCTGTGTAATCAAAAAGTGAAGGCTAAGGCAGTGTTGTAAAGTGCCTGTTGGAGTGTTAAAGATATTCCCAACACTCAAACAGAGTTCCTTGGCAAGGTCTAGGAGACTTAGTGATGTAATGAATTTAAGAAAATCTCTGGCCAGTCATTACCTGACCATTAAGCTATCTGAGCAGAGATTTCAGTGGCCACACATGACAAAGAACACAAACTTTACAGAACTAGTTCAGGAAAGTCATTAAACCAACAAACAGCAACATAACCATCAATAACAACAAATAACAACAAAAAACCCTGGAAATAGGAGGGAGGAAAATCTGATTTACAGAACTGTCACTTTATTATTTGAAATGTCCAAGTTTGTTCAAACAATTATGAAACATGCAAAGAAACAAGAAAGTATGGCTCACACACAGGAAAAGGTAAAGTCAATAGAAGTTGACTTTGAGGATGCTTGCACTTAAAATTACTAAAGATTTTTAAACAGCTTTTATAAGTATGTTCAAAGAACTAAAGAAATTACATCTAAAGAACAAAAGGAAAGAGAACAAGTAGAAGGAAATATATCAATAAAGAGAATTTTTAAAGGACCAAATAGAAATTCTAGAGTTGAAAAATAGAATAATCAAATTTTAAAATTCACTAGACAAGCTCAACAGCATATTTCAACTGGAAAAAAAGTAAACAAAAAAAAAAAAAAAAAGAAAGTAAACTTGATGATGGGTCAACTGAAATGAACAGGAAAAAAAATGAACAAAAACAAACAGAGCCTCAGAGAAATGTGGGACACCATCAAGATACAAACATTTGCATTCTTACCAGCAATATATGAGATTTCCAGAAAGATAAAGGGGCAGAAGGAATATTTGAAGAAATCATAGCTGAAAATTTCCCAAATTTGATGAAAAACATCAATCAACGCATTCAAGAAGCTTGACAAAATTCACAAAATAGTCAAACTTTACAAAGTCAAAGAGAAAGAGAGAATCTCTAAGTAGCAAGAGAGAAGCAACTCATCATGAACAAGGGATCCTGAATAAGATTAACAGCTGATTTCTCATCAGAAACTATGGAAGCTTAAGGAACTGAAATGACATATTCAAACTGCTGAAAGCAAAAGACTGTCCAACAAGATTTTCATATCCACCCAAACTATCTTTCAAAACTGAAGGAGATCAACAAACTAGGCATTGAAAGAACATACCTTAAAATAACAAAAACCATCTATGACAAACTCACAGCCAACATCATGCTGAATGGACAAAGGCTGGAAGTATTCCTGTTGAGAACTGAAACAAGACAAGGATGTCAACTCTCACTGCTCCTATTCCGTATAGTATTGGAAGTCCTTGCCAGAGCAATCAGGTAAGAGAAAGAAATAAAAGGCATCCAAATAAGGAAAAAAGAAGTCAAACCATCTCTCTTCGCTGATGATATAATTATATAGCTAGAAAACCCTAAAGACTCCACCAAAAGGCTTCTAGAACTAATAAATAACTTGAGTAAAGTTTCAGGATACAAAATCAATGTACAAAAATCAGTAGCATTTCTATACACCAATAACATTCAAGCTGAGAGCCAAATCAGGAACATAATCCCATTTACAACAGTCACAAAAAAGTAAAATACCAGGAATATGTGTAACCAGGACAAAAAAAAAGGCCTCTACAAGGTCTACAAAACACAGCTAAAAGAAATCATAGATGACACAAACAAATGGAGAACAATTCCATGTTCATTGATTGGGAGAATAAATATCATTAAAATGGCCATACTGCCCAAAGCAACCTACAGATTCAATGCTATTCCTATCAAACTACCAATATCATTTTTCACAGAATTAGGAAAAAACTATTCTAAAATTCATATCCAACCCAAAAAAGGGTCCAAATAGACAAAGCCATCCTAAGCATAAAGAACAAAGCCAGAGGCATCACATTACCCAACTTCAAACTATAAGGCCACATAACCAAAACAGCATGGTAATGGTATAAAAACAGACATAAAGACCAATGGAACAGAATAGAGATCTCAGAAATAAAGCCACAAACCTACAGCCATCTGATCTTCAACAAAGTCAACAAAAATAACCAATGGGGAAACAACACCCTATTCAATACTTGGTGCCGGGATAACTGGCTAGCTATATGCAGAAGAATGAAACTGGACCCCACTTTTCAACATATACAAAAATTAACTCAAGATAGATTAAAGATTTAAATGTAAGACCTCAAAGTATAAAAGTCCTAGAAGAAAACCTGGGAAATACCTTTCTGGACATCAGCCTTGGGAAAGAATTTATGACTAAGTCTTCAAAAACAATTGCAACAAAAATATAAATTGACAAGTGGGATCTAGTTAAACCAGAGAGCTTCCACACAGCAAAAGAAACTATCAACAGAGTAAACAGACAACCTACAGAATGGGAGAAATTATTCACAAACTATGCATCCAACAAAGGTCTAATATCCAGAATCTACAAGGAATTTAAACAATCCAACAAGCAAAACAAATAACTCCATTAAAAAGTGGGCAAGGCCAGGCACAATGGCTCACGCCTGTAATCCCAACACTTTGGGAAGCCAAGGTGGGTGGATCACTTGAAGTCAGGAGTTTGAGACCAGCCTGGCCAACATGGCAAAACTCCACCTCTACTAAAAATACAAAAAATTAGCCAGGCATGGTGGCACACACCTGTAATCTCAGCTACTTGGGAAGCTGAGGCAGGAGAATCACTTGAACTTGGGAGGCGGAGGTTGCAGTGAGCCGAGATCACACTACTGCACTCCAGCCTGGGTGACAGAGCAAGATTCCATCTCAAATAAATAAATAAATAAATAGTGGGCAAAAGACATGAACAGATATTTCTCAAAAGAAGACATACAAGCAGCCAACAAACATATGAAAAATGCTCAACATCACTAATTATTAGAGAAACGCAAATCAAAACCATGAGATACTATCTCACACAAGTTAGAAAGGCTAAAAGGTAAAAAGCCAGCAGATATTGGTGAGGCTGCAGAGAAAAGGGAATGCTTATATACTGTTGGTGGGAATGTAAATTAGTTCAGCCACTGTGGAAAGTAGTTTGAAGATTTCTCAAAGAACTTAAAAAAGAACTACCATTCAACCCAGCAATCCCATTACTAGGTATAATCCAAAAGAAAATAAATCATTCTGGCAAAAACACACGCATTTGTATGTTCATCATAGCACTATTCACAATAGCAAAGACCTGGATCAGTCTAGATGCCCATTAACAGTGGATTGGAAAAAGAAAACATGGCACATATACACCATGGAATACTACACATCCATACAGAAGAATGAAATCACATTCTTAGAGCATCATGAATGCATCTGGAGGCAATTATCCAATGCAAATTAACACAGGAACAGAAAACAAAATACTGCATGTCCTCACATAAGACGGAACTAAATATTGGGTACTAATGGACATGAAAATGGCAACAATAGACACAAGGGAGGGGGCAAGGGTTGAAAAACTAACTGTTGTGTACTATACTCACGATTTGGGTCACAGGATCATTCGAATCCCAAACCTCAGCATCACGCAATATACCCATGTGACAAAGCTGCACATATACATGGAATCTAAATAAAAGTTGAGGTAGGGGCGGAGCAAGATGGCCGAATAGGAACAGCTCCAGTCTCCAACTCCCAGCGCGAGCGACACAGAAGACCGTGATTTCTGCATTTTCAACTGAGGTACTGGGGTCATCTCTCTAGGGAGTGCCGGACAATCGGTGCTGGTCAGCTGCTGCAGCCTGACCAGCGAGAGCTGAAGCAGGGCGAGGCATCGCCTCACCTGGAAGCGCAAGGGGGAAGGAAATCCTTTTCCTAGCCAGGGGAACTGAGACACACAACACCTGGAAAATCGGGTAACTCCCACCCCAATACTGCGCTTTAAGAAACAGGCACACAAGGAGAATATATCCCACACCTGGCCGGGAGGGTCCCACGCCCACGGAGCCTCCCTCACTGCTAACACAGCGTCTGCGGCGATCTATCCGCAAGGCAGCAGCGAGGCTGGGGGAGGGGCGCCCGCCATTGCTGAGGCTTAAGTAGGTAAACAAAGCCGCTGGGAAGCTCGAACTGGGTGGAGCTCACAGCAGCTCAAGGAAGCCTGCCTGTCTCTGTAGACTCTACCTCTGCGGACAGCGCACAGCTGCAGTCCATTAGGGGAAGAGCGGGGCCGTGCAGACCGAACGACTCTGTCTGACAGCTTTGGGGAGAGCCGTGGATCTCCTAACGCGGAGGTTGAGATCTGAGAACGGACAGACTGCCTGCTCAGGTGGGTCCCTGACCCCTGAGTAGCCTAGCTGGGAGACATCCCCCACTAGGGGCAGTCTGACACCCCACACCTCACAGGGTGGAGTCACCCCTGAGAGGAAACTTCCAAAGAAGAATCAGACAGGTACACTCGCTGTTCAGCAATATTCTATCTTCGGCAACCTCTGCTGCTGATACCCAGGCAAACAGGGTCTGGAGTGGACCTCAAGCAATCTCCAACAGACCAACAGACAGTCCTTCTGACTGTCAGACGGAAAACTATCAAACAGGAAGGACACCTATACCAAAACCCCATCAGTACGTCACCATCATCAAAGACCAGAGACAGATAAAACCACAAAGATGGGGAAGAAGCAGGGCAGAAAAGCTGAAATTCAAAAAATAAGAGCGCATCTCCCCCTGCAAAGGAGCGCAGCCCATCGCCAGCAACGGATCAAAGCTGGTCAGAGAATGACTTTGACGAGATGAGAGAAGAAGGCTTCAGTCCATCAAACCTCTCAGAGCTAAAGGAGGAATTACGTACCCAGCGCAAAGAAACTAAAAATCTTGAAAAAAGAGTGGAAGAATTGACAGCTAGACTAATTAATGCAGAGAAGATCATAAACGAAATGACAGAGATGAAAACCATGACACGAGAAATACGTGACAAATGCACAAGCTTCAGTAACCGACTCGATCAACTGGAAGAAAGAGTATCAGCGATTGAGGATCAAATGAATGAAATGAAGCGAGAAGAGAACCAAAAGAAAAAAGAAGAAAAAGAAATGAACAAAGCCTGCAAGAAGTATGGGATTATGTAAAAAGACCAAATCTACGTCTGATTGGGGTGCCTGAAAGTGAGGGGGAAAATGGAACCAAGTTGGAAAACACTCTTCAGGATATCATCCAGGAGAACTTCCCCAACCTAGTAGGGCAGGCCAACATTCAAATTCAGGAAATACAGAGAACGCCACAAAGATACTCCTCCAGAAGAGCAACTCCAAGACACATAATTGCCAGATTCACCAAAGTTGAAATGAAGGAAAAAATCTTAAGGGCAGCCAGAGAGAAAGGTCGGGTTACCCACAAAGGGAAGCCCATCAGATAACAGCAGACCTCTCGGCAGAAACTCTACAAGCCAGAAGAGAGTGGGGGCCAATATTCAACGTTCTTAAAGAAAAGAATTTTCAACCCAGAATTTCATATCCAGCCAAACTAAGTTCATCAGTGAAGGAGAAATAAAATCCTTTACAGATAAGCAAATGCTTAGAGATTTTGTCACCACCAGGCCTGCCTTACAAGAGACCCTGAAGGAAGCCCTAAACATGGAAAGGAACAACCGGTACCAGCCATTGCAAAAACATGCCAAAATGTAAAGACCATCGAGGCTAGGAAGAAACTGCATCAACTAACGAGCAAAATAACCAGTTAATATCATAATGACAGGATCAAGTTCACACATAACAATATTAACCTTAAATGTCAATGGACTAAATGCTCCAATTAAAAGACACAGACTGGCAAACTGGGAAAGAGTCAAGACCCATCAGTCTGCTGTATTCAGGAGACCCATCTCACATGCAGAGACATACATAGGCTCAAAATAAAGGGATGGAGGAAGATCTACCAAGCAAATGGAGAACAAAAAAGCAGGGGTTGCAATCCTAGTCTCTGATAAAACAGACTTTAAACCATCAAAGATCAAAAGAGACAAAGAAGGCCATTACATAATGGTAAAGGGATCAATTCAACAGGAAGAGCTAACTCTCCTAAATATATATGCACCCAATACAGGAGCACCCAGATTCATAAAGCAAGTCCTTAGAGACCTACAAAGAGACTTAGACTCCCATACAATAATAATGGGAGACTTCAACACTCCACTGTCAACATTAGACAGATCAACGAGACAGAAAGTTAACAAGGATATCCAGGAATTGAACTCATCTCTGCACCAAGCGGACCTAATAGACATCTATAGAACTCTCCACCCCAAATCAACAGAATATACATTCTTCTCAGCACCACATCGCACTTATTCCAAAATTGACCACATAATTGGAAGTAAAGCACCTCAGCAAATGTACAAGAACAGAAATTATAACAAACTGTCTCTCAGACCACAGTGCAATCAAACTAGAACTCAGGACTAAGAAACTCAATCAAAACCGCTCAACTACATGGAAACTGAACAACCTGCTCCTGAATGACTACTGGGTACATAACGAAATGAAAGCAGAAATAAAGATGTTCTTTGAAACCAATGAGAACAAAGATACAACATACCAGAATCTCTGGGACACATTTAAAGCAGTGTGTAGAGGGAAATTTATAGCACTAAATGCCCACAAGAGAAAGCAGGAGAGATCTAAAATTGACACTCTAACATCACAATTAAAAGAACTAGAGAGGCAAGAGCAAACACATTCAAAAGCTAGCAGAAGGCAAGAAATAACTAAGATCAGAGCAGAACTGAAGGAGATAGAGACACAAAAAACCCTCAAAAAATCAATGAATCCAGGAGTTGGTTTTTTGAAAAGATCAACAAATTGACAGACCGCTAGCTAGACTAATAAAGAAGAAAAGAGAGAAGAATCAAATAGACGCAATAAAAAATGATAAAGGGGATATCACCACCGACCCCACAGAAATACAAACAACCATCAGAGAATACTATAAATGCCTCTACGCAAATCAACTAGAAAATCTAGAAGAAATGGATAATTTCCTGGACACTTAACTCTTCCAAGACTAAACCAGGAAGAAGTTGAATCCCTGAATAGACCAATAGCAGGCTCTGAAATTGAGGCAACAATTAATAGCCTACCCAACAAAAAAGTCCAGGACCAGATGGATTCACAGCTGAATTCTACCAGAGGTACAAGGAGGAGCTGGTACCATTCCTTCTGAAACTATTCAATCAATAGAAAAAGAGGGAATCCCCCTAACTTTTTATGAGGCCAACATCATCCTGATACCAAAGCCTGGCAGAGACACAACAAAAAAGAGAATTTTAGACCAATATCCTGATGAACATCGATGCAAAAATCCTCAATAAAATACTGGCAAACCGGATTCAGCAGCACATCAAAAAGCTTATCCACCATGATCAATGGGCTTCATCCCTGGGATGCAAGGCTGGTTCAACATTCGCAAATCAATAAA
Organism: Trachypithecus francoisi; assembly: GCF_009764315.1. Lineage (NCBI taxonomy): Eukaryota > Metazoa > Chordata > Mammalia > Primates > Cercopithecidae > Trachypithecus > Trachypithecus francoisi. The sequence goes on along the minus strand of NW_022681471.1, from coordinate 85,102,098 downwards.
CGTAATCCAGCATATAAACAGAACCAAAGACAAGAACCACATATTATCTCAATAGATGCAGAAAAGGCTTTTGACAAAATTCAACAGCCCTTTATGCTAAAAACGCTCAATAAATTGGTATTGATGGAACGTACCTCAAAATAATAAGAGCTATTTATGACAAACCCACAGCCAATATCATACTGAATGGGCAAAAACTGGAAAAAATCCCTTTGAAAACTGGCACAAGACAGGGATGCCCTCTCTCACCACTCCTATTCAACATAGTGTTGGAAGTTCTGGCTAGGGCAATCAGGCAAGAGAAAGAAATCAAGGGTATCCAGTTAGGAAAAGAAGAAGTCAAATTGTCCTGTTTGCAGATGACATGATTGTATATTAGAAAACCCCATCGTCTCAGCCCAAAATCTCCTTAAGCTGATAAGCAACTTCAGCAAAGTCTCAGGATACAAAATTAATGTGCAAAAATCACAAGCATTCTTATACACCAGTAACAGACAAGCAGAGAGCCAAATCAGGAATGAACTTCCATTCACAATTGCTTCAAAGAGAATAAAATACCTAGGAATCCAGCTTACAAGGGATGTAAAGGACCTCTTCAAGGAGAACTACAAACCACTGCTCAGTGAAATCAAAGAGGACACAAACAAATGGAAGAACATACCATGCTCATGGATAGGAAGAATCAATATCGTGAAAATGGCCATACTGCCCAAGGTGATTTATAGATTCAATGCCATCCCCATCAAGCTACCAATGACTTTCTTCACAGAATTGGAAAAAACTGCTTTAAAGTTCATATGGAACCAAAAAAGAGCCCGCATTGCCAAGACAATCCTAAGTCAAAAGGACAAAGCTGGAGGCGTCACGCTACCTGACTTCAAACTATACTACAAGGCTACAGTAACCAAAACAGCATGGTACTGGTACCACAACAGAGATATAGACCAATGGAACAGAACAGAGTCCTCAGAAATAATACCACACATCTACAGCCATCTGATCTTTGACAAACCTGACAAAAACAAGAAATGGGGAAAGGATTCCCTATTTAATAAATGGTGCTGGGAAAATTGGCTAGCCATAGTAGAAAGCTGAAACTGGATCCTTTCCTTACCCCTTATACGAAAATTAATTCAAGATGGATTAGAGACTTAAATGTTAGACCTAATACCATAAAAACCCTAGAAGAAAATCTAGGTAGTACCATTCAGGACATAGGCATGGGCAAGGACTTCATGTCTAAAACACCAAAAGCAACGGCAGCAAAAGCAAAATTGACACATGGGATCTAATAAACTAAAGAGCTTTTGCACAGCAAAAGAAACTACCATCAGAGTGAACAGGCAACCTACAGAATGGGAAAAAATTTTTGCAACCTACTCATCTGACAAAGGGCTAATATCCAGAATCTACAAAGAACTCAAACAAATACAAGAAAAAAACAAACAACCCCATCAAAAAGTGGGGAAAGGATATGAACAGACATTTCTCAAAAGAAGACATCCATACAGCCAACAGACACATGAAAAAATGCTCATCATCACTCGCCATCAGAAATGCAAATCAAAACCACAATGAGATACCATCTCACACCAGTTAGAATGGCAATCATTAAGAAGTCAGGAAACAACAGGTTGGAGAGGATGTGGAGAAATAGGAACACTTTTACACTGTTGGTGGGATTGTAAACTAGTTCAACCATTATGGAAAACAGTATGGCGTTTCCTCAAGGATCTAGAACTAGATGTACCATATGACCCAGCCATCCCACTACTGGGTATATACCCAAAGGATTATAAATTACTCTACTACAAAGACACATGCACACGTATGTTTATTGCGGCACTATTCACAATAGCAAAGACTTGGAATCAACCAAATGTCCATCTGTGACAGACTGGATTAAGAAAATGTGGCACATATACACCATGGAATACTATGCAGCCATAAAAAAGGATGAGTTTGCGTCCTTTGTAGGGACATGGATGCAGCTGGAAACCATCATTCTTAGCAAACTATCACAAGAAGAGAAAAAAAACACCGCATGTTCTCACTCATAGGGGGAACTGAACAATGAGATCACTTGGACTCGGGAAGGGGAACATCACACACTGGGGCCTATCATGGGGAGGGGGGAGGAGGGAGGATTGCATGGGGGAGTTATACATGATATAAAGTCATGCACATGTACCCTAGAACTTAAAGTATAAAAAAAAAAAAAAAAAAGTTGAAATTATTTTTAAAAAGTGAAGCAGAAATTAAGAATTACAGGATAAACAAAAACTGAGAGAATTTGTTGGTAGCACACCTACACTGCAAAGAATATGAAGGAAGTTCATCAGGCTGAAATAAAAGGACACTAAACAGCAATTTAAATCTATATAAAAAAATAAAGACCAGCCGGGTATGGTGGCTCACACCTGTAATCCCAGCATTTTGGGAGGACCGAGGTGGGAGAATAGCTTGAGCCAAAGAGTTCAAGACCGCCTGGTCAACATAATGAGACCTCATCTAAGAAAAAAAAGAAAAAGAAAAAAGAAAGACCACTAGTAAAGGTAACTACACAGGTAACTATACAAACTACACACACACACATATATATATTAGACTCAGGGTCTTGCTTTGTCACCCAGGCTGGAGTGCAGAGATCACAGCTTACTGCAGCCTCGAATTTCTCTGCTCAAGCAATCCTCCCACCTCAGCCTCCTGAGTAGGTAAGATTACAAGTGCACATTGCTATGCTTAACTAATTTTATTTATTTATTTGTTGTAGAGAACAGGTCTCCCTGTGTTGTCCAGGCTGATCTTGAACTCCTGGTCTCAAGTGATCCTCCCACCTCAGCCGACCAAAGAATTAGTATACGCATGAGCCACCATGACTGGTTTATTTTATACTTTATATAAATATACTTTACATATAATATATATACAAAATTATAAAATGCCTGGTTTGTTCGTACTTTATATATATGTATATAAATATATTTAGTATAATAGCAGGCATTTTATATTTATATATATGTTATACTATCTCATAATGATATATATAATATAGTATATATGTATATATATTAAGAGGTTATATATGTTATAAATATTAAAAGGCAGTATAGGCCAGGCGTGGTGGCTCACACCTGTAATCCCAGCGCTTTGGGAGGGTGTAGCAGGCAGATCGCCTGAGGTCAGGAGTTCGAGACCAGTCTGGCCAACACGGCGAAACCCCATCTCTACTAAAAATACACAAAAATTAGCTGGGCATGGTGGCAGGCACCTGTAGTCCGAACTATTCAGAAGACTGAGACAAGAGAATCGCTTGAATCCGGGAGGCGGAGGTTGCAGTGAGCCGAGATTACACCACTGCACTCCAGCCTGAGCGACAGAGCAAGATTCCATCTCAAAAAAAAGAAAGAAAACACTATGAAGAAAAATGAACAGAGCCTGAAAGAAATATGGATATCATCAAACATACCAATGTATGCACAGCAAGAGTACAAGAAGGAGAGAAAAGATAAAAAGGAGCAGAAAAAAAATACAATAAATAGAGGCTAAAAATTTTCCAAATTTGATGAAAAGCATTAATCTATGAACACAAGAAGCTCTACAAAATCCAAGTAGGATTAACTAGACATCCATACCCAGATACATATCAAAAATGTTGAAAAGATGGAGAAAAAGAGAACATTTTGAAAGCAGTAAGAGAAACAATGGAATGGTATTCCACTGTATGTATATACCACATTCTTTATTCATTTATCAAATGCTTTTTTAGCATCGATTGAAATGAACACGTGGTTTCGTCCCTCTGTTGATATGACGTATCACATTAATTAATTTGAATATGTTGGATTATCCTTACATCCCTCGGGTAAATCTCACTTGGTCTTAATGAATGTTCTTTTTAATGTGTTGTTCACTTTGGTTTGCTCATATTTTGTTGAGGATTTTTGTGTCAATATTCATTAGTGATATTGGCCTATAGTTTTTGTTTTATTTGCTTTTGTCTGGTTTGGGGATCAGGTTAACACTGGCCTCGTAGACTGAGTTTGGAAGTAGTCACTCCTCCTCTGTTTTTTTGGAATAGTTTGAATAGGATTGGTATTAGTTCTTCTTTAAATGTTTGGTAGAATTGAGCAGTCAATCCATCAGGTTCTGGGCTTTTCCTTGATTGGAGATGTTTTATAAAGGCTTTCATCTTGTTATTTATTATTGGTCTGTTCAGCTTTTGGATTTCTTCTTGTTTCAATTTTGGTAGTTTGTATGTGTCTAGGAATTAATCAATTTCTTCTAGATTTTCCAGTTTTATTCACATATAGTTGCTCATAGCAACCATGAATGATTATTGAATTTCTGCAGTATCAGTTGTAATATCTCTTTTTTCATCTATGATTTTATTTATTTGGGTCTTCTCCCTTTTTTTTTAGTCTAGCTATAATTTGTGAGTTTGGTTTCAAAATGTCAACTTTTTTTCATTTAATTTTGTATTGTTTTCTTAATTTCATATTCACTCATTTCTGCTATGATTTCTTCTTTTCTTCTACAAATTTGGATTTGGTTTGCCCTTGCTTTTCTAGTTCTTTAAGATGCATTACTACCTTGTTTTTAAAGCTTTTCTTCTTTTCTGATGTAGGCACTTATAGCTACAAACTTCCCTCTTAGTACTGCTTTTGCTGTATTCCAAAGATTGAGTATGTTGTGTTTCCATTATCTCATTTCAAGAAATTTATGTTTTCTCTATAATTGCTTCATTGACTCACTGATCATTCAGGAGCAAATTGTTTAATTTCAATGGGTTTTTATAGTTTCCAAAAATCCTCTTGTTGATTGCTAGTTTTATTCCATTGTGGTAACAGAAGATGCTTGATATTATTTCACTTTTTGAATTTTTCTTTCATTATACTTTAAGTTCTAGGGTACATGTGCATAACGTTTATATCATGTATAACTCCCCCATGCAATCCCTCCCTCCTCCCCCCTCCCCATGATAGGCCCCAGTGTGTGATGTTCCCCTTCCCGAGTCCAAGTGATCTCATTGGTCAGTCCCACCTATGAGTGAGAACATGCGGTGTTTGGTTTTCTCTTCTTGTGATAGTTTGCTAAGAATGATGGTTTCCAGCTGCATCCATGTCCCACAAAGGATGCAAACTCATCCTTTTTGATGGCTGCATAGTATTCCATGTGTATAGTGCCACATTTTCTTAATCCAGTCTGTCACAGATGGACATTTGGGTTGATTCCAAGTCTTTGCTATTGTGAATAGTGCCGCAATAAACATAGTGTGCATGTGTCCTTGTAGTAGAGTAATTTATAATCCTTTGGGTATATCCCAGTAGTGGGATGGCTGGGTCATATGGTACATCTAGTTCTAGATCCTTGAGGAATCGCCATACTGTTTTCCATAATGGTTGAACTAGTTTACAATCCCACCAACAGTGTAAAAGTGTTCCTATTTCTCCACATCCTCTCCAAATCTCTTGTTTCCTGACTTCTTAATGATTGCCATTCTAACTGGTGTGAGATGGTATCTCATTGTGGTTTTGATTTGCATTTCCTGATGGCGAGTGATGATGAGCATTTTTTCATGTGTCTGTTGGCTGTATGGATGTCTTCTTTTGAGAAATGTCTGTTCATATCCTTTGCCCACTTTTTGATGGGTGTTGTTGTTTTTTTCTTGTAAATTGGTTTGAGTTCTTTGTAGATTCTGGATATTAGCCCTTTGTCAGATGAGTAGGTTGCAAAATTTTCTCCCATTCTGTAGGTTGCCTGTTCACTCTGATGGTAGTTCTTTTGCTGTGCAGAAGCTCTTTAGTTTAATTAGATCCCATTTGTCAATTTTGGCTTTTGCTGCCGTTGCTTTTGGTGTTTTAGACATGAAGTCCTTGCCCATGCCTATGTCCTGAATGGTACTACCTAGATTTTCTTCTAGGGTTTTATGGTATTAGGTCTAACATTTAAGTCTCTAATCCATCTTGAATTAATTTTCGTATAAGGGGTAAGGAAAGGATCCAGTTTCAGCTTTCTACCTATGGCTAGCCAATTTTCCCAGCACCATTTATTAAATAGGGAATCCTTTCCCCATTTCTTGTTTTTCTCAGGTTTGTCAAAGATCAGATGGCTGTAGATGTGTGGTATTATTTCTGAGGACTCTGTTCTGTTCCATTGGTCTATATCTCTGTTGTGGTACCAGTACCATGCGTTTTGGTTACTGTAGCCTTGTAGTATAGTTTGAAGTCAGGTAGCGTGATGCCTCCAGCTTTGTCCTTTTGACCTAGGATTGTCTTGGCAATGCGGGCTCTTTTTTGGTTCCATATGAACTTTAAAGCAGTTTTTTCCAATTCTGTGAAGAAAGTCATTGGTAGCTTGATGGGGATGGCATTGAATCTATAAATCACCTTGGCAGTATGGCCATTTTCACGATATTGATTCTTCCTATCCATGAGCATGGTATGTTCTTCCATTTGTTTGTGTCCTCTTTGATTTCACTGAGCAGTGGTTTGTAGTTCTCCTTGAAGAGGTCCTTTACATCCCTTGTAAGCTGGATTCCTAGGTATTTTATTCTCTTTGAAGCAATTGTGAATGGAAGTTCATTCCTGATTTGGCTCTCTGCTTGTCTGTTACTGTGTATAAGAATGCTTGTGATTTTTGCACATTAATTTTGTATCTGAGACTTTGCTGAAGTTGCTTATCAGCTTAAGGAGATTTTGGGCTGAGACGATGGGGTTTTCTAAATATACAATCATGTCATCTGCAAACAGGGACAATTTGACTTCTTCTTTTCCTAACTGAATACCTTGATTTCTTTCTCTTGCCTGATTGCCCTAGCCAGAACTTCCAACACTATGTTGAATAGGAGTGGTGAGAGGGCATCCCTGTCTTGTGCCAGTTTTCAAAGGGAATTTTTCCAGTTTTTGCCCATTCAGTATGATATTGGCTGTGGGTTTGTCATAAATAGCTCTTATTATTTTGAGGTACGTTCCATCAATACCGAATTTATTGAGGTTTTTAGCATGAAGGGCTGTTGAATTGTCAAAAGCCTTTTCTGCATCTATTGAGATAATCATGTGGTCTTGTCTTTGGTTCTGTTTATATGCTGGATTACGTTTATTGATTTGCGAATGTTGAACCAGCCTTGCATCCCAGGGATGAAGCCCACTTGATCATGGTGGATAAGCTTTTTGATGTGCTGCTGAATCCGGTTTGCCAGTATTTTATTGAGGATTTTTGCATGATGTTCATCAGGGATATTGGTCTAAAATTCTCTTTTGTTGTTGTGTCTCTGCCAGGCTTTGGTATCAGGATGATGTTGGCCTCATAAAAGAGTTAGGGAGGATTCCCTCTTTTTCTATTGATTGGAATAGTTTCAGAAGGAATGGTACCAGCTCCTCCTTGTACCTCTGGTAGAATTCAGCTGTGAATCCATCTGGTCCTGGACTTTTTTTGGTTGGTAGGCTATTAATTATTGCCTCAATTTCAGAGCCTGCTATTGGTCTATTCAGGGATTCAACTTCTTCCTGGTTTAGTCTTGGAAGAGTGTAAGTGTCCAGGAAATTATCCATTTCTTCTAGATTTTCTAGTTTATTTGCGTAGAGGTGTTTATAGTATTCTCTGATGGTAGTTTGTATTCTGTGGGGTCGGTGGTGATATCCCCTTATCATTTTTTATTGCGTCTATTTGATTCTTCTCTCTTTTCTTCTTATTAGTCTTGCTAGCGGTCTGTCATTTTGTTGATTTTTTCAAAAAACAACTCCTGGATTCATTGATTTTTTGGAGGGTTTTTTGTGTCTCTATCTCCTTCAGTTCTGCTCTGATCTTAGTTATTTCTTGCCTTCTTGCTAGCTTTTGAATGTGTTTGCTCTTGCTTCTCTAGTTCTTTTAATTGTGATGTTAGAGTGTCCATTTTGATCTTCCAGCTTTCTTTTGGGCATTTAGTGCTATAAATTTCCTCTACACACTGCTTTAAATGTGTCCCAGAGATTCTGGTATGTTGTATCTTTGTTCTCATTGGTTTCAAGAACATCTTTATTTCTGCCTTCATTTCGTTATGTACCCAGTAGTCATTCAGGAGCAGGTTGTTCAGTTTCCATGTAGTGAGCGTTTGATTGAGTTTCTTAGTCCTGAGTTCTAGTTTGATTGCACTGTGGTCTGAGAGACAGTTTGTTATAATTTCTGTTCTTTTACATTTGCTGAGGAGTGCTTTACTTCCAATTATGTGGTCAATTTTGGAATAAGTGCGATGTGGTGCTGAGAAGAATGTAATTCTGTTGATTTGGGGTGGAGAGTTCTATAGATGTCTCCGCTTGGTGCAGAGATGAGTTCAATTCCTGGATATCCTTGTTAACTTTCTGTCTCGTTGATCTGTCTAATGTTGACAGTGGAGTGTTGAAGTCTCCCATTATTATTTATGGGAGTCTAAGTCTCTTTGTAAGTCTCTAAGGACTTGCTTTATGAATCTGGGTGCTCCTGTATTGGTTGCATATATATTTAGAGAGTTAGCTCTTCCTGTTGAATTGATCCCTTTACCATTATGTAATGGCCTTCTTTGTCTCTTTTGATCTTTGATGGTTTAAAGTCTGTTTTATCAGAGACTAGGATTGCAACCCCTGCTTTTTTGTGTTCTCCATTTGCTTGGTAGATCTTCCTCCATCCCTTATTTTGAGCCTATGTATGTCTCTGCATGTGAGATGGGTCTCCTGAATACAGCAGACTGATGGGTCTTGACTCTTTATCCAGTTGCCAGTCTGTCTTTTAATTGGAGCATTTAGTCCATTTACATTAAGGTTAATATTGTTATGTGTGAACTTGATCCTGTCATTATGATATTAACTGGTTATTTTGCTCGTTAGTTGATGCAGTTTCTTCCTAGCCTCGATGGTCTTTACATTTGGCATGTTTTTTGCAATGGCTGGTACCGGTGTTCCTTTCCATGTTTAGGGCTTCCTTCAGGGTCTCTTGTAAGGCAGGCCTGGTGGTGACAAAATCTCTAAGCATTTGCTTATCTGTAAAGGATTTTATTTCTCCTTCACTGATGAAACTTAGTTTGGCTGGATATGAAATTCTGGGTTGAAAATTCTTTTCTTTAAGAACGTTGAATATTGGCCCCACTCTCTTCTGGCTTGGAGAGTTTCTGCCGAGAGATCTGCTCTTAGTCTGATGGGCTTCCCTTTGTGGGTAACCCGACCTTTCTCTCTGGCTGCCCTTAAGATTTTTTCCTTCATTTCAACTTTGGTGAATCTGGCAATTATTGTCTTGGAGTTGCTCTTCTGGAGGAGTATCTTTGTGGCGTTCTCTGTATTTCCTGAATTTGAATGTTGGCCTGCCCTACTAGGTTGGGCAAGTTCTCCTGGATGATATCCTGAAGAGTGTTTTCCAACTTGGTTCCATTTTCCCCCTCACTTTCAGGCACCCCAATCAGACGTAGATTGGTCTTTTTACATAATCCCATACTTCTTGCAGGCTTTGTTCATTTCTTTTTCTTTTTTTCTTTCGGTTTCTCTTCTCGCTTCATTTCATTCATTGATCCTCAATCGCTGATACTCTTTCTTCCAGTTGATCGAGTTGGTTACTGAAGCTGTGCATTTTTCACGTATTTTCGTGTCATGGTTTTCATCTCTGTCATTTTGTTTATGACCTTCTCTGCATTGATTATTCTAGCTATCAATTCTTCCACTCTTTTTCCAAGAATTTAGTTTCTTTGTGCTGGGTACTAAATTCCTCCTTTAGCTCTGAGAAGTTTGATGGGCTGAAGCTTCTTCTCTCATCTCGTCAAAGTCATTCTCTGACCAGCTTTGATCCATTGCTGGAGATGAGCTGCGCTCCTTTGCAGGGGGAGATGCGCTCTTATTTTTTGAGTTTCCAGCTTTTCTGCCCGCTCTTCCCATCTTTGTGGTTTTTATCTGCCTCTGATCTTTGATGATGGTGACGTACTGATGGGGTTTTGGTATAGGTGTTCTGCCTGTTTGATAGTTTTCCTTCTAAGAGTCAGGACCCTCAGCTCTAGGTCTGTTGGAGATTGCTTGAGTTCCACTCCAGACCCTGTTTGCCTGGGTATCAGCAGCAGAGGTTGCAGAAAATAGAATATTGCTGAACAGCGAGTGTACCTGTCTGATTCTTCCTTTGGAAGCTTCCTCTCAGAGGTGTACTCCACCCTGTGAGGTGTGGGGTGTCAGACTGCCCCTAGTGGGGATGTCTCCCAGTTAGGCTACTCAGGGGTCAGGGACCCACTTGAGCAGGCAGTCTGTCCCTTCTCAGATCTCAACCTCCGTGTGGGGAGATCCACTGCTCTCTTCAAAGCTGTCAGACAGAGTCGTTTGCATCTGCACAGTTTCTGCTGCTTTTTTGTTGTTGTATTTAGCTGTGCCCTGTCTCCAGAGGTGGAGTCTACAGAGACAGGCAGGTTTCCTTGGGCTGCTGTGAGCTCCACCCAGTTCTAGCTTCCCAGCGGCTTTGTTTACCTACTTAAGCCTCAGCAATGGTGGGCGTCCCTCCCCCAGCCTCGTTGCTGCCTTGCAGTTAGATCGCAGACTGCTGTGCTAGCAATGAGGGAGGCACCGTGGCCGTGGGACCCTCCCGGCCAGGGGTGGGTATAATCTCTTGGTGTGCCCGTTTGCTTAAAGTGCAGTATTGGGTTGGGAGTTACCCGATTTTCCAGGTGTTGTGTGTCTCAGTTCCCCTGGCTAGGAAAAGGGATACCCTTCCCCCTTGCGCTTCCCAGGTGAGGGGATGCCTCGCCCTGCTTCAGCTCTCGCTGGTTGGGCTGCAGCAGCTGATCAGCACCGAATGTCCGGCACTCCCTAGTGAGATGACCCCAGTACCTCAGTTAAAAATGCAGAAATCACCGGTCTTCTGTGTCGCTCGCACTGGGAGTTGGAGACTGGAGCTGTTCCTATTCGGCCATCTTGCTCCGCCACTCCTTTTTTTTTTTTTTTTTTTGAGACGGAGTCTCCCTCTGTCACCCAGGATGGAGTGCAGTGGTGCAATCTTGGCTCACTGCAACCTCTGCCTCCTGGGCTCAAGCAATTCTCCTGCCTCAGCCTCCCGAGTAGCTGAAACTACAGGCACGTGCCACCATGCCCGGCTGATTTTTTTGTATTTTTAATAGAGACAGGGTTTCACCATGTTGGCCAGGCTGGTCTCGATCTCCCAACCTCATGATCCGCCCGCCTTGGCCTTCCAAAGTGCTGGGATTACAGGTGTGAGCCACTATGCCCCACCCTATGTGTATCTTTATCGGTGAAGTGTGTTTCTCGCAGGCAATCAGATTGTTGAGACTTTTTTTTTATCCTTTCAGCCATTCTATGCCTTTTGATTCGTGGGGTTAGTCCATTTCCATTCTATGTTATTATTGATAAGTAACGACTTACTCCTGTCATTTTGTTATTTGTTTTCTGATTGTTTTGTGGTGTTCTCCTTCTTTTCTTCCTTCCTGTCTTTCTTTTAGTGAAGGTGATTTTCTCCGGCGATATAATTTAGTTTCTTACTTTTTATTTTTTATGTATCCATTGTATTTTTTTTATTGAGATTACCATAAGGCTTGTAAATACTATCTTATAACCCATTACTTTAAGCTGATAACAACTTAATATTGTTTCCATAAACAAACAAGCAAAAAGAAAACTAAAAACTCTAACCTTAACTTCATTCCCCTACTTTAGAACCTTTCGTTGTTTCTGTTTATATTCTATTGTACTGTCTATGTCTTGAAAAGTTGTTCTAGTTTTTTTTTATTGCTTTATCATTTAGTCTTTCTATTTAAGGTAAGAATAGTTTACACACCACAGTTACCATGTTATAATAGTTGGTGTTTTTCTGTGTACTTACTATAATCAGGAAGTTTTGTACCTTCAGATGATATTGTTCATTAATGCTCTTTTGTTTCTGATTGAAGTACTCCATTTAGCATGTCTTGTGGAACAGGTCTGGTGGTGATACAATTCCTCAGCTTTTCTTTGTCTGGGAGAGTCTATATTTCTTCTTCACTTATGAAGGATATTTTCATTGGATACACTATACTAGGGTAAAAGTTTTTTCCCTCAGCATTTTAAATATGCTATGCCACTCTCTCTTGGCCTTTAAGGTTTCCACTGAAAAGTCAGCTGCCAGACATATTGAAGACTTGTTGTCTGTTATTTGTTTCTCTTCTCTTGCTGCTTTTAGGTTCCATTCTTAATCCTTGACCTTTGGGAGTTTGGTTATTAAGTGCCTTGAAGTAGTCTTCTTTGGGTTAAATCTGCTTGGTATTCTATAACCTTCTTGAACTTGGATATTAATGTATTTCTCTAGATTTGGGGAGTTCTCTGTTATTATCCCTTGTTGCATTTTGTTTTTGTTTGTTGTTGTTGTTTGTTTTGTTTTGTTTTTTCCGAGATGGAGCCTCACTCTGTTGCCCAGACTGGAGTGCAGTGGCATGATCTACGTTCACTGCAATCTCCGCCTCCTGGGTTCAAGTGATTCTCCTGCCTTAGCCTCCCAAGTAGCTGGGATTACAGGCATCCATCACCATGCTCAGCTAATTTTTCTATTTTTAGTAGAGACAAGGTTTCACCATGTTGGGCAGGCTGGTCTTGAACTCCTGACCTCAAGTGATCTGCCCATCTCAGCTTCCCAAAGTGCTGGGATTACAGACATCAGCGACCACGCCCAGCCTTTGGGATTTTATTATCCCTCTGAATAAACTTTCTACCTCTATCTCTTTCTCTACTTCCTCTTTACAGCCAATAACTTCTAGATTTGCCCTTTTGAGACTATTTTCTAGATCTTGTAGGTGTACTTCATTGTTTTTTATTCTCTTAGCTTTTGTCTCCTCTGACTGTGTATTTTCAAATAGCCTATCTTCAAGTTCACTAATTCTTCTGCTTGAACAATTCTGTTATTAAAGGACTCTGATGCATTCTTCAGTATATCACTTGCATTTTTCAACTCCAGAATTTCTGCTTGATTCTTCTTATTTCAGTCTGTTTGTTAAATCTATCTAATAGAATTCTGAATTCCTTCTCTGTGTTAACTCGAATTTCTTTTAGTTTCATCAAAATAGCTATTTTGAATTCTCCATCTGAAAAGTCACATATCTCCATCTCTTCAGGATTAGTGCCTGGTGACTTATTAGTTCACTTGGTGAACTCAATGAACTAATAAACTCTGGTGACTTATTTAGTTCATTTGACAAGGTCATGTTTTCCTGGATGGTCTTGATGACGTTTACAGATGTTCATCTGTGCCTAGGATTTTAAGAGTTAGGTATTTATTGTAGTTTTCACAGTCCAGGCTTGTTTGTACCATTCCTTCTTGGGAAAGCTTTCCAGGTATCCAAAGGAACTTGGGTTTTGTGATGTAAGCTCTATCTGTATTAGGGGATACCCCAAGCTCAATATCACTGTGGTTCTTGCTGACTCAAAGAGATACTGCCTTGGTTATCTTGTTTAAGATCTGGAAAAATTCTCTGGATTACCAGGAAGAGACTCTTTTTGTCTTTCCCTACTTTCTCCCAAACAGAATCTCTCTCTCTCTCTCTCTGTTCTAGGCCACCTGGAGCTGAGGGTGGAGTGACACAAGCACCCCTGTAGCCACCACCACTGGGACTGTACTGGCCATACATGAAGTCAGCACAGCACTGAGTCTTGCCCAAGGCCCGCTGTAACCACTAACTGGCTACCACCTATGTTCATTCTAGGCCTTGTGGCTCTACAATCTGCAGGTAGAAAATACAGCCAGGCCTGTGTCCTTCCTTTAAGGGTGATGAGCTCCCTCAGGCCCAGGGCAGGTCCAGAGGTGCCATCCATGAGTCAGGGACCAGAGTCAACCTTAGAAGTCTATCTGGTACTCTATTGTATGGTAGCTGAGCTAGCACTAAAACCATGAGATGCCATCCTTCCCAGTCTTCCTTCCTCTTTCCACAGACAGAGGAGCCTCACCCCATCGCCACCAGCCCTACAGGCCCACAGGGAGTATTGCCAGACTACTGACAATGTTCCCTTAAAGCCCAAGGGCTCTTCAGTCAACTTGTGGCGAATGCTGCCTAGCCTGAGACTCACCCTTCAGGGTAGTGGGCTCCCTTCTGGCACAGGGTAGGTCCTGAGCCAAGAATTAAGGAATTTAAGAGCCAAGGCCAGGAATCAAGGATGCCAAAAGCCTGCCTGGTGCTTTGCACCCCCGTGGCTGAGCTAGTACCTAAGGTCCAAGACAACATCCCTTTTCCTTTTTCCTTTGCTTTTCTCAAGCATAAGGAGTCTCTCTCCATAGCCCCACAGCTGGAAATGTGCTGAATTTCACGTGAAGCTAGGCAAGTCTCTCTGAGTCCCACCCAAGGCCCACAGCATACTACCTGGGTATCGCTGCTGGTTATTCAGGGTCCAAGGGCTCTTTAGTCAGCAAGTGATGGGTCCTTACAGAACTGGGTCCTTCCCTTCAAGGTAGCAGGTTCCTTTCTGGCCCAGGTGTGTCTAGAAATTTAGGTTGGGAGCTACAGCCTGGAAAGGGGTCTCTTTTGGAGCCAGGAGCTGTGGAGTCTAGGATTGGGATAGAGGGGATTCAAGTACTTTCTTAGCTGCCCAGCTGGTGTCTCCAGTAGGTCACATGTCTGCCCCTCATCGTCCACTGGCTCTGAACTCAGTTCAGCCCTAGGATTCACCTAGGAGTTGCAATGTTTGTGGCCTAGAATTGTCTTACAAGTTTATTTGGAGCCCCAGAGCACTTTAGCATGTGGTAGTGAGGCTTGCCAGAACTCAAGTTCTGACTGCTGGGATGGGCAATTCCCCTCTTGCTAGGACTGGTTTAAATACTCCCTCTGTGGGTGGGCATCAGCTGAGTGCAGCCTGGTTTTGCTTTCTGCTGTGAAAGGGTAGCACTGAGTTCCATGCAATGTCTCACAATTGCGGCACTGACCCTCTCCCAAGTGCTCAGATTCTCTCTTCATGCCATGCACCAGCTGCCAGGGGGTGGGGGATAAGTGGCAGCAGCAATTCAAGACTCTTTCCTACTCTCTTCCATGCCTCTTTCAGTGATGTGATGTTAAAACCGGGTACTGTGAGTACTCACCTCATTTTTGGTTCTTATGAAAGTACTTTGTTTGCATAGATAATTGTTAAATCGGTGTCCTCGTATGGGGGACTATTGGTGGAGCCTTCTATTCTGCCATCTTGTACTGTCCCTCTTCCTTTCTTCTTTTTTAATGTAGGCATTTACCACTATAAACTTACCTCTTAGTATAGGTTTTGCTGCATCCTATAAGCTTTGATATGTTGTATTTGTGTTTGTTTCAAGATATTTTTTAATTTGGATTTCTTCTTTGACCCATTGGTTTTTCAAAAGTGTACTGTTTAATTTCCACATATTTGTGAATTTTCCAGATTTTCCACTGCTACTGAGTTGTAATTTCCTTCCACTATTGTCAGAAAAGATACTTGGTATGATAACAATCTTCTTAAAGTTATTAAGACCCATCTTGTGACAAACATATACTCTATCTTGGAGAATGTTCTATTTATACCTAAGAATTATAATTTCTTTAAAAATGAAACATACACCTACCATATAAACAAGCCATTCTACTCCTTGGAATTTATTCAAGAGAAATAACCAAATGTCCACAAAATGTCCACCAAATGTCTACTTGTTCATAACAGCTGTGTTTGTAATAACCCAAAGCTAGAAACAACCTAAATATCAATCAACAAGTGAACGGGTAAACAAATTTTGATATGGTCATACAATGGAAGACTATTCAGTAATATGTGGAAATGAATTATTTATACACACAACAAACTCAATTAATCTCAAAATATTTATGCTGAATGAAAAAGCCAGATTATAAAACTCTAGAAAATGCAAAGCAGTCTATTGTAACAGAAAACAAATTAATAAACCTTGGGAAAGTGTAGTAGGGCAAGAGGAAAGATTTACCAAGGGAAATAAGAAATTTTGAGAAATAATAATTATGTTCTTCATCTTTTTTTTTTTTTTTTAGATGAAATCTGGCTCTGTTGCACAGGCGGGAGTGCAGTGGCACAATCTCAGTTCACTGCAACCTCCACCGTCTGGGTTCAAGCGATTTTTATGCCTCACCCTCCCAAGTAGCTGGGACTACAGCACCTGCCACCATGCCTGGCTAATTTTTGTATTTTTAGTAGAGACGGGGTTTCACCACATTGGCCAGGCTTGCGTCAAACTCCTGACCTCAGGTGATCCACCCCCTCAGCCTCCAAAGTGCTGGGATTACAGGTATGAGCCATTGCGCCCAGGATAATTATGTTCTTTATCTTAATATAGTGATTGTCTTATGATATATATATTAAAACTGATGAAGTTGCACACTTTAAATGTGTGCAGTTAAATGTATGTAAATAATACTTCAATAAAGCTGTTTTTAAAATAAACGATGCTAACAAATAACAAATAAGAACTCTTAGTCCAACATGGAAGGAGCTTGGAAGTTGTTGCCTCTGTCCTCACAACAAGAAAAAATCTGAACAAGCTGAAACTAAACAACTCTTCTTAGGTCTATCAAGGAATTGAGGTCACAGGCCAAACTGCTACTCCAAAAATTGGACCTATAAGCAAATACAGAAAATCACAGCTTACTGGAGCAGAAGCCTACCACTGGAACCAGTATCAAGTTACTTTTACCCATTGCATCATGTCTAGCTTTAAACAAAAAATTATAAGGCATACTAAAAAATAAAACACAGTTTGAAGGGACAGAGTGAGCATCAGAACCTGACTTAGATATGGTAGATATTTTGAAATTATCAGATCAGGACTTTAGATTAACTACTGTTAATATGCTAAGGGCTCTAATGGAAAAAGTGGACAATATGCAAAAATGGATAGCTGAAGTAAGCAGGCAGATGGAAACTCTAAGAAAAAAGAATCAAAAGGAAATGCTAGAAATCAAAAACACCATAAGAGAAATAAAGAATTCCTTTGATGGGCACATCAATAGACTGGACCTAGCCAAGGAAAGAATCAGTGAGCTTGAAGATATGCCAATATAAATTTCCAAGATGGAAATACGAAGAGAAAAAGGAATTAGAAAAATGAAACAAAATATCCAAGAACTGTGGGACAATTACAAAAAGGGTAACATATGCATAATGGGAATACCAAAAGGCAAACAGAGAAAGAAACAAAATAAAGCTTTGAAGTAATAATGATTGAGAATTTTTCAAAATTAATAACATATACTCAACCATAGATACAGGAAAACACTGTAAAGAAAATGAAACAAAAGCCACAGACTAGGAAAAACTATTGTAAAATACTTCTAATAAAGGACTTACATCCAAAACATACAAAGAACTCTTAAAACTCAACTGTAAAAAAAAGGAAGCAATTAAAATTGGGACAAAAGATCTGAAGAGATGACTCACCAAGAAAGATACACAGATGGCAAACAAGCATATGAAAAAATACTCAGCCGGGCGCGGTGGCTCAAGCCTGTAATCCCAGCACTTTGGGAGGCCGAGACGGGCGGATCACGAGGTCAGGAGATCGAGACCATCCTGGCTAACACGGTGAAACCCCGTCTCTACTAAAAATACAAAAAACTAGCCGGGCGAGGTGGCGGGCGCCTGTAGTCCCAGCTACTCGGGAGGCTGAGGCAGGAGAATGGCGTAAAACCCGGGAGGCGGAGCTTGCAGTGAGCTGAGATCCAGCCACTGCACTCCAGCCCGGGCGAAAGAGCAAGACTCCGTCTCAAAAAAAAAAAAAAATACTCAACATCATACGTCATCAGAGAAATGCAAATTGAAACAACAAGGCCGGGTGCGGTCGCTCACGCCTGTAATCCCAGCACTTTGGGAGGCAGAGGCAGGCGGATCACTTGAGGCCAGGAGTTCAAGACCAGCCTTGCCAACATGGCAAAACCCTCTCTCTACTAAAAATACAAAAATTAGCCAGGCATGGTGGTGGGTGCCTGTAGTCCCAGCTACTCGGGAGGCTGAGGCAGGAGAATCACTTGAACCCAGGAGGCGGAGGTTGCAGTGAGGTGAGATGGCACTACTGCACTCCAGCCTGGGCAACAGAGCCAGATTCCGTCTCAAAAAAAAAAAAAAAAGAGAGAGAGATATACCACTACACACCTGAATAGGCTATTTTGAATAGCCAAAATTCAAAATACCAAAAACACCAAATGCTAGCAAGGATGTGGAGCAACAGGAGCTCTCATTCATTGCTGGTGGGAAAGCAAAATGGTGTAGTCATTGTGGAAGATAGTTTGGCATTTTCTTACAAAACTAAACATACTCTTACCATATGATCCAGTAATTGCACTCCTTGCTATTTACCCAAATGAATTGAGATTTATGTTTATACAAAAACTGCACAGAAATGCTTACAGCAGCTTTATTCAGAATTACCAAAACTTGGAAGCAATCATGATGTCCTTCAATAGATGAGTGGACAAATTCTGGTACATTCATAGAATGGCATGTTATTCATCAATAAAAAGAAATAAGCTCCCAAACCACAAAACGACATGGACAAGCCTTAAATATATATTGCTAAGTGAAAATAGCCAATTTGAAAAGGCTGTGTGATTCCAACTATATGACATTTTGGGAAAAGCAAAAACTTCTCTCTTTCCAGGCAGTAAAAAGATCAGTGGTTGCCAGCATTTCTGGAGGAGGGAGGGAAGGATGAATAGGCAAATCACAAGGGATTGTAGGACAGTGAAACTATTTTCTCTGACACTATAACAGTAGATACATGTCATTATACATTTGTCAAAACTCATAGAATATACAACACAAAGAATGAACCCTAATGTAAGTTGTGGAATTTAGCTAATAATAATGATGGCTCATAATTATAAAAAATATGCCATTTTGATCTAAATATCTAAATATTTTTAAATATATTTTAAAATAATATCTAAAATATTTTTAGCTATATATCTAAAGCAACATATTAATCATAGGGGAAATTGGTGGGCAGGGGGGAGTGGGGAGAGGGGTCATATAGGAACCCTCTGTACTTCCATTCTTTTTTTTTTGAGATGGAGTCTCGCTCTGTCGCCCAGGCTGGAGTGCAGTGATCTCAGCTCACTGTAACCTCCGCCTCCCAGGTTCAAGCGATTCTCCTGTCTCAGCCTCCCGAGTAGCTGGGACTACAGGCGTGTGCCACCACGCCCGGCTTTTTGTATTTTTAGTAGAGACGGGGTTTCTTGATGTTGGCCAGGCTGGTCTCAAACTCCTGACCTCAAGTGATCCGCCTGCCTCAGCCTCTCAAAGTGCTGAAATTACAGACGTGAGCCACCATGCTTGGCCACCATTCATTTTTTCTGTAAACCTTAAACTGCTCTAAAATATGAAGTCTATTATTTTAAAATAAATAAATAGCAATATATGCACATTATATAGAAATATGGACATAGTATGAGGGGAATAGCTAGAACTGCATTTGTTGACATGGAAGGAAGAATAGGGTATGTGGAATGATAGGGTATGTGGAAGGTATGTGGAATGATAGAATGAGGCTGATTTTTTATTAAGTGCCTTTAATGCTATATTAATTACTTAATATAAAGTAATACTAATTACCTTTTAAATCATATTGATTTTTAAAGAACAAACATAAAATAATAGAATAGCCATCATTTATCATTTCTCAGTAAATTCCATTGCAGTTTGTTTAAATAGACTACTTGGATTAAACAATCTGCACTAGCATCTCCACATTTACAATTAATGATGTTTATTCCCATAGATATCCAAGGAGTATATAAAATCTCTCAGAAACCATAATAGGCAGCAAAGAAACATGGAAGGGATGGATGGCTGGCATTCAGTGGAGTCCTCCCTTAATATAGGCACATCTTCAGTCCTTGAATGGTCAGGGACTACACAAAACAGTTTGGGATATGCATGGACTCCGAACAAAGTTCACATGTAAGAAAGCCACAGACAAATCTCACTTATACATATTGATGTAAAATAATAAAATATTAACAAATAGAATTCAGCAGTAAATTGAAGAAGTAAAAACTGTGGGGTCCATTCTAAGAGTGCAAGAGTTATTCAATATTAGGAAATACACATAATTCATTGTACTAATAGGCCAAATGAGAAAACCCACATGGTAATCTCAATAGATTCCCAAAAGATCAATTTAACAAAATTCAAGATGTATTTCTGATTTAGTTATCTAGGAATGGATACTTACTTGACATAATTTTACACTCTGTATTTCTAACCAAAAACCAGTATCATGTTGAATAATGAAATGTGAGACTCTCCATTAAAGTCAGAGAAAATGTGCAAGCCCCATTATCACCACTATTACTATTCTGAAGGCAATACATAACACAATTAGACAAGAGAATTAAATGAGGCACAAACTTGGGAGAGCTATTATAGGAGCAAAATAATCTCTATTTGTTGTTGACATAGCTGTATAACTTGAAAGCCTGAGGAAATTTATGGAAAACCTATTAGAAACAATAAAAGGATTTAGTGACGTACTGGTAATTGCTTTCCCACAACCAGTTCAAAAAGATAAGGGAAAAATATCCCCTTCACAATAGCAACTAAAATAGGAATAAACCTAACAAGGAACATATAAAACATATAAAAATAAAACTTTAAAATTCTACTAACATAAAAAACTTGAATAACTAGAAATCCATACCTTACTCTCCAATAGGAAGATTCAATACTATGAAAGACAATAATTTTCTCTAAATTAACCTATAAATTCAATATAACCTCAGTCAAAATGTCAATAGGCAATTTTATATTATTTTACTTTCACCATGTGTGCTAAGGTTCACCTGGAGAATAAATATGTGAAAACAGGCAGACATTTTCTGAAAAAGAAGACAAAAGAGGCTTTGCCCAACCAGATATGAAAATATATTTTGAAGTTACATTAATTACAATGAGGTGGCGCTGGTGCAGGCATAGACATTCAGATCAATAGAATAAAATAGAGAGTGCAGAAATAAACAAAAGCACATATGAAAACTCCATATTTGATAAAGGTGACATTTCAATTCAATGAGTCAATAATTACTAGTCAATAGATGGTACGGAGACAGCAGACTTAGCATTTGAAAGGAAAAGAAGCTAGATCCCTGTCCTAAATCCTACCCCAAAATAAATTCCAGATAGATCAAAGATTTAACTGTAAAACTGAAACCATAAAAGTACTAGCAGACAACATGGATGAATCATTTTTAATATATAATTTTGGAGTGGGTAAAGTATTTGTTATCACTGCAATTAAAATGGCTTTTATCAAAAGGACAAAAAAATAACAGACGCTGGCAAGGATGCTGAGAAAGGAGAATGTTTGTACACTGTTAGTGGGAATGGAAAGTAGTACAACCACTGTGGAAAAACAGTATGGAGAGTTCTCAAAAAACTAAAAATAGAACTGCCATATTATCCAGCAATCCCAGTGCTAGGTATACATCCAAAAGAAAGGAAATCAGTATATTGGAGAGATACCTGCACTCCCATGTTTATTGTAGCACTATTCAATATGGTCAAAATATAGAATCAACCTAAGTGTCCATCAACGGATGAATTGATAAAGAAAATGTGGTATATATACATAATTGAATATTATTCAGCCATACAAAAAGAGTGAAATCCTGTCATTTATAACAACATGGATGACATTATGTTAAGTGAAATAAGCCAGGCACAGAAAAACAAATATCACATGTTCTCACTCATATGTGGGAGTTAAGAAAACACTGATCTTATGGAGGTAGAGAGTAGTAGGATGATTACCAGAGGCTAGCAAGGGTAGTGGAGAGGTGGGGATAAGGAGGGGTTCGTTAACAGGTACAAAAATACAGTTAGATAGTAGGAATAAGATCTTGTGTTTGGTGGCACTATAGGGTGAATATAGTTAACAATAATTTATTGTATATTTCAAAATAGCTAAGAGTAGATTTGGAATATTCCCAACACAAAGAAATGATTATTGTTTGAGGTGATGGTTATCCCAATTACCCTGACTGGATCATTACACATCATAAACAGGTATAAAAATATCACATGTAACCCATAGGCATGTACAATCCATAAAAATTAAATTGTGTACCCATAAAAATTAAAATTAAATGATTTAAAAAGAAAACAAAATCCAAAAACCATAAAGGGAATGATGGGTAAACCTAATCATATAAGTTTAAACAAAGTTTATCTTTGCATATACCACAAGCAAAGCCAAAAGACAACAAATGGGTGTGGGGAACATTCATGCAAATACATATATAATAAGAATATTTACTTCAATATTACATCACATAAAAACAAAAAATTAGAAAAAAATAACCACTAAAAGACATCCAATTAAATAAATTTTGGTAACTCCATACACTGCAATAATATGAATTTGTTTTGTTTTGTTTTGAATAAGGTAGATGCATATGTATTGGTACAGAAAGATGTCAAGTGTTATGTGAAAAAGGCAATTATAGAACTTTCATTGGTGTAAACAAAAGCATATATTCATATTTATCTTTATGCAGAGAGATACATGCTTGTTTGTATATGCATGGAAAACGGGAAGATGTAGACAAAACTGTTAAAAGTTACTGTCTCTGCAGATCAGTATTAGGAGAGAAAAGCATTGGATAAGAACTTTGCTTTTAGTTTATACATTCAAACATTCCATAAATATTGATTGAACTTATACAGCAGCACTGTTTTAGATCCTCAGGATACAGATAAGGCTTCTGTTCTCATTTTTAAAGAGGAGGCAGACAATAAACAATTACATAAATGAGCAACGCAATTTCAAACAGTGACAAGGGCTATGCAGGGAATAAAAAGGAGTTATATGACAGAAAGCAGTGGGGCAAAGAGTTGTGTGGGCTATTTCATACTGCGTGGTTTGGCAAAGGCCTCTCTGAAGAAGTGACAATTGAGTGAAGACAATGACAAGAAGGAGCTAGCCACTGGAAAAGCAAGGGGAAAAGCATTACAAAGAGAAGGGACCCTCTGTTTAAAGCTGGCGAAGCAAAAAAAAAAAACATTTTTTTAATAAGGAGAAGGAACACTCAGTGCAAAGGACCAAAGGTGAGAACAACCTTGGCGTGTTCCGAAAACAGAGGCCAATGTAGCTGGAGCTACATTCCTTTAAATTGAAAGGAAGTAAATGAAAGGAAGAGTCGAAGCAGCTGATTGATGTTCAGATCAGATTATGTCTGTATTGATTGCTTTTCTTTTGTTTTTTTTATATGACAAGCTTGTGGTCATTTTTAAAAATAAAAATAACATATTAATGCTTTAAAAAAGAGATTAAGAGCATCTGACAGACCAGCTCCATCACTGGCTGTGTCACCTTAGTCAAGTTAATCTCACTAAACCTCAGTTTCTTCACTTGTAAAATGAGGAAAAGTACACTCACCTCAGAGGGCCGAAGTGCAAATTAAATTAAACCTATTTAAAAGGCTGTTTTTGTTAAGACTCTTTTGGATGCAAGGAACAGAAACCCAGTGAAGCTAGATCACGAATCGGAAATCAAGAGCAGGAAGTGAAGTACAGATAAAGCTCATTAAGCCTGGAGCTGCAGGAAATTTCTGGATGAGGCATGGACCCTCTGCTCTGGAGCTTTACCATTAATATAATTCATCTGCACTACATGTCTGCTTCTCTCTGTACATCTGCCCCAGCTTCCTCATTCAGCCAACCACTTTGAACTGCTCCCCCAGGATTTTAACAGGCATTTGACCTGATTCATAATGCCGCACCCACCAACCCAGCATCCTGGTCTACTGGACCTGTCAGCTCAGCTACCGACAACTAACTGACAATTCTCCTCTGGATCTCCTATTTCACATTCCCAAGAGAGCAATCTGATTGCCCACCTCATCTTCTAAAACTGGGCCATACAACTCACAGGTTGTGGGCTGGCCTTGGATCAGGTGCTGTATCCTAAGGGAAGGGTGGATTAACACATAGTTAGTTAGTCCTTGCTTGATCATTTGGTAGGAACTGTAAGTAGAGCCAGTTCTCCCAGAAGGGGATGTAAAGATGGCCAGCAAGAAGTGGCATCTCTGATGCATGTGTGCAGCAGAGTGACTGGAATATGGTAGGTGTTCAACAAATAGTCATAATCATTCACGGTAACATTATGTCACCTCTTACAGGAAGCCTTCCCAGAACTCTCAAGCTTCCCAAACTTTTTCACCCAGATCAGAACCCCTACTGCAGGAATCATCCAATTAAGAAATCAATGAAATTTCATTATACAGGACAGAATTTTATGGCCTTCTAGGTATAAAGCACTGTACCGGGCACTGGGAGGAAGGATGCACAAATGAATGAGGCCCTTATCCTGGCCTCAAGGAGCTCTGAGGGTAGTAAAAGGTAAAAGGCAACCTGAGCCATGAGAAATCCACAGATAGGGAGCTCTGGGAGTTCAGAGAAGGGCAAAAACTGTTGTTTATCCATATGTATGCCTGTCTCCTGGATACCTTCCTTTAGATGTCCCAAAGGCACCTCGAACTAAACGTATTTAAAACTGATCTCATCTGCTCCCTCCCAAACCTGTTCCTCTTCTCAGATTCTCTGTCTCAGTGAGGTATGTTCATCCAACCCAGTTGCTCAAGATTGAAACCTGAGCTGCACCCGCTCACAATGTCAGCTGTTGCAGTTGCTAAAGTTGTCCCCGAACCTTTGGTGTGTGTTTGCCTTGCCCCAAAGGTCAGAACTAATAATAAACTTGAGCATTGCTGCAGGATACGGAAATTAAAACCAGCCTGGAGACAGGTAAGACCCGGAGTCCACCAGGTTTGATTTCGGATTTGGCCTCTGATGTCAAAGGGTATGATCCCTTTCAGGAAAGCGAGTCAAGAGCCTAAAGCATGTTTATGACATTTTCCCGGTAATTCTGCTCCTAAATCAATATCCACCCACCCCTACTCCCACAGGAAAAGCTCTAAGCACAAAATTATTCCTTGCAGAGCTATTTTTTGATGGTCAAACACTAGAAAGTAGTTTTAACATCCAACAAGAGAAGAGTTAAGTGAATTGTGGCACAGCTGTCTGATGGAACATTCTACCACCATTGCTGAGAGATGATGGCTGTGGAGATTCTATAGCAACACAGAAAAATTATTATGCTATAACTAAGGATACAAGGTTATGTGTACACTCTGACTGCAACAACCTAAAAACTTCATGGCCTGAAGCTCTGCTGATGGACATTTTAAATTTCTATTAATTTTTTAAAAGGCCTTAACTTTATGTCATATATGGGTATCTCTGGGTTTGGGGTTTTTTGGTTTGTTGTTTTCGTTTTTCAGTCTTTTCCTTCCGTCAATCAACCGCCTTAAAAATGTGTCTTCTTTGTACCAGGCCCTCCACTAGGTGAATCACCCACAACTCTTTCTCTGGGATGTCAGGGCAGAAGAGGAAACAGATACAAAAATAAATAGTTTCAAAAATATATGGGCCAGTGTTCGTGGGCCCACTTGTGGACGTACGCAGGCACGGTCACCCCCTGGCGGCCACTCGACTACCCGCTCTTGGGTGGCTCTAACCTCTAGACAGCGGCTTCCACTCTCGGTGGCCAGCCCCAGCCTCTGTCTCTGAGAGAGTCCAAGACTCCTCCCTCTCCCTCCTGGGGCCCTCCATCCCCTAGCAGGCGTCTCAGCCCAGGCCTGGCCCAGACAAATCCGACCCTGTTACTCTCACCGGAGCTCCTCCCTCCCTCCAAGTCTCACTTCCGCTGTGAGCTGCAAGATTACGTCATTGTCAGTGGTTCGCATGCGCCCTCACCACTGGCCAATTGGCACACCCCCGCCGCAGGCGGGCTCCGGGGTTCGCCCTTTTCTTTTCCTAAGGGTTTTCTTAAAGTGGCGACACACTACTTGTAAGAGACGCTGGTAAACTCGTGGCTTTAGGAGGAAATGGGAGCCAAGAAAAGTTGCAAAGCTCAAGGCTCACGACCGCTTGGTCGCCATTGTCCCAGTCACTTCCGAAATAGATAACGCGCCTTTCCGACTCCTTTGGCCTCCCCGCTCCAAGAGTGAGACTCGAAGCCCCGCCCCGTGTGCGTCTAGTCCCAAGATACCCAGCAGCGCTTGCGAGTGCAAGTACACTGAGGCGGGGCTGACGGGAGGCTGATGCAATCCAGTCGGGCGGGTGGGGCAGTTGGATGAAAGTGGGTACCGGAAGAGAAGGGGTTATTTCAGCAGGCTTAGCAACCCTACTCACAGTGAGACCTTAATATATAAGTAGAAGTTTGTGCCTGGTTTGGAGAGCTCTTTGACTATTAATTTTTTCAAATGTAACGCCTGTAATCCCAGCACTCTGGGAGGCCAAGGTGGGTGGATCACTCGAGTCCATGAGTTTGAGACCAGCATGGGCAACACAGTGAGACCCTCCCTATTTTATTTAAAAAAACATTATTTTAAATGTATATATCCTATCGGCTCAGCAATCCCATTTCCATATATATACATCCAAGACTCCTAGAGAAGTGTATCCAGATCACCTACCGGGCTTGTTAAAACACAGATTGTTGTGGCCTGTCTACTATCAGAGATTAAGAACTTGTGTTTCTAACAACTTCCAGGGTAATGCTGGGGCAAACTGGTTCAAGACCACACTTTAAGAACCTTAGGGCCGGGCGCGGTGGCTCAAGCCTGTAATCCCAGCACTTTGGGAGGCCGAGACGGGCGGATCACGAGGTCAGGAGATCGAGACCATCCTGGCTAATACGGTGAAACCCCGTCTCTACTAAAAAAAAATAAAAAAAACTAGCCGGGCGAGGTGGCGGGCGCCTCTAGTCCCAGCTACTCCGGAGGCTGAGGCAGGAGAATGGCGGGAACCCGGGAGGCGGAGCTTGCACTGAGCTGAGATCCAGCCACTGCACTCCAGCCTGGGACTCCGTCTCAAAAAAAAAAAAAAAAAAAAAAAGAACCTTAGACCTAGAGGACAAAAAACTGCAAGGAGCTTTATGAACAAGTGTAAGCTGTGCTGATTTGTTGGCAATAATGAAAAATTGAAAGTATCGGTGGGGGCAGGAGATGGCTGATAATGATATGACTTATCAGTTTAAAATGGGCTATATATAGGCCAGGCATGGTGGCTGACGCCTGTAATGCCAATACTTCCAGAGGCCGAGGTGGGTGGATCACCTGAGGTCAGAAGTTTGAGACCAGCCTGGCCAACATGGTGAAACCCCGTCTCTACTAAAAATACAAAAAATTAGCCACGCGTGGTGGCACGCACCTGTAATCCCAGGCACTCGGGAGACTGAAGCAGGAGAATCGCTTGAACCCGGGAGGCAGAGGTTGCAGTGAGCCGAGATCGTGCCACTGCACTCCAGCCTGGGCGACAGAGCCAGACTGTCTCAATTAATTAATTAATTAATTAATTAATGGGCTATATATAAACTGACATGGAAAAATATCAAAGGTGATGATGATAGTAGTGGGGGTGGTGATGATGATACTTAACGTTTATTGAGCACTTACACTGTATCAGGCACTGTGTGAAGGATTTTACATTTCTTATTTTCTACAGCAATTCTCAGGAGTGTGGACTGTGTCTAATTCGCTGTATATTTTTAGTCCAGAAAAGGGTCTGGCACCCAGGATCTTGTCAGTAAATGTTTGTGGCCTCGTGTGATCAGACCCAGTCCCACAAGTTCACAGTCCCAAGAGTTTAGGACTTCACAGCCCAAACAATATTTCAAAAAATTGTGAGGGATGGATAAAATATTGCAGAAGAAGGACACTAAAAACAAACTACTGCCTTCTATCACCATCATTTTAAGAAAAGACAGTTACACATAATCCCCAAGTAAAGGACAAACTTTTAAATTTATCTTTAATATGAAAATTGTTAACATATGCAAAAGTAGAAAGAAGAGTAAATGAACCCCAAGTACCTCTCACCCAGCTTCTCAATTATCAATTCCTGGCCAAGCGTCTTACATCTCTAACCCCAACACACATCGTATCCCAGATTACTTTGAAGCAAATTCTAGACACCATTTTATCCATAAATATTTGAGTTCATGTGTTTAAAATATAAGAACTCTTTTATAATAATAACCATAATACCACAGAATATCTAAAAATTTAATAATAATTTCCTAATATTATAAAATATCTAAGTATTTACATTTCCCTGATTTATACATATCTTTTGCAGTTTTGCACAAATTAGCAAGTAAATAAGATAAAGCAAAGGCCTTTAAATCAAATATACACTACAGTGTCCTTTTTATCTTCATTTTACTGCAGATTGGCAAAAACTATATCAGGCCCTTGCAGAAGATGACAGACCAGTATTGGGAACTACTGGCATAACATTCATTCAAAAGTAGATAGTGAGATACATATGTGTGTGTGTGCATGCACACGTGTGCACACTTGTGTGTATATGTGTGTATATACATACAAACTGCAAAATACACATGTGTGTATACACACATACAGCCTGACACTTCTAGCAGTACATAAGGGTAAATAAGACAGATGCAGTCCCTGTACTCCTGGAGCCAACATTCTACTGAGAGAAAGAGACAATAACAAAGTCAAGAAATAAATTCAGAATTTAATTTCTGGGTCATAATATGTACAATGAAAAAAATAAGGAAAGAAGGCAATAGAAAATGATGGAGGCAGTAGTACATTGGCAAAATGGTGAAGTAGGCAGCTCCAAGCTCTTGTTCCCCTACAGAAACTGATAATCAAGCAGAAACTGACAGAACCAACTTTCTCAAAACTCTGAAAACGATGAAGGTTTATAGCAACTGAGCAAATGCTGAATAAAGAAAAGGCAATAACAGATGCCGGTGAGGTTGCAGAGAAAAGGGAACACTTATACACTTACGGTGGGAATGTAAATTAGTTCAGCCACTGTGGAAAGCAGTTTGATTTCTCAAAGAACTTAAAAGAGAGCTACCATTTGATTGAGAAATCCCATTACTGGAAATCCCATATACCCAAAGGAAAATAAACCATTCTACTAAAAAGACACATGCATGTGTATGTTCATCACAGTGCTATTCACAATAGCAAAGATACAAAATCAACCTAGATGCCCATCAACAGTGGATTAGATAAAGGAAATGTGATACATATACACTGTGGAATACTATGCAGCCATAAAAAAGAATGAAATCATGTCTTTTGCAACAATATGAATGCAGCTTGAGGTCATCATCCTAAGCAAATTAACACAGGAACAGGGAACCACATACCACATCTCACTTATAAGTGGCAGCTAAACATTGAGTACATATGGACATAAAGACAGGAACAATAGACACTGGGGACTACTAGAGGTGGGAGCAGGAGGGGGCCAGGGTTGAAAAACTACCTATTGTATGCTATGCTCACTACCTGGGTGATGGGATCATTTGTACACCAAACCTCAGTGACATGCAACTTACCCATGTAACAAATTTGCATATGTACTCTCTGAACCTAAAATAAAAGTTGAAAAAAAAGAAAGATAAAGGCTTTCAAAATGGTAAGAACGTTTTATGGCATTTTTACTTGCTCTTGCCGCACCCCCTCTCCAGTGCAGTCACAATCTTGAATAGGAGTCTACATTCTCATATGGGAAACTTGTCCCTGATTCTGGAGGAAACAGAGCAGACCTTATTTGCAAATTGTTGTGTACGTATGTTCTAACTTGCCTTGGGGCTAAAAGACTGACATAAGGTATTCATCTGTGTTTCACTTCACTCAGAACTGAGGCTAGAAAATGGCAAGCTCAAAATCAATGCAAGAAAAAATGAGCAATATGCAGATACTCAGGGGAAAAGATTATGATCAAAACAAAACAGACCACCTAAGGACTGAGAGCAAGAGCTGGGGAGAGTTTATTTGGGAAATTAGGACATTCAAAAGAAGCCACGTATATAGGGGGATTTAGAAAGCCATGTGCAGGCTCCACACAAGACACATCCTCAGAAAAACAACATGTGAAAACTCTTAACGTTTCACCACGGGCTGAGTCCTATGCTTAGTGCAAGCCTAGTTAGGTGTTGAAAAAAAATGTCTTAGAACAAAATGATTCTGCAAATAGAGAAATATGAGTGGGGGAGGTAATTTTTTGTTTGATTGATTTTTTTGAACTTTTTTTTTTTTTTTTTTTAGTTCCTGACATTCAAGGAAATCCTATCAAAACACTAGCTGAGTACAAACTGAAAAACAGAAATATCAATGATTACACACACAAAAAAAAAGTCTTCCTAAAAGTATTTTGGGAAAGTCACTAAACAAATGGACTACTATAGCCTTCACATAAATTAAATAAACAGTGAATTTAGAGGAAAAAGGAGAATTTAATGTACCCATTAACATTTTGTGATATTCAAACATATAGCTTTCAACAAAAAATATCACAAAACATACAAAGAAATAGGAAATTATGGCCCATTTACAGAAACAAACTAAATTGACAGGAACTATTCCTGAAGAAGTCCGGACATCAAATTTAATAGACAAACACTTTAAAACAATTGACTTAAATATGCTCACAGAACTAAAGGAAAACATGAACAAATAACTAAAGGAAATTAGGAATATGATGTATGAGCAAAATTAGAATGTCAATTTAAAAGACAGAAAGCATAAAAAAGAACCAAACAGAAATTTTGAAGCTGAAAAGTACAATGATTGAAATGAAAAATTGACTAGAGGTATTGAACAGCAGATCTAAGAAGGCACAATAAAGAATCAGTGAACTTAAGGATAGGATAATCGAAATTATCAAGTCTGAGGAGTAGAAAAGAAAAAGAATTGGCCAGGCACAGTGGCTGATGCCTGTAATCCCAGGACTTTGGGAGGCCGAGTAGGGTGGATCACCTGAGGTCAGGAGTTCAAGACCATCCTGGCCAACATGGCAAAACCCTGTCTCTACTAAAACTACAAAAATTAACTGGGCATGGTGGTGGGCACCTATAATCCCAGCTACTCAGGAGGCTGAGGCAGGAGAATCACTTGAACCCCCAGGAGGCAGAGGTTGTAGTGAGCCGAGATCATACCACTGCACTGCAGCCTGCGTGACAGAGCGAGACTCCATCTCAAAAAAAAGAGCCGGGCACAGTGGTTCACACCTGTAATCCCAGCACTTTGGGAGGCTAAGGCAGGCAGATCACAAGGTCAGGAGATCGAGGCCATCCTGGGTAACATGGTGAAACCCCGTCTCTACTAAAAATACAAAAAAAATTAGCCAGGCTTGGTGGCATGCACGTGTACTCCCAGCTACTCGGGAGGCTGAGGCAGGAGACTTGCTTGAACCCAGGAGGCGGAGGTTGCAATGAGCCGAGATCGCACCACTGCACTCCAGCCTGGCAACAGAGCAAGACTCCATCTCAAAAAAACAAAAACAAAAAAATACAAAATTAGCCGGGCATGGTGGCGCATGCCTGTAATTCCAGCTAGGAATTGGGAGGCCCAGGTAACAAGAGCAAAACTCTATCTCAAAAAAAAAAAAAAAGGAAAAAGAATTAATAAAAGTGAACAGAGCTTAAGGGACCCATAGGACACCATAAGCTAACCCACATACATATTATTTGAGTCTAAGAAAGAGAGAACAAAATAATATTTGAAGAAATAATGGCCAAGGATTTCCCAAATGTGAAGGAAAATAAGGATCTACAAATCCAAGAAGCTGTATGAACTCCAAGCAGCATACTCTCAAAGAGGCACACACTGAGACACATTAGAGTCAAACTTAAAATACAAAGACAAAGAGAATCTTGAAAGCAGTGAAAGAAGTGACTCATTACATATGATCCTTGATACAACTGACAGTTGATTTCACACCAGAAATCACGAAGGCCAAAACACACTAAGATGACATACTTTAAATGCTGAAAGAAAAACTGTTAGCCAAGAATTATCTATCCAGCTGCAGAAGGCAGGAAGGAGTGAGGCCTGAAAACCCTGCTTGCTTTCTCAGCTAGAAGCCTTGCAGCCAGAGGCAAGATCTCAGCCCTGCACACCAGAGACCTGGATATAAATTCAGCTCTGTTGGCTGTTGGGGGAGCATGGCGGGACTGAGACTGGCCTTGCTGGCTGTGTGGGAGTTGGGCGAGGCCTGTCACTGCTGGCTTTTCTCCCACTTCCCTGGCAACCTGTATGAAGGAGCAGAGGCAGCCATAATCCCCTGCTTGGAACATAACTCCATTGGCCTGAGAACCACCCCTGCCATCCCTCTCTTTAGCCGCAGCAAGTCCCCCTCCAAAGACAGTCTGAGCTCAGACATGCCTAACCTTGCCCCGACCTGATGGTCTTTCTCTACAAGCCCTGGTAGCTGAAGACAAAAGACATAAAACTCATGGGTACTCTATGGCCCTGCCCATCACCTGAGAAACCTGAATACTTATCCAGGTGACCTTAATGCAAGCTTGTATCTCCCTATACTACCACAGCTGATGCTCTCTTGAAAGCACCATCTCCTGGCTGAAGGCCAGTCAACCCAAGTCATTACAGCAACTCATAACAGAACAACCCTGCTATCAGGTGAATCCCACCCCCGATATTCAACGTGGGTTCTTTTCTATTTTCCTAAGCATCGGCTGGTCCGAGAAATAAAGGTAAAGAGTAAAAAAGAGAGAAATTTTAAAGCTGGGTGTCCAGGGGAGACATCACATGTCGGCAGGTTCCGTGATGCTCCCTGAGCCATAAAACCGGCAAGTTTTTATTAGCGATTTTCAAAAGGGGAGGGAGTGTACGAATAGGGTGTGGGTCACAGAGATCACATGCTTCACAAGGTAATAAAATATCACAAAGCAAATGGAGGCAGGATGAGATCACAGGACCACAGGACGGGGAAAATTAAAATTGCTAATGAAGTTTTGGGCACGCCTTGTCATTGATAACATCTTATCTGGAGACAGGGTTGAGAGCAGACAACCGGTCTGACCAAAATTTATTAGGCAGAAATTTCCTCGTCCTAATAAACCTGGGAGCGCTACGGGAGACTAGGGCTTATTTCATCCCTTTGTCTTCGACCATAAAAGACAGC
Organism: Trachypithecus francoisi; assembly: GCF_009764315.1. Taxonomy (NCBI): domain Eukaryota; kingdom Metazoa; phylum Chordata; class Mammalia; order Primates; family Cercopithecidae; genus Trachypithecus; species Trachypithecus francoisi. The sequence continues at coordinate 85,069,153 of NW_022681471.1, read as the reverse complement.
CGCCCCCAAAGTGGCCATTTTAGAGGCCTACCCTCAGGGGCACATTCTCTTTCTCAGGGATGTTCCTTGCTGAGAAAAAGAATTCAGCGATATTTTTCCTATTTGCTTTTGAAAGAAGAGAAATATGGCTCTGTTCAGCCTGGCTCACCGGCAGTCAGAGTTTAAAGTTATCTCCCTTGTCCCCTGAACATTGCTGTCATCCTGTTCTTTTTTCAAGGTGCCCAGATTTCATATTGTTCAAAAACACATGCTCTATAATTTGTGTAGTTAACACAATCATCACAGGGTCCTGAGGCGACATACATCCTCCTCAGCTTACGAAGATGATGGGATTAAGAGATCAAAGTAAAGACAGGCATAGGAAATCACAAGGGTATTGATTGGGGAAGTGATAAGTGTCCATGAAATCTTCACAATTTATGTTCAGAGATTGCAGTAAGACAGGCATAAGAAATTATAAAAGTATTAATTTGGGAAACTAATAAATGCCTATGAAATCTTCACAATTTATGTTCTTCTGCCATGGCTTCAGCCAGTCCCTCTGTTCAGGGTCCCTGACTTCCCGCAACACCCTGCTCCAAAGAAGGAGAAAGCGATAGCTAATTCCACTGCCTGTAACATTCTGACTAACCAGAGGTCCAGAATCTGCCCACATGAAAACTTCATGGCTAGCAGAAACAGGATTTGAGAAAAACAGCACACTAAACAAAACTACAACCACTTCACTACCCTGCTACCTCCACTGCAGCAGGTGCTGGTATTCATGGCTAAGAGACCCGAAGATGGATCACATCATAGGACTCTGCAGACACTCCCGAGTACCAGCCCAGAGCCCAGTAGAAGAAGAGCAATAACAATCACTGCACTCTCACTCTCAGGAAGCCCCATCCTTAGGAGAAGGGGGAGAGCACCCCATCAAGGGACCACCCCATGGGACTAAAGAATTTGAACAGCAGCCCTTGAGTCACCAATCTTCCCTCTGACATAGTCTACCAAAATGAGAAGAAACCAGAAAAACTTTTCTGGTAATATGACAAAACAAGGTTCTATAACACACCCAAAAGATCGCACTAGCTCACCAGCAATGGATCAAAACCAAGAAAAAATCTCTGAATTGCCAGAAAAATAATTCAGAAGGTTGCTTATTAGCTACTTAAGGAGGCACCAGAGAAAAGTGAAAACCGATTTAAAGAAATTAAAAACATAACACAGGATATGGATGGAAAATCTTCAGAGAAATAGGTAGGAAAAATAAAAAACAAATTACAACTTCTGGAAATGAAAGACACATTTGATGAAATGAAGAATACACTGAAAAGTTTCAACAATAGAATTGAACAAGTAGAAGAAAGAACTTTACAGCTCAAAGACTTTTGAATTAACCCAATCCAACAAAGACAAAGAAAAAAATAATCCAAAAAAGAACAAAGCCTCCAAAAAGTTTGAAATTATGTTAAAAAAAAAAACAAACTAAGAATAATTGGTGTTCCTGAGGAAGAAAAGAAATCTAAAATTTGGAAAACTTATTTCAGGGAATAATTAAGGAAAACATCCCTGGCCTCGCTAGAAATCTAGACATCCAAATACAAGAGGCTCAAAGAACACCTGGGAAATTTATCACAGAAAGATCATCACCTAGATACACAGTCATCAGGTTATCTAAAGTCAAGATGAAGGAAAGAATCTTAAGAGCTGTGAGGCAGCCAGGCGCGGTGGCTCACACCTGTAATCCCAGCACTTTGGGAGGCCAAGGTGGGTGGATCATGAGGTCACGAGATCGAGGCAATCCTGGCTAATGTGGTGAAGCCCCGTCTCTACTAAAAATAATTTTTTTTAATTAGCCAGGCATGGTGGTGGGTGCCTGTAGTCCCAGTTACTAGGGAGGTTCAGGCAGGAGAATGGCGTGAACCCAGAAGGTGGAGCTTGCAGTGAGCCAAGATGGCGCCACTGCACTCCAGCCTGGGCGACAGAGCGAGACTCTGACTCAAAAAAAAAGAAGCTGTGAGGCAAAAGCATCGGGTAACCAATAAAGGAAAACCTATCAGATTAACAGCAGATTTTTCAGCAGAAACCCTACAAGCTAGAAGGGTCTGAGGTCCTATTTTTAGCCTCCATAAACAAAATGATTATCAGCCAAAAATTTTGTATCCAGTGAAACTAAGCTTCATAAATGAAGGAAAGAAAACATCATTTTCAGACAAACAGATGATGAGAGAATTTGCCACTACTAAGCAAGCACTGCAAGACTGCTATAAGGAGTTCCAAATCTTGAAACCAAACCTCAAAGTACATAAAAAATAGAACCTCCTTAAACATAAATCTCACAGGGCCTATAAAACAATAACACAATGGAAAAACAAACAAGATATTCAGGCAACAACAGCATGATGAATAGAATAGTACCCCACATATCAATACTAACATTGAATGTGAAAGGCCTAGATGCTCCACTTAAAAGATACAGAATGGCAAATGGATAAGAATTCACCAATCAAGTACCTGCTGTCTTCAAGAGACTCACCTAACACATAAGGATTCACATAAACTTAAGGTGAAGGATTGGAAAAAGATATTCCATGCAAAAGCACACCAAAAGCAAGCAGGAGAAGCTATTCTTATATCAGACAAAACAGACTTTAAAGCAAAAACAGTTAAAAAAGACAAAGAGGGGCATTACATAATGATAAAGGGACTAGTCCAACAGGAAAATATCACAATCCCAAATATATATGCACTTTTATATATAAGTGCTCCTAAATTTATAAAACAATTACTACTAGACCTAAGAATGAGATAGACAGCAATACAGTAATAGTGAGGGACTTTGATACTCCACTGACAGCACTAGACAGGTCATCAAGACAGAAAGTCAACAAAGAAAAAGTGTACTTTAACTATACCCTTGAACAAATGGATTTAACAGATATTTACAGAACATTCTACCCAACAACTTTAGAATACACATTCTATTCATCAGCACATGAAACATTCTGCAAGATAGACCATATGATAGGCCACAAAACAAGTCTCAATACATTTAAGAAAATTGAAATAAGGCTAGGAGACGTGGCTCATGCCTGTAATCCCAGCACTTTAGGAGGCTGAGGCAGGTGGATCGCCTGAGGTCAGGTGTTATAGACCAGCCTGGCTAACATGGTGAAACCCCGTCTCTATTAAAAATATAAAAATTAGCCAGGAGTGAGGATGGACGCCTGTAATCATACTCAGGAATATACCTAACAAAAGAGGTGAATGACCTCTACAAGGAAAACTACAAAACACTGCTGAAAGAAATCATAGATGACACAAACAAATGAATCCCATGCCCATGAGTGAGTAGACTCAATATTGTGAAAATGACCATACTGCCAAAAGCAATCTACAAATTCAATGCAATTCCCATCAAAATACCATCATCATTCTTCACAGAACTAGAAAAAACAATCCTAAAATTCATATGGAACCTAAAAAGAGCCCACATAGCCAAAGAAAGACTAAGCAAAAAGAACAAATCTCGAGGCATCACATTACCTGACTTCAAACTATACTACAAGGCTATAGTCATCAAAACAGCATGGTAGTGGTATAAAAATAGGCACATAGACCAATGGAACAGAATAGAGAACCCAGAAATAAAGCCAAACACTTACAGCCAACTGACCTTTGACAAAGCAAACAAAAACATAAAGTAGGGAAAGGACAGCCTATTCAACAAATGGTGCTGTGATCACTGGAAAGACACATGTAGGAGGAGAATGAAACGGGATCATCATCTGTCACCTTATAGAAAAATCACCTCAAGATGGATCAAAGACTTAAATCTAAGACCTGAAACCATAAAAATTGTACAAGATCGCTTCTCGGCCTTTTGGCTAGGATCAAGTGTAGTAAAAATTGTACAAGATAACATCAGAAAAACTCTTCTAGACAAAGAGCAAAGAGTTAATGACCAAGAACCCAAAAGCAAATGCAACAAAAACAAAGATGAAACTTAAACTAAGAAACTTCTGCACAGCAAAACAAATAACCAAAAGAGTAAAGAGACAACCCACAAAGTGGGAGAAAATACCTGCAAACTATGCTTCTGACAAAGAACTAATATCCACAATCTACAAGGAATTCAAACAAATCAGCAGGAAAAAAAACCCCGACAAATAATCCCACCAAAAAGTGGGCTAAGGACAGGAATAGACAATTATCAAAAGAAGATATACCAATGGCAAACAAATACATGAAAAAATGCTCAACATCACTAACTATCAGGAAAATGCAAATCACAACCACAATGCAATACCACTTTACTTCTGCAAGAATGACCATAATTAAAAAATCAAAAAGTCATAGATGTTGGCATGGATGTGTTAAAAAGGCAACACTTTTACACGGTTGGTAGGAATGTAAACTAGTACAACCATGGAAAACAGTGTCGAGAGTCCATAAAGAACTAAAAGTAGTTCTACCATTTGATCCAGCAATCTGACCCAGAGGAAAAGAAGTCACTCTATGAAAAGGCACTTGCACATGCATGTTTATATCAGCACAATTCACAACTGAAAAATTATGAAACCAGCCCAAATGCCTGTCAATCAACAAGTAAAGAAAATGTTATATATATGTGTGTGTGTGTGTGTGTTATATGTATATGTATATATGTACATATACATATACATATAACACACACACACACACACACACACGACGGAATACTACTCAGCCATAAAAAGGAACAAAATAATGGCATTTGCAGCAACCTGGATGGAGCTGGAGACCATTATTCTAAGTGAAGTAACTCAGGAATGGAAAACCAAACATCATATGTTCTCACTTAAAATTGGGAGCTAAGCTATGACGACACGAAGGCATAAGAATGATACAATGGACTTCAGGGACTTGGGGGGATGGGAGGGAGGGGTGTGAGGCATAAAAGACTACACATTGGGTACAGTGTACACTGCTCGGGTGATGTGTGCACCAGAATCTTAGAAATCACCACTAAAGAACTTATCCATGTAACCAAACACCACCTGTAACACCACCTGTTCCCCAAAAACTATTGAAATAAAAATAATAATAAAGATAATAAGAAGAATTTTGGAAACAGTAAAATACATGAAACAAACAACATGCTAATAAACAATCACTGAGTTAATGAATAAATTAAGACGAAAAGTTTTTAAATATCTTGAAACAAATGAAAATAGAAAATAGAAATGCAATATATCAAACTTATGGGATAGAGCAAAACACTGCTAAGAGAAAACTTGACAGCAATCAATGCCTACATCAAAAAAATAAATTTCAAGTAAACAATCTAATGATGCATTTCAAGGAACTAGAAAAGTAAAAACAGACCAAAACCATAATTAGTGGAAGGAAAGAAACAATAAAGATCAGAACAGGACTTCACAAAATAGACTCTTAAAAAAAAAAACTACAAAGGATCAACAAAATAAAAAGTTGGTTTTTTGAAAAGATAAACAAAATTGATAAATCACTAGCTGAAAAAAAAAGAGAGAAGACCCAAATAAATAAAGTTAGAAAAGAAAAAGGAAACATTACAACCGATACTTCAGAAACACATGAAGAGTTTAATTTCTGCTGAGCACAGTGGCTCACACCTGTAATCCCAGCATTTTGGGAGGCCGAAGCGGATGGATCACTTGAGGTCAGAAGTTCAAGACCAGCCTGGCCAACATGGTGAAACCCCATCTCTACTAAAAATACAAAAATTAGCCAGGCATGGTGGTGTACACCTGTAGTCCCAGCTACTTGGGAGGCTGAAGCAGGAGAAACGCTTGAACCCAATAGGCGGAGGTTGCAGTGAGCCAAGATCATGCCACTGCACTCCAGCCTGGGTGAGACTCCATCTCAAAAAAAAAAAAAAAAAAAAAAAAAAGATTATTAGATGCTATAAAAAACAACTATATGCTAACAAATTGGAAAACCTAGAAAAAATGGATATATTCCTGGATACATATAACCTATCAAAAGGGAAGCAGGAAAAAATAGAAAACTTGAACAGAACAATAACAAGTAACAAGATTGAATCAGTAATCAAAGTCTCTCAACAAAGAAAAGTCCAGGACCAAATGGCTTTATTGCTGATTTATACCAAACTTATAAAGAAGAATTAACAACAATTATTCTCAAGCTATTCCAAAAATCTGAAGAGGAGGAAATTCTCCCTAACTCATTGTACAAGGCCAGCATTACCCTGATACCAAAACCAGAAAGACACACACACACAAAAGAAAACTACAGTGCAATATCACTGATAAACATAGATACAAATATCAAAAAATACTAGCAAACCAAATCAAGCAACACATCAAAAAAATACTTCACCATGATCAAGTGGGCTTTATCACAGGGATATAAGGATGGTTAAATGAATGCAAATCAATAAATGTGATATATCACATAAACAGAAAGGACAAAAACCATGTGATTATCTCAATAGATGCAGAAAAAGCATTTGATAAAATTCAACATTCCTTCATGATAAAAACTCACAACAAATTAAGAATAAAAGTAACATACCTCAACATAATAAAGGCCATATACAACAAACCCACAGCCAACATCATACTGAATGGAAGAAAGCTGAAGGCCTTTCCTCTAAGAACTGAACAAGACAAGAATATCCACTTTCACCACTCTTATTCAAAATAGTACTAGAAGTCCCAGCCATAGCAATCAGGCAAGAAAAATAAATAAAAGACATCCAAATGAGAAAAGAGAAAATCAAATTGTCCCTCTTTGCAGATGACATGACCTTATACTTAGAAACCTCCAAAGACTCCACCAAAAAACTCCTAGAACTGATAAACTAATTCCATAAAGTTGCAGGATACAAAATCAACATATAAAAATCAGTAGCTTTTCTATACACCAATAACAAGCAATGTGAAAAAGAAATCAAGAAAGCAATCCCATTTGAAATTGAAGAGGACACAAACAAATGGAAAAACACCTCATGCTCATGGATCAGAAGAATTACTATTGTAAAAGTGACCATACTGCTCAAAGCAATCTACAGATTCAGTGTAATCCCTATCAAAGCACCAATGACATTCTTCACAGAATTTTTTTTTAAAAATCCTAAAATTCATATGGAAGCATGAAAGTCCACAAATAAAGCAATCCTGAGCAAAAAGAACAAAGCTGGAGGCATCATACTACCTGACTTTAAATTATATTACAAAGCTATAGTAATGAAAATAGCATGGTGATGGTATAAAAACAGACATACAGACTAATGGAACAGAATAAAGAACCCAGAAATAAACCCACATATTTACAATCAACAGATTTTTAACAAAGGTATCAAGAACATACATTGGGAAAAGGACACCCTCTTCAATAAATGGTGCTGGAAAAACTGGATATTCATATGTAGCAGAATGAAACTAGACCCTCATCTCTTGCCATATACAAAAATAAATCCAAATGGATCAAAGATTCAAATATAATACTCAAAACTATAAAAGTACTAGAAGTAAACACAGGGGAAACAATTCATGACAATGGTCTAGACAAAGATTTTATGGCTAAGACTTCAAAAGCACAGGCAACAAAAACAGACAAATGGAACAATATTAAATTGAAAAGTTGGCCAGGCACGCTGACTCATGCCTGTAATCCCAGCACTTTGGGAGGCTGAAGCAGGCGGATCACTCAGGAGTTCGAGACCAGCCTGGCCAACATGGTGAAACCCCCGTCTCTACTAAAAATACAAAAATTAGTTGGGCATGGTGGCGCACGCCTGTACTCCCAGCTACTCAGGAGGCTGAGGCAGGAGAATTGATTGAACCTGGGAGGCAGAGGTTGCAGTGAGCTGAGATCACACCACTACACTCCAGCCTGGGCGACAGAGTGAGACACTGTCTCAAAAAAAAAAAAAAAATTGAAAAGTTTCTGCACATGAACCAACAGAGTGAAGAGACAGCCTGTAGAATAGGAGAAAATATTTGTAAACTATTCATCCAACAGGGGATGAAAATTCAGAATTTACAAGGAAATCAAACAACTCAAAAGCAAAAAAAAATCAAATAATCCAATTGAAAAGTGGGCAAAAGAACTAAATAGATATTTCTCAAAAGAAGACATACAAATGGCAACAAACATATGAAAAATTGCTCAACATCACTAATCATCAGGTAAATGCAAATCAAAACCACAATGAGATATCATATCACCTCAGAATGGCTATTTTCAAAAAGACAAAAATAACAAATGTTGGCGAGGACGTGGAGAGAGGGGAACACTTATACACTGTTGGTGGAAGTATAATTAGTGCAGACATTATAAAAAACCATGTGGAGGTTTCTCAAAAAACTAAAAATAGAACTACCATATGATTCAGTAACTCCAGATTATTTATCCAAAGGAAACAATATCAGCTTATCAAAAAGATACGTGCACCCCTATGTTTATTGCAGCACTATTCACAATAGTCAAGATGGAATCAACTTAAGTTTCTATCAGTGGATTAATGGATAAAGAAAACATGGCATATATACACAATAGAATACTACTCAACCTTAAAAAGAATGAAATCCTGTCATTCTTGGCAACATGGGCAAGCCTACAGCATATTATATCAAGTGAAATAAGTCAGGCATAGAAAGATAAATACTGCATATTTTCACTCACATGTGAGAGTTAAAAAAATCTGAGTCCATGGAAGTAGAGAGTAGAATTGTGAGTATTAGAGACTGGGAGCGGGAGGGGAGGCTGGGGAGGGTTTGGTTAACGGATACGAAATTACAGCTAGATATGAGGAATGAGTTCTATCATTCTGCAGCACTGTAGAGTTAATATGGTTAAACTACAATTTATTGTATGTTTTCAGAAAGCCAGAAGAGACTATGTTGAATGTTTACAACACACATTTATTTTAAGGTGATGAATATGTTAATCATCCTGATTTCATCATTATACATTGTATAAATGTATCATAATATCAGTCTGTATCCCATAAATATGTATAATTACCTGCCAACTAAAAATAAAAGGAAAAATATATTGTGTTGAAACATATATATATATGCATATATTTTGTCATGTTATAAAAACTTCTTCTGCTTTGTCATTGTCCAAAAATTTTGATACAGTGTTTTAAAATGTTGTAATATAACCAAATCTATCCAGATTCTTAACTATGACTTTTGGCTTTGATGTCATGCCATAATTTAAATAGTTCTCTACCATTAGATATTTTGGTTATTTCCAATTTTCCCCTATTATAAATAAGGCTATAATAAATACTACTGTGCCCAAAAAACCAAGAATATTACAGACCAAAATCCCTTACAAATATACATGCAAAAATACTCAACAAAATATTACCAAACTGAATCCAACATCATATTAAAACCATATCCAAGTAGATCTATATCTATACACCATATCCAAGTAGAATTTATCCCAGGAATGCAAGGGAGGTTGAACATAAGAAAATCAAACAATATAATATACTACATTAATAGAACAAAGTTAAAGAAACGCATATTATCACCCCAAGTGATACAGAAAAGCTCTTTGACAAAATTCAACACCCTATCACGATAGAAACTCTCAGAAAAGTAGGGATAGAAGAGAACTTCCTCGACATGATAAATAGCATTTATTTAAAAAAAAAAAAAAAAACAAAAAAAAACAAAAAAAAACAAAACAAAACAAAACCCAGAGCTAACATCAGACTGACTCAATGGTGAGAGACTGAAAGCTTTCTTCCTAAAATAAGGAACAAGACAAGAATGCCCTCTCTCACCACTGCTGTTCAATGTTGTACTGAAGTTCTAGTCAGAGCAATCTGACAAGAACAAGAAATAAAGGCATCCAAATTGGAAAGTGTTATGGGCTCAGTTTTGTCCCCCCAAAATGCATATGTTGAGGTCCCAAACCCCAGTACCTTAGAATGTAGCTGAATTTGTAGATAGGGTCATTAAAGAGGTAATTAAGTTAAAATCAGCTAAGATAGGCTCTAACTCAATATTTACTATAGCCTTACTTATAATAGGGGAAAATTGGAAATAACCAAAATATCTAATGGTAGAGAACTACTTTCATTATGGCATGATATCAAAGCCAAAGCTCTTACGAAAAGAGATTAGAACACAGATATACACAGAAAACAGACCATATAAAGACACACAGAGACACATCTACAAGCCAAAGAGAGAAGCCTCAGAAGAAATAATTCCTGCCAGGCGCAGTGGCTCACGCCTGTAATCCCAGCACTTTGGGAGGCCGAGGTGGGTGGATCACTGGAGGTCAGGAGTTCGAGACCAGCCTGACTAACATGGTAAAATCCCATCTCTACTAAAAATACCAAAAAAATTAGCCAGGTGTAGAGGGTGCCTGTAATCCCAGCTACTTGAGAGGCTGAGGCAGGAGAATCGCTTGAACCAGGGAGATGGAGGTTGCAGTGAGCCAAGATCATGCCATTGCACTCCAACCTGGACAAAAGAGCGAGACTCCGTCTCAAAAAAAAGAAAAAAAAAGAAAAAAAAAGAAATCATTCCTGCTAACTCTTTGATCTCAGACTTTAAGCCTCAAGAATTGTGAGAAAATAAATGTCTGTTGTTTAAGCCACCCAGCCTATGGTACTTTGTTATAGCAGCCCTAGCAAACTAATACAGAAAGGAAGATGTAAAACTATCTCTATTCACAGATGACATGATCCCCTGTATAGAATATCCTGTCTGGATGCAGTGGCTTATGCCTACACCCAGCCAGGATAATAATTCCAGCACTTTGGGAGGCCGAGGCAGGTGAATTGCTTGAGCCCAGGAGTTTGAGAACAGCCTGGACAAAACCCCACCTCTCCAAAAAATACAAAAATTAGTCAGGCGTGGTGGCACACGCTGTGATCCCAGCAACTCATAGGGCTGAGGCAGGAAGATCACTTGACCCCGAGAGGTCGAGGTGCAGTGAGCTGAGCTCATGCCACTACAGTCCAGCCAGGGTGACAGAGTGAGACCCCATCTCAAGGGAAAAAAAAAAAAAAATCCCAAAGAATCCACAAGAAAGCTACCAGAGTATATAAACAAATTCAGCAGTTACAGAGTATAAGATTTACAAAAAATTAGTTGTGTTTCTATGTACCTGCAATGAACAATCCAAAATGGAAATTAAGAAAATAATTCAATTTACAATACCATCTAAAAGAATAAAATAACCAAGAATAAATTTGGTCCAAAATGTGAAAGGCTTGTACACTGAAAACTATAAAGCATTCCTGAAAAAAATGAAAAGACAGGTTCCATGTTAATGGGTAGGAAGATTTAATATTGTTAATACATCAATACTATCCAAAAGGATGTACAGATATAAAACAATTCCTAACAAAATTTCAACACCTGGCCGGGCGCGGTGGCTCAAGCCTGTAATCCCAGCACTTTGGGAGGCCGAGACGGGCGGATCACGAGGTCAGGAGATCGAGACCATCCTGGCTAACATGGTGAAACCCCGTCTCTACTAAAAATGCAAAAAACTAGCCGGGCGAGGTGGCGGGCGCCTGTAGTCCCAGCTGCTTGGGAGGCTGAGGCAGGAGAATGGCGTGAACCCGGGAGGCGGAGCTTGCAGTGAGCCGAGATTGCACCACTGCACTCCAGCCTGGGCGACAGAGCGAGACTCCGCCTCAAAAAAAAAAAAAAAAAAATTTCAACACCTGGCTGGGTGCGGTGGCGCACACCTGTAATCTCAGCACTTTGGGAGGCCAAGGCAGGTGGATCACAAGGTCAGGAATTTGAGACCAGCTTGACCAACATGGTGAAACCCCATCTCTACTAAAAATACAAAAATTAGCCAGGTGTAGTGGCACGTGCCTGTAATCCCAGCTACTCAGGAGGCTGAGGCAGGAGAATCACTTGAACCCGGAAACAGGAGATTGTAGTGAGCCGAGATCATACCACTGCAGTCCAGCCTGGGTGACAGAGTGAGACTCCATCTCAAAGGAAAAAAAAACATATTTCAACACCCTTTTTTTGCAGAAATGGAAAAGCCAATCTTCAAATTCATATGGAATTGCAAAGAACCCTTAATAGTCAAAATGACCTTGAAAAAGAACAACAACATTGGAGGACTCATACTTCCTGATTTCAAAACTTACTACTAAAGTGATCCAAACAGTGTGGTACTAGTATAAAGATAGACATATAGACCATTGGAATAGAATTGAGAGTTCAAAAACAAACCCATACACCTATGACCAATTGATTGTTGACAAAGGTGCCAAGTCCATTAAATAGGATAAGAACAGTTTCTTCAACAAATGGTGCTGGGACAACTGAATTTCCACATGCAAAAGAATGAAGTCAGACCCGCTACCTCACATCATATACAAAAATTAACTCAAAATGGATCAATGACCTAACTGTTAAGAGTTAAAACCATAAAACCCTTAGGAAAACACATATGAGTAAATCTTTGTAACACTGGACTTGGCAATGGATTCTAGGACATGATACCAAAACACATGCAACAGCAACAAAAGAAAAAATAAATTGGATTTCATCAAAGTTTAAAAATTTCATGCATGAAAGGGCATCATCAAGAAAGTGAAAAGACAACCTACAGAATGGAAGAAAATATTTGTAAATTATATATCTGATAAGTGTTTAATATTCATAATATTTAAAAACTCATGTCACTAGGCTGGGTGCAGTGGCTTATGCCTGTACTCCCAGCACTCTGGGAAGCCAAGGCAGGCGGATCACCTGAGATCAGGAGTTCAAGAACAGCCTGGCCAACATAGTGAAACTCCGTCTCTACTAAAAATACAAAAATTAGCCAGGCGTGATGGCACGTGCCTGTAGTCCCAGCTACTCAGGAGGCTGATGCAGGAGAATCACTTGAACTCGGGAGGCAGAGGTTGCAGTGTGCCGAGATCATGGCAGTGCACTCCAGCCTGGGCAACAGAGTGAGACTCCATCTCAAAAAACAAAACAAAACAAAACAAAAAAAGAAACACTCATGCAACTCAACAACAAAAAGACAACCCAATTTTAAAAGGAGAAAAGGACTTAAATAGATATTTCTCAACAAATAAACAATAAGCACGTGAAAAAATGCTCAACATTATTAGTCATTAGAGAAACGCAAATCCAAACCAAATCACTACATACCTATTAAAATGGGTATAATTCTTTTGAGAGACAGGGTGCCACTCTGTCAAATATGATAAGCACTCTAAAAGTAAGGTGGAATAAAAATCTTGTGCGCTTTGTAAGTTGAAATTATATTAGGCAATTAAAGTATAAATGTATATGTGTGCCACAAGAGAAACTGCTGAAAAAGGAACCAGACAAGAATGCAAGAATTTTTTACATGGTTCCTGTCATTTTACACAAAGGAAGATAACTGGTGTGCATGTGATGAAAACTGAGATGTGGATGGAAATCCAAAGATGATTTTCCTACAATTTTTTATTTATTTTTATTGAGAGAGGCCCTCTCTCTGTTGCCCAGGCTGGAGTGCAGTGGCATGAGCACAATTCACTGCAGCCTCAACCTCCTGGGTTCAAGCGATTCTCCCTCCTCAGCCTTCCCAGTAGCTGGGGCTATGGGTGCAGGCCATCATGCCCAGCTCATTTTTGTAATTTTTGCACAGATGAGATTTCACCATGTTGCTCAGGCTGTGTGTTCCTATTACTAGTGATGTGTAACAAAATACCCCAAAACTTAGTGGCTTAAAACAACCATTTTATTTTGCTCACAATTTTTGAGTCAGGAATTCAGGAAGGGCTCAGCTGGAAAATGTTCTGTTTGGGTCTTTCTTGCAGTTGTAGTTAGATGTCAGCTTGGGCTGCAGTCATCTGAAAACTTAACTGTACTGGATGTTCAAGAAGGCTCACTCAAATGGCTTATAGTTGATACTGCTTGTCAGCTAAGAGCTCAACTGAGCTGCTGACCAGAGTTTCTACATTTGGTGTCTACAGCATGACTGTCTCAGTTGGACTTCTTACATGGCAGCTCAGGGCTACAAGTGTGACAGTTCCAATTAATCAGGCAAAAGATGCATCATTTTATATGACTTAGCCTAAGGGGTCACACAGCCATCATTTCTGCTATACGCTAATGACTGATAAATTCACAAGCTCACTCATATTCAAAGAGAGGAGAACTTGACTTCACCTTTTAATGGGGGAATGGTAAGTTCTCACTGTATTAAAGTATGTGGGATAAGTGAGACTGCTGCAGCCATTTATGAAAAAGATAACCTGTCATTGTGTAGCAATCTGTTTCCTGCCAGGACTGACTAATAAAGTTTTTCTCCCAGAAAAGATTTTCTTGATCTTTAAAAGAAACATAGAAAAAGGAAGGTCTACTTTTTGCTTTGGACACAGCTTTCTTCATGTGTTGTCTGGAGCTGTGACAGCCGTTGTGAAACTATGAGGAAGCTCACCTACAAAAAAGGCAGACAGGCTTTTAACCAAAAGACAGGCAATAACAAATGCGGGAGAGGATATGGAGAAAAGGGAACCTCAAAGGCTATTGGTGGGAATGTAAATTAGTACAACCACTATGGAGAACAGATTGGAAGTTCCTTTAAAAACTAAAAATAGAGCTACCATATGATCCAGCAATCTCACTGCTGGGCATATACTCAAAAGAAAGGAAATCATTATAAGGAAGAGATATTGCAATCCCACTGTTCATAAAAGCTAAGATTTGCACAGCCAAAGAAACTACCATCAGAGTGAACAGGCAACCTACAGAATGGGAGAAAATTTTTGCAACCTACTCATCTGACAAAGGGCTAATATCCAGAATCTACAAAGAACTCAAACAAATATACAAGAAAAAAACAAACAACCCCATCAAAAAGTGGGCAAAGGATATGAACAGACATTTCTCAAAAGAATGCATTCATACAGCCAACAGACACATGAAAAAATGCTCATCATCACTGGCCATCAGAGAAATGCAAATCAAAACCACAATGAGATACCATCTCACACCAGTTAGAATGGCAATCATTAAGAAGTCAGGAAACAACAGGTGTTGGAGAGGATGTGGAGAAATAGGAACACTTTTACACTGTTGGTGGGATTGTAAACTAGTTCAACCATTATGGAAAACAGTATGGCGATTCCTCAAGGATCTAGAACTAGATGTACCATATGACCCAGCCATCCCACTACTGGGTATATACCCAAAGGATTATAAATTACTCTACTACAAAGACACATGCACACGTATGTTATTGCGGCACTATTCACAATAGCAAAGACTTGGAATCAACCCAAATGTCCATCTGTGACAGACTGGATTAAGAAAATGTGGCACATATACACCATGGAATACTATGCAGCCATAAAAAAGGATGAGTTTGCGTCCTTTGTAGGGACATGGATGCAGCTGGAATCCATCATTCTTAGCAAACTATCACAAGAAGAGAAAACCAAACACCGCATGTTCTCACTCATAGGTGGGAACTGAACAATGAGATCACTTGGACTCGGGAAGGGGAACATCACACACTGGGGCCTATCATGGGGAGGGGGGAGGAGGGAGGGATTGCATTGGGGAGTTATACATGATATAAACGTCATGCACATGTACCCTAGAACTTAAAGTATAATAAAAAAAAAATAAAAATAAAAATAAAAATAAAAAAAAGATTTGGAAGCAGCCTAAGTGCCCATCAACAGATGAATGGATAAAGAAAATGTGGTACATATACACAATACACAATTTGGCCATAAAAAAGAATGAGAACCAGTCCATTTGCAACAACATGAATGGAACTGGAGGCCATTATGTTAAGTGAAATAAGTCAGGCACAGAAAGACAAACATTGCATGTTCTTACTTATTTGTGGGAGCTAAAAATGAAAACAATTGAACCCATGAAGATAGATAGTAGAAGGATGGTTACCAGAAGCTGGAAAGGGTAATGTAGGTAGGAGGGTGGTGAGAGAGAAGTTGGGGTGGTTAATGGGTACAAAATAAAAATAGAAAGAATGAATAAGATCCAGTATTTGATAGCACACCAGGGTGACTAAAGTCAATAATAATTTAACTGCACATTTTAAAATAACTAGAGTATAATCAGATTGTTTGTAACACAAAGGATAAATGCTTGAATGGATGGATATCCCATTTTCCATGATGTGATTATTACACATTGCATGCCTGTATCAGCAAATTTTATGTACCCCATTATTATATACACCTACTGTGTACCCACAAAAAATAAAAACAAATAAATAAAACAGGCAGACACATTTCAAACAGCCAAGTGAAAAGGTAGAAAAAACCTGGGGCCTTAATGTTTCTGCTAGTGAACAGCACCCCAAAAAATCTAACTTCTTTGTACCAGTGCCTGGTTCACTATAATCTGCATCATCCTCTAGCAATGCTAATGGCTGCCTCAGTCTTTCTGTGGACTTCCCAGATTATAATTGGCACCAGGTAACATCCACATCCCTAGACCTGTTTCCCACCTAACCCCATCTCCATATCATATTTCTACCTTGGGAAACAAAACATCCTCAATCAAGGGTATAGAAGCATGTAAAACAGGCTGGGCACAGTGGCTCACACCCGCAATCCCAGCATTTTGGAAGGCCAAGGTAAGAGGATTGCTTGAGCCCAGGAGTTCAAGACCAGCCTGAGCAATATAGTGAGACCTTTTAAAAAATAAAAATAAAAAAGAAGAAGAACTGTGTAGAACAGAATGTATAAGCCCCTTTCCTCCCTACTTCTGTAACTCCTACTCCCACAGTTAATGTTTGTATCTATATTTCCAAAAGTTTTATGTATATACAAAAAATAATTTTTACAGAAATGAGATTAACACACTGTTGTGAAACTTTCTTTTTGCTTAATAAATTGTCATCATCTTTTCATTTGTATTAAACAGATATTTTATTCTTTTTAGAGACAGCTTAGTATTCTTTTATGTATATACTGTATATACCATTACTTAGTTAATAATTTCATTGTTGATAGATTGTTTCCAATTCCTTATTGTGAACAATAATGTAATAAATGTCTTTGTGTGTGTGTGTGTATATATATATATATATATATATATATATATATACACTTGTGTATTTCTGTAGAATAAAATCTAAAAGTGCATCAAAGGGTATACATGCTTAATATTTTGATACACGCTGCCAAATCGCCTCCAAAAGGTTCTGCCAGTTTACACTCCCACCATCTGTGTATGAGTGTCCATTTCCCCTCATTAACCCTAGGTTTTAGCAAATCTGGGAAGTGAAAACTGGTATCATGGTGCTTTAATTTTTATTGTAATTATAAGTGAGATTGAGCCCCTTCTTAGATATTTATTGGCCATTTGTGGGTTTTTTAACAAGGTCTCACTCTGCCACCCAGCCTGGAGTGCAATGGCACAATCATAGCTCACTACGGACTTGAACTCCTGGGCTCAAGGGATCCTCCTGCCTCAGCCTCCCAAGTACATGGGATGGCAGGTGTATGCCACCATGTTTGGCAATTCTTTTTTATTTTTTTGTCGAGATGGTGTCTCACTATGTTGCCCAGCCTGGTCTCCAACTCCTGGGCTCCAACTCCTCCTGCCTTAGCCTCTCAAAGCACTGGGGTTACAGGCATGAGCCACCATGCTCAGCCCAGTTCGTTTGTGTTTCTTCTGGGAATTGCCTATTTATGTTCTTTATCCATTTTTCTATTGTGATCTAATGCTTATTTTTGAGCACAGAAGTCATGTGATCAGAACTAGACTCCAAGAAGAACAATCTTACTGTAGGGAAAATGACAAGAGGCAAGATCACCATATCACCTAGAACATGAATCTGTTGAAAAGACAGAATAAGACTTCAAAGGAAAGGGCTGACTCTAGGCTGATGCTCAAGTTTCTGTTTGGATAACTGAGCAGACAGAGGGGTTATTTGCTGACTTGGGAAAGCCAGGAGGAGGAGCAGGTTTAGAAGGACTAGGAGGATGAAGATGATAAGTAGAGTTTAATACATGTTGAGTTTCAGATACTTGCAAGACTGCCAGGGGCAGATAATCAGGAGGTCTTCAAATATAAATGTCTAGAGCTCAAGAGGGAGGAATGAGCAAGAGGTAAAGATCTAGGAGCCATCAGCATACAGATGATAACTGAAGCCAGCTCCTATATGTGACCTCTCCAGCATGGGAAAGCCAGGGAAATAAATGAGATTTTTTTTAACTGAGAGCTAAATTTTTTTAAAGTACTCAAATTTAGAGAATAGGAAGGAAAAGAATATTTTATATTCTGAGAAAGGCCCGTGAAGAAGACTGAAAGAGACCCATTGGAATAGTGGGAGAATCAGTGTCTTAGTCTGTTTGGGCTGCTACAACAAAACACCATAAACTGGATAGCTTGTAAATAACAGAAATATATTTCTTACAGCTCCGAAGGTGTAGAAGTCTAAGATCCAAGTGCTGGCAATTTCAGTGTCTGGTGAGGGCTCTTTCCCCATAGATGGTGATTTCTAGCTGTGTTCTCACACAGTGGAAGGGGCAAACAAGATCCCTCAGGCCTCTTTCATAAAGGTACTAATCCCATTTATGAGGTCTCCTCAAGATTTAATCACCTCCCAAAGGCTCTACCTCTTAATTCCACCACCTTGGAGGTTAGGTTTCAACATATGAATTTGGGGGAAGGGAGTACCCATTCACACCCCAGCAACTAGAGAAGTTTCTGAAAGCCAGAGTAAGTTTCTAGGGGGGGAAATTGTCAACAGAGATAAATGTGGTGACAAATTAAGGAGAGAGAAAACACAATTAAAAGCCACTGAATTTAACAAGTAAGAGATACATGGTTGATGTGGTAGATGCAATTATAGTAGAGGGGCAGAGGGAAAAGTCAAATCACAGTAAGTTGATGAGTGGGTAAAAGGTGAGGAAGCACAAGTGTGGACAACTCATTCAAGAAATTGTTTTGTGTAAAAGAGAAGGGTTATGGGGAAGTAGCCAAAGGGATGTGGGTTTTCCTTTTTCCAATGGAAAAATATTGAACATCTTCCAATGCTAATAGAAGGTAGGTTGAAATTTCTGAAAAGAAAGGGATAATTGGTGAATTAGCTAAAGAAACAGAAGAGGATGGGATCCAGGCACAAGTGCAGAAGTTTTCTTTTCCCAGATTCTTGGCACATGGACTTGAAATCTAAAGAACAGCCTCCTTCTTGGTTAAGAATGACCTTTTCCTTTTCCCACACAAATAACAAGCCAGTTTAAGTAGTGGACCAGTTAGCCAGTTGCTTCCCACTACACAAAAGGAAACAATATCAAGGGATTAAATCTATGCTAATTAACTCAGATTTCTGTAAGAAACTTCTCAACTAACTGGTAAAGCAAAAATTGGTCCCATCCTCTCTACTGAAGTTAACTGACATGGAAATAAACATAATAGTAACAAACTACTTACAAGCTCATACTATTTATGGAATATTTTTGCAATTGTGCACACTCATACCTACCAGGCCCTGAGGCTAACACTATCCAGCTGACGTGGGGAGAAGGAGCCAGGGTCAGCAGTAACCTTACTCTCAAAGCCTAAAACTTAATAATACACAGTGTAAGGCTGTCTACAACAAGTCATCTACTTTATTATCAAAATAAAAATATTTTAATGTGCCTGTTAAGGAGTTGCTAGATTCAAGGAAAAAAAAACTAAAGTGGGAACAAAAACTACTTAAAAGTAGAAATAATTTTGCCGAAAGACTTTTCAAATATATTTAAACAAGACTTCCTGTCTCTATCCATGGGCAGTTAGTTACTTTTCCCCTTAGTGAGTGTGAGTGACTAACGCACTCCAATTACAAGCAATGGAAAAACCGTGAAATGAAAGGCAATTCCAAATAAGTTAAAATATTATGCTAAGTTTGGTGCATATAATATGTTCCTTATTTTGAACATCCAGAAAGGTATGCAATTTTTATTTTTTTAAAAAATCGGTTTTTCCTTTCTCCTGCCAAATAAACGCTGAACAAATATTTAAAGAATATCAGTTTGAAGGAGAACCCTTTCTGTAGCCTGCTTGTGGCGCCCATATGGCGGACACTGCCCTTGCCAGGCCTTCTCACTGTGCCCAGAGGACACCGAACCTCTTATTCACCACCTCTTGCCTACCCAGCCATATCATTCAATGAGTTCCTCCGGCCCTGTGCTAGATACCACAAGAGAGACAAACTGAAGCCATGATAATATTAAAATCACAGGAGAGTTGAGAAGTTCGAAGTGATAACGTCTGTGAAACAGCTAACAGACTGCCTGGCACATAACAAATGCTTACTGGAAATATTTTACTTTTTCAGTTATATTTCCCAGGTTTCAGAAAAGCTGCTGACACAGCCTTCTCCTGGGATTCAGAAGTACTGGCTTCTGGGCGTGGTAGTGGGTGCCTGTAATCCCAGTTACTTGGGAGGCTGAGGCAGGAGAATCGCTTGAACCCGGGAGGCAGAGATTGCAGTGAGCTAAGATCGTGCCACTGCACTCCAGCCTGGGCAACAGAGTACTGGCTTCTGGGAAAATTCCCTTCATCTGTTTTCGAAGATAAAGAAAATGCACAGACTAGATGAAAAGCAGAGGTGGAAATAATTAGTAGAGATAAAGGGGAAGACTGTCTCCAGTTAACTCCATTAACATCTCCAGCCTTTTATTGGGCTTTTAAAAATTTTTTTTACTGTAAAGAATACATATAAGGTGGTGTGAAAAACAGTTTGACAGTTACTCTAAAAGTTAAACGTGGAGTTGCCATATGACCCAGCAATTCCACTCCTACGTATTTACCCAAAAGAAATGAAAACTAGTACTCAAATACATGTACCTGTATGTTCATAGCAACACTATTCACAATAGCCAAAAAGTGGAAACAGCCCAAATGTCCATCAACAGATGAATGGAGAAACAAACTGTGGTATATACTTACAATGAAATATTATTCAGCCGTGAAAAGGAATGAAAAATTGATACATGCTACAACATGGATGAGCCACAAAATCATTATGCTAGGTGAAAGAAGCTAGACACAAAAGGTCACATATTAATGATTCTATTTAATATGAGGTATTCAGAACAGACAAATGCATACAATAAGAATGTAGATTGGTAGTTTCCAGATGCTGGGGAAGTGGGGAATGGGAATCGATTTCTTGATGGAAATAGGGTTTTCTTTTGGGGTGATGAGAATGTTGTAAAACTGGATAGATGCAGTAGTTGCACAGTAATGCCACTGAAGAGGACACTTTAAACTAGTTTCAGGTATTTGGCAATCATGGCGGACGGAAGGCAGGATTAGATTGCAGCTCTGGACAGAGCAGCTTGTGGAAGCTCGCGGTGTAAATTTCAGCTCCAGATCAACTGCAAGAACAAACCAGCAATCCCAAGAGGACCCACAGACCCTCTGAAGGAAGCAGACTGCACCTGCAGGACCCAGGAGATACCCCAAATACTGTGAGTGCCCCAACTGCAGAAGTGGGAAAGGGAGACCCTCCTCTCCCAAACACACACTCCCACTGGAGAAGCTGAAGGTATGTTTGAAGGACAAGTTTCTGACTTTACCTGGAGCTGAGTCAGTTTAGAGAGCCGAGCGAAATATAGGGGTAGAAGAAGCAGCAAAAAGGCCCGGGGAGTTGGCTGCGTCCCCTCACAGGCTATTCCTGCCTAGCACCACAGGGATCCATCGGGAGGGTGACCAGAGGAGCAGGTGGTAAAGCTCCACAGGGAGAAGGAAATCTCTAGACGAACTCTGTAACAATCTGAACGGGCAAGAAGCCTCCTGATCAGAACTCAGGGGAGGACACAAATCCGATGTGCAGACTCCAGAAGCAGGGGAAGAACCAAGCGCCACAGCTGGAAGGTGAGTAGCCCAGGGCAAGTTTTCAAGCCTGTCATGTCCTCCGCCTGGAAACAGACTTGGGACTGTTGTAGGGGCACAGTGGGAATGAGACAGGCCCTTCGTTTGCATGGGAGCTGGGTGAGACCTGTGACTGCCGGCCTTCCCTCACTTCCCTGACAACCTGCATGACTCAGCAGAGGCAGCCATAATTCTCCTAGGTATATAACTCCAGTGACCTGGGAATCTCATCCCCATCCCCCACAACATCCCCCACAGACCCACAACAAGACCCACCCAAGGAGAGTCTGAGCTCAGACACACCTAGCCCTATCCCCACCTGATGGTCCTTCCCTATCCACCCTGGTAGTGGTAGACAAAGGTCATATAATCTTGGGAGTTTTAGGGCCCCGCCCACCGCCTGTCCCTTTCTATATTCCTACAGCGGATGCTTTCTGGAAACCACCACCTCCTGACAGGAGGTCAACCAGCACAAAAAAAGAGCATTAAACCAACAAAGCTAAGAACCCTCACAGAGTCTATTGCACACCCCCCACCCTTCCCCCCGCCACCTCCACAGGAACAGGCGCTGGTATACACAGCTGAGAGACCCACAGATGGTTCAGGTTCACATGATATGACTCTGCGGACAACCCCCAGTACCATCCGGGAGCCAGGTAGACTCGCTGGGTAGCTAGACCCAGAAGACAGACAACATCACTGCATTTTGACTCACAGGAAGCCACATCCATAGGAAAAGGGGGAGACTACTACATCAAGGCAACACCCCTTCAGCCCTAGACCTTCCCTCTGACAGAGCCTACGCAAGTGAGAAGGAACCAGAAAACCAACCCTGGTAATATGACACAATAAGGCGCTTCAACACCCCCCAAAAAATCACACTAGTTCACCAGCAATGGATCCAAACCAAGAAGAAGTCCCTGATTTATCTGAAAAAGAATTCAGGAGGTTAGTTATTAAGCTAATCAGGGAGGGACCAGAGAAAGAGGAAGCCCAATGCAAGGAAATCCAAAAAAATGATACAAGAATTGAAGAGAGAAATATTCAAGGAAATAGATAGCTTAAACACAAAACAGTCAAAAATTCAGGAAACTCTGGACACAATTTTAGAAATGCAAAATGCTCTGGGAAAGTCTCAGCAATAGAATTGGACAAGTAGAAGAAAGAAATTCAGAGCTCGAAGACAAGGTCTTCGAATTAACCTGATCCAACAAAGACAAAGAAAAAAGAATAATATGGACAAAGTCTCCAAGAAGTCTGGGATTATGTTAAACAAACAAATTTAAGAATAATCAGTGTTCCTGAGAAAGGAGAGAACTGTAAAAGCTTGGAAAACATATTCAATGGAATAATCAAGAAAAAATTCCCCAGCCTTGCTAGAGACTTAGGCATCCAAATACAAGAAGCACAAAGAATACTTGGAAAATTCATCACAAAAAGATCTTCACCTAGGCACATTGTCATAAGGTTATCCAAAGTTAAGACGAAAGAAGGAATTTTAAGAGCTGCAAGACAAAAGCACCAGGTAACCTATAATGGAAAACTTACCAGATTAACAGCAGAGCAGAAACCCTACAATCCAGAAGGGATTGGGGCCCTATCTTCAGCCTCCTCAAACAACAATTATCAGTCAAGAACTTTGTATCCAGCAAAACTAAGTATCATATATGAAGGAAAGATACAGTCATTTTCAGACAAACAAATGCTGAGAGAATTCACCATTACCAAGCCACCACTACAGGAATTGCTAAAAAGAGCTCTAAATCTTGAAACAAATCCTGGAAACACATCAAAACAGAACCTCTTTAAAGCATAAATAACACAGGACCTATAAAACAAAACTACATGTTAAAAAGCAAAAACAAAAAAATCAAAGTACATGGGCAACAAAAAGCATGATGAAAGTAACAGTACCTCACATTTCAATACTAACATTGAATGTAAATGGCCTAAATTCTCCACTTAAAAGATGCAGAATGGGTAAGAACTCACCAACCATCTGCTGCCTTCAGGAGACCCACCTAACACATAAGGACTAACATAAAAGTAAAGAGGTGGAAAAAGGCATTTCATGCAAATGGACACCAAAAGCAAGCAGGGGTAGCTATTCTTATATCAGATAAAACAAATTTTAAAGCAACAGCAGCTAGAAGAGACAAAGAGGGACATTATATAATGGTAAAAGGCCTTGTCCAACAGGAAAATTTCACAATCCTAAACATATATGTACCTAACACTGGAGCTCCCAAATTTATAAAACAATCACTAATAGACCTAAGAAATGAGATAGACAGCAACACAATAATAATGGGGGACTTCAGTACTCCACTGACAGCACTAGACAGGTCATCAAGACAGAAAAGTAAACAAAGAAACAGTGGATTTAAACTACACCTTGGAACAAATTGACTTAACAAATATATACAGAACATTTCATCCAACAACCACAGAATACACATTCTATTCAACAGCACATGGAACTTTCTCCAAGATAGACCATATGATAGGCCATAAAATGAGCCTCAATAAATTTAAGAAAATTGAAATTATATCAAGCACTCTCTCAGGCCACAGTGGAATAAGACTGGAAATCAACTCCAAAAGGAACCTTCAGAATTATATCAAGCACTCTCTCAGACCACAGTGGAATGAAACTGGAAACAAACTCCAAAAGGAACCTTCAGAACCATGCAAATAAATGAAAATTAAATAATCTGCTCCTGAATGAGCATTGGGTCAAAAATGAAATCAAGATGCAAATTTAAAAATTCTTTGAACTGAGAGAATAATGACACAATCTATCAAAACCTTGGGGATACAGTAAAGGCGGTGCTAAAAGGAAAGTTCATAGCCCTAAGTGCCTGCATCAAAAGACTGAAAGAGCACAAACTGACATTCTAAGTTCACACCTCAAGGAACTAGAGAAACAAGAATAAGCCAAACCCAAACCCAACAGAAGAAAGGAAATTACCAAGATCAGAGCAGAACTAAATGAAATTGAAACAAACAAACAAAAATACAAAAGGTAAATAAAACAAAAATCTGGTTATTTGAAAAGATAAATAAAATTGATAGATCATTAGCAAGATTAACCAGGAAAAGAAGAGAGAAAACCCAAATAACCTCACTAAGAAACGAAACAGCAGATATTATAACTGACACCACTGAAATACAAAAGATCATTCAAGGGTACTATGAACACCTTTATGCAAATAAAGTAGAAAACCTAGAAGAGGTGGATAAATTCCTGGAAAAATACAACCCTACTAGCTTAAATCAGGAAGAATTAGATACCCTGAACAGACCAATAACAAGCAGCGACGTTGAAGTGGTAATTTAAAAATTACCAACAAAAAAAAAAGTCCAAGACCAGACAGATTCACAGCAGACTTCTACCAGACATTCAAAGAAGGGGTACCAATCCTTTTGACACTATTCCACAAGATAGAGAAAGAAGGAACTCTCCCTAATTCATTCTGTGAAGCCAGCATCACCCTAATACCAAAACCAGGAAAGGATACAACCAAAAAAGAAAACTACAGATCAATATCCTTGATGAACATGGATGCTAAAATCCTTAACAAACTACTAGCTAACAGAATCCAACAACATATCAAAAAGATAATCCAGCATGATCAAGTGGGTTTCATACCAGGGATGCAGAGGTGGTTTAACATATGCAGGTCAATAAATGTGATACACCACATAAAGAGAATTAAAAACAAAAATCACATGATCACCTCAATAGATGCAGAAAAAAGCATTCGACAAAATCCAGCATCGATTTGATTAAAACTCTCAGCAAAATCGGCATACAAGGGACATACCTTAGTGTAATAAAAGCCGTCTATGACAAACCCACAGCCAACATAATACTGAATGGGGAAAAGTTGAAAGCATTCCCTCTGAGAACTGGAAAAAGACAAGGATACCCACTGTCACCACACCTCTTCAACATAGTGCTGGAAGTCCTAGCCAGAGCAATCAGGCAAGAAAAAGAAATAAAAGGCATCCAAATTGCTAAAAAGGAAGTCAAACTGTCACTGTTTGCTGATGATGTGATTGTTTACCTTGAAAACCCTAAGGACTCCTCCAGAAAGCTCCTAGAACTGATAAAAAAAATTCAGCCAAGTTTCTAGATACAAAATTAATGTACACAAATCAATAGCTTTGCTATATACCAACAGCAACCAAGCAGAGAATCAAATCAAGAACTTAACCCCTTTTACAATAGCTGCAGAAATAAAATAAAATACTTAGGAATATACCTAACCAAGGATGTGAAAGACCTCTACAAGGAAAACTACAAAACACTGCTGAAAGAAGTCACAGATGACACAAACAAATGGAAACACATCCCATGCTCATGGATGGGTAGAATCAATATTGTGAAAATGACTATACTGCCAAAAGCAATCTACAAATTCAACACAATCCCATCAAAATACCACCATCGTTCCACACAGAATTAGAAAAAAACAATGCTAAAATGATATGGAAACAAAAAAGAGCCCACATAGCCAAAGCAAGACTAAGCAAAAAGAACAATTGTGGAGGCATCACACTATCTGATTTTAAACTATACTATAAGGCCATAGTCACCAAAACAGTGTGGTACTGGTATAAAAATAGGCACATAGACGAATGGAACAGAATAGAGAACCCAGAAACAAACCAAATACTTACAGTAAACTGATCTTCAACAAAGCAAACAAAAACATAAAGCAGGGAAAGGACAGCCTATTCAACAAATCATGCTGGGATAATTGGCTAGCCACATGTAGGAGAATGAAACTGGATCCTCATCTCTCACCTTATATAAAAATCAACTCAAGAAGGACTTAAACCTAAGACCTGAAACTATAAAAATTCTAGAAGATAACATTGGAAAAACCCTTCTAGACATTGGCTTAGGCAAGGATTTCATGACCAAGAATCCTAAAGCAAATGCAATACAAACAGAGATGAATAGTGGGACCTAATTTAACTAAAGAGCTTTGCAAGGCAAAAGGAACACTCAGCAGAGTAAACAGACAACTCACAGAGTGGGAGAAAATTTATACAATGTATACATCTGACAAAGGACTAATATCCAGAATCTACAAAACTCAAATCAGTAAGAAAAAAACAAATAATCCCATCAAAACATGGGCTAAGGACATGAGTAGACAATTCTCAAAAGAAGACACACAAATGGCCAAGAAATACATGAAAAAAATGCTCAACATCACTAATGATCAGGGAAATGCAAATCAAAACCACAATGAGATACTGCCTTACTCCTGCAAGAATGGCCATAATCAAAATATCAAAAAACAGTAGATACTGGTGTGGATGCAGTGAACAGGGAACACTTCTACACTGCTGGTGGGAATGTAAACTAGTACAGCCACTATGAAAAACAGTGTGGAGATTCCTTAAAGAACTAAAAGCAGAACTACCATTTGATCCAGCAATCCCACTACTGGGTATCTACCCAGAGGAAAAGAAGTCATTATTCAAAAGATACTTGCACACACGTTTATAGCAGCAAAATCCACAATTGCAAAATTGTGGAACCAACCCAAATACCATCAATAAACGACTGGATAAAGAAACTGTGGTATATGTATATAGGATGGAATACTATGCAGCCATAAAAAGGAATGAATTAACAGTATTTGCAGTGACCTGGATGAGACTGGAAACTATTATTCTAAGTGAAGTAACTCAGGAATGGAAAACCAAGTATCGTATGTTCTCACTGATATGTGGGAGATAAGCTGTGAGGATGCAAAGGCATAAGAATGATACAATGGAGTTTGGGGACTTGGGGGAAAGAGGGGGGTGGCAAGGGATAAAAGACTACAAATATGTTGCAGAGTACACTACTTGGGTGAAGGGTGCACCAGAATCTCACAAATCACCACTAAAGAACTTACTCATGTAACCAGATACCACCTGCACCCCAATAACTTATGGAAAAATAAAAAATAATAAATAAAATTGTTAGTTTATGGTTATGTGAATTTCATCTCAATAAAAATTTTAATTTAAAAACTTAAAGTGTCATATATAAAAGCAGTTAAAAAATAATGACATGTATCTCCATGTGGATATTATCAGGCAAAAAAAAAAAAGAAAAAATAAACACATGACTACCCAGGTACTCAACATTTTATTACCTTAGAAGCCCTTCCCAATCAATACACACAGCACTCCCTCTATACAAAAACAACCACTACCCTAAATTTGTAGTTTCTTGTTTCTATTTAATTTGTTAGCTATGTTTGTATCCTTATATAATATCTTGTTTTGCCTGTTTTTGAATTTTATATAAAAGATTATTTATGTTTTCTTTTAGGACTTGCTTTTTCAGTTAACATTATGTTTCTGAGCTTCATCCATGCTGGCCCATGTAACAGTAAATTATTCATTTCACTGCTGTATGTGCTTCATTGTCTAAACAAACCACAATTTTATTTATTCATTCATTCTACTTCTGATGTACTTTTATATTGCTTCTAATTTTCTGCTATTACAAACGATGTCACAATAGGCGTTTTTGTACATGATTCCTCATGTAAATATGTGACAGATTCTCTAGAGCTGTGCTATCCAATAAGGTAGCCACCAGCTACATGTGCCTTGCATTTATTTATTTATTTATTGGAACAGACTCATAGATCCCTATTTTATTCAATGGTTATAATCTGTTAACATTGTTATTTATTATGATGATCAAATGGCCTCAGATCTGGCCAGTGCAAACTCCTTCAAGGTGACTCCTATGTCCTTGTGACATGCACCTATCATCTGGAGGACATTTCCTTATAACTTCCCTGGTCCAGCCCTGGAATCAGCTATTACTCCAAGGCATTGTGAGTCCTTTTTAGTCCAAAGTAATACTTAAAATCCAAGATCTGGGTCCTAGGCGTGCCCATTGCTACAATAGGGAAATTTTTTCTTTCAATTCAGCAACAAAGTCAAAATGAGTAATTTTCCTTTCTGCCCTTCTGCTTGGCAGGGTTTATTTCTCCTTTACCCTTACACTAAGGTGCAGTCTTTAGAAATTTCATCTTTTTTCTGCTCAGGGGTTCTCCTATTAGATTTCCAACACTGGGTAGGCTCCAAGCACAAATAACAGCTGCATGAATTTGCAAATATACTAAGATAGATAAATAGAGTTTTAAAACTCTAAGATAGATAGATAGATAGATGAGAGAGAGAGAGAGAGATAATCTTCATCACTCAGAACAAGATATACAGAACAGTCAGGCATGGTGACTTACGCCTATAATCCCAGCACTTTGGGAGGCGGAGGTGAGAGGATCACTTGAGACCAGGAGTTCAAGACCAGCCTGGGCAACATAGCAAAACCCATCTCTACAAAAACTATAAAAACTGGCCAGGCGCGGTGGCATGCACCTGTAGTCCCAGCTACTTAGAAGGTTGAAGTGGGAGGATCGCTTGAGCTCGGGAGGCAGAGACTACAGTGAGCCAAGAGCACACCACTATATTCCATCCTGGGTGACAGACTGAGAGCCTGCCTCGAAAGAAAGAATGGCCTGGCATAGTGGCACACACTTGTAGTCCCAGCTACTTGGGAGGCTGAGGTGGGGGTGTTGCTAGAGCCCAGGGGTTTGAGGTTACAGTGAGTTATGATCTCACCACTGCATTCCAGTCTGCAGGGTGAGATTCAGTTTCTTAAAAAAAAAAAGAGAGAGACGGAACATTTCTCTCAGAAGTTTCCCTCATGCCCCTTCCCAGTCCTACTCCCTAAGTGTAGACACTATCTTGACTTCTAACACCATAGGTTACTTTTACCTGTTCTTGAAGTTCATTGAAGTGGAATCAAATAGTATATACTCGTCTGTGCCTGCCTTCTTTCACCTCGCACTAGGTTTGTGGGGTTCATCCATGTTGTAGCGTGATTTGTCCTCTTTAATTCTCAGTAGAATCTCATTGTATGCATATACTCTACCTGTTTTGAGGATTTATCTGCTTCTTAATCTAATGGTAGTTCCATAGGGCATTTTAAACTTTTATATTCTATTAAATTTTAGTTGTTTAAATCAGGAAGGTCATTCAGGTTATCCTGCTGCCCAAAATGGAAGCCCACCTGAAATTATTTGATTTAGAAAATTTGTTTTCTCAATTTCTGGTAAAGTGCTGTGCAAATGTACTTTCAAGAGCCAATTCACCCAGAATGCCAATGATCAGCCCCTCCTACATAGAAATTTTCCACCAAAAATCAGGATGTAAAACAAAGTGTGAGTGCAAGTCCAAAAGGCATTGGTATAGAATCCACTGGCCCAGAAACATGTCCTAAGAGAAGTATAGTATCACTAGATATAGTATCAAGAGTTGATCATTAAAGGATTGGGGAGGTGATCAGAAGCAGAGGAGGCATTGCAGTTAAAGAGAAGAACACGAGCAAAGACAAAAAGGAATAGCACATTGAGGGGATAATAATAAATAAGTTAAAGAATAGGCCCTAATAAATTATGGAAGTAGCATCTCTCATCACCCAAGATAATTTCATTCACCCCAACACGAAGGTTCCCCTAAAAAATGTTAGGAATTAAAGGCAGGAATCCGAGTGCCTCATAAGAAATGTTTCTAAGATCAGCACAGTTATCCAGTACAGCATCAAGATTGAGACTGGAGCTGTAATGGGGCCTGAGTCAAGGCCAATAACAGATTAAGCAAAGATAGGGGGCCGAAGAGGGGCCAAGTTTGGACCTCTTATAGTGAAATTTGGATCTAGGCTAGATTTGGAGGCAGCAGCAGACCTCAGATTGGCGAAGTGGTCAGGATTTGGTTGGACAAAGGGTCAGGACTTCATT
Organism: Trachypithecus francoisi; assembly: GCF_009764315.1. NCBI lineage: Eukaryota > Metazoa > Chordata > Mammalia > Primates > Cercopithecidae > Trachypithecus > Trachypithecus francoisi. The sequence continues at coordinate 85,038,504 of NW_022681471.1, read as the reverse complement.
TGTATACAGGACAGAGATTAGGAATGGCTTTTTATTAGAGGAGTTCAAACATGAGCTGAATTTGGGTCTAGGTTAAGTATAAAAATATTAGAATTAGGCTTCAATAAGGGATTTTGACTGTGTCTTTATTTATGCAAATGGGAATTCATGGTTTCCTGTTTTATTCAATGGGTCATACCTGCTAGAATCCCTTTCACAGCACCTGTTTTGGTAGCGGGCAGGAATGAGCAGGAAGCAGCCCTCATCCCTTATTGTGCAGCGTCATATTTCTTAGGACTGGGCTCCTCTGTTCCCTCTCAGAAACATACAACCAGATAAGCTATGCTTCCTGGGATCCTGCCACACACACACCAACCAGGCAGTTAGTAAGTCCAGGCCAAATCAGCTAAGATAATTTCTAATATATATTGGGTTAGCACGCTGGACACTGTGCTAAGCATTTTACATGCACTCATCCGTTTAATTCTCAGGTAACCTATTTAGGTTGGAGCTATTATTAATTCTCATTACAAATGAGGGAATGGAGACACAGAAAGGTTAAGGCGTTATCGCAGAGTCACATAGCTGGTAGCAGAAACTGGATTTGAACCCAGAAGTCAAATTTCAGAGTTCTGCTGTTCATACTATATAGCTTTAAATTCTCACCTGTTTTTTTGTTTTGTTTTGTTTTGTTTTGTCTTTTTTAATGTTGGAGTCAACTACCCTCATAATCCCAGGGGGGACTCCTAAAAATGCCAAGCTCATTCCCACCTCAGGTCCTTTGAACTTGCTGGTTCCTATGCCTGGAGTGCTCTTTCCCCAGACCTTTGCATAACTGAATCCTTATCTTTTAGGTCTCCACTCAAACATTATCTCTGAAAGAGACCTTTGCTGACAAGCCTAATTGAAATAGAACACCTACCAATCCACATAGCTAGGTCCTGGAGTCACTCTCTTATGCACTTCCTCTGGTTTATTCTTAATCATTGCACTTATTCCCAACTGACTTAATGATTTTTAAAATATTTTTTCTTACCCGCACTACAGTATAATGATTTATTTAGTGTTCATTTCCTCCTACTAAAAGGTAAAACCCAGGTCGGGCGCGGTGGCTCATGCCTGTAGTCCCAGCACTTTGGGAGGCTGAGGCAGGCAGATCACGAGGTCAGGAGATCGAGACCATCCTGGCTAACATGGTGAAACCCTGTCTCTACTAAAAATACATGGAGGAGGTGCTTTAGAGTTTGTGAGTCTGTCCACCACAAGGCTCATCTTGTATTTTTCCCAGCACTAGCCTTAGAATGAGCCATTTCTCCAATGATCCTTGGTTCCTTTTAGTGGAGAATGTTATTGAGAAGTCAAGATCTGGGCACTAGATATGTTCATTACTACTAGGGTGTTGCTGCTCCCAGACTCCTTCCAGATAGAGCTAGAAAACAGAAAGATCATATGTAGGTAGGTAGGTAGGTAGATAAATAATTATAGATATAGATATGCATGTATTCTGTATACACACATATCTTCATATTTATATTTAGTTATATCTATATTCTATATATAGAAAACCATGAATTCAGTTTCCAATTCCTATATTATATACCAGGATTAATTCTAGTTTTGACCCTTTCCATATTTTTAACTCCCTTCTCTGATAATGAGAAACCTGGATTTTATTATCCTCAAAACATTTTTCTGTTTATTCTACCCCCTTGTATGTAATCAATCTCCTGAGCCAAGTGGGCTGCCACCCTGCTTTGCTTCCTCCCTCAGTCAGGACCCAATGCTCCAGGGCCGCCACTCACTGTTATTTTCTTTGCTTGGGTCACAAAGCCTGCCAGGCTACCAGCCCACTCTGCAGCTTTCACTCAGGCCCTGATCCCCAATGTACCACTATCAATCCCTTAATATTTCTTGAAAAAGTAAATAAATAAGTGAATGAATGAATGAATAAAGCATATTATCTTTGCTACCTCAGGCATACAGCTGCCAACTCCATTCAATTCTAGCTCTGCCAATAAAAACTCCTTGTCTCTATATTTGCAGCCTAGTTTAGGTCCCATCATTCCCAACCTAGGTTACTGTCCACCTGCCACCTTTCCCCCTCTTATCCATCCTATCTACCAAATCAAGTCTGAATTTTAATCATATCTCACTCCTCTACTCCAGAATATTCAGTGGTTCACTAAGGCTCACTGGAGAAAGGTGGAGCCCCCAGTCGTTGTATTAAACCTTTCTAGATATGGCACTCTTGGCATCCTCTTCTACCTTTCCTATGCTCAGGTTAGAATGGTTAACATATCAAAAACAGAAGCTATCAGAAGAAAACTCCTACAGTCTCCCACCGTATTTGCCCACCTACTCACACATATGCCAATCCTGTTACTGTGGATTACAGGTTGCTGCTCCTAAGGCCAATCTTTCTACTTGAACCCCTGATCCCACCCCCTTTTACTTAATCAACACATCACTCCAGCAATTCTCCCATCTCTCCTTAATTACATTCAGTAATATATATATATAGAATAAAACTTCACAAGCAAATGAGGTATGTCTTGGGAATGTAGAACTAGTTCAATAAAAAATGTAATGCACCATACGAAACAGATTACATCAAAAAAACCAAATTATCATATCAATTGATGCAGAAAATCAACTAAAAAAGTTCAACACCCATTCATGACTTAAAAAAAAAAAAAAAAAAAAAAACACTCAAGACTGGGCGTGGTGGTGCATGCCTTTAATCCCAGCACTTTGGGAGGCCAAGGAGGGCGGATCACTTGAGGTCAGGAGTTTGAGACCAGCCTGGCCAAAGTAGAGACGAAACCCCGTCTATACTAAAAAGTACAAAAATTAGCCGGGCATGGTGGCTGGCGCCTTTGATCCCAGCTACTTGGGAGGCTGAGGCAGGAGAATCGCTTGAACCGCGGAGGCAGAGGTCGCAGTGAGCTGAGATCGTGCCACTGCACTCCAGCCTGGGTGACAGAGTGAGGCTCCATCTTAAAAAAAAAAAAAAAAAAAGCACTCAGCAAATAGGAATAGAAGGGGATTTCTTCAACTTGATAGAGAGTATCTATGAGCCAGGTGCACTGGCTCATGCTGGAATCCCAACACTTTGGGAGGCCGAGGCAGGGAGGTCACTTAAGGTCAATAGTTCAAGACCAGCCTGGCCAACATGGTGAAACCTCAACTTTACAAAAAATACAAAAATGCTCACGCCTGTAATCCCAACACTTTGGGAGGCCCAGGCAGGTAGATCACTTGAGGTCAGGAGTTCAATACCAGCCTGACCAACATGGTGAAACCCCATCTCTACTAAAAATACAAAATTAGCCGGGCGTGGTGTTGCATGCCTGTAATCCCAGCTACTAGAGAGGCTGAGGCAGGAGAATCGCTTGAACCTGGGAAACAAAGGTTGCAGTGAGCCGAGATCGCGCCATTGCACTCCAGCTGGACAACAAGAGCAAAACTCCATCTCAGAAAACAAACAAACCAAGAAGACAAAACAAACAAACAAAAAATTACCTGGACATGGTGGCATATGCCTATAATCCCAGCTCCTTGAGAGGCTGAGGCAAGAGAATCACTTGAACACAGGAGGTGGAGGTTGCAGTGAGCCAAGATAGCTTCACTTCACTCCAGCCTGGGCTACAGAATGAGTGAGACTCCATTTCCAAAAAAAAAAAAAAAGAAGAAGAAGAAGTAGAAGACATGGAAGAAAATCTTTATGGCATGGGCATAAGCAAACAGTTATTAGACACAAAGGCACAATCTAAATAAGATGTAATTGATAAATTGGAATTCCTCAAATTGTAAAACCTTTGCTCTTAGAAAGTCACTGCTGAAAGAAGGAAAAGATGAACTACCAAGTGAGAAATAATATTTGCAAATCACATATTCAACAAAAAACATGTAGCCAGAATCCACAAAAATCAATAATAAGAAAACAAATAATCCAGTTTAAATATGGGCAAAAGACCTAAGCAGATACTTGACCACAAAGGCTATAGGGTGGCAAATAAGCACATGAAAAGATATTCACCATAATTAGCCATTATGGAAATAAAAGCTAAAAGTACAATAACTACTGACATATACTATGACAATACCTAAAAGTTTAAAATATAACAATGTCGAGTGCTGGTGAGGATGCAGGAGAACCAGAATTCTCAAACCTTGCTGGCAGATATGCAAAATGGCAGAACTGCTCTGGAACATAGTTTGGCAGTTCCTTATAAACTTAAACATATAATTAACATATGACCCAGAAATCCCATACCAAGTATTTACCCTAGAGAAATTAAAACTATGTACATAAAAAGCCTGTACACAAATGTTTTTAAGAAGTCCATTCATAATCACCAAAAATGGAAACAACCCAATATCCTTTAATGACTGAATGTATAGACAACCTGTGGTATGTATATCCATATAATGGAATACTAATCCAGAAGAAAAAACCAATAATTGATACACAAACCAACTTCAATGAATCTCAAAGGCACTACACTGAATAAACGAAGTTATTCTCAAAAATCACTTATTCCTTTTATAATTACATTTATATAGTAACAGAAAGCAGACCAGTGGTTGTCAGAATTTAGAAATGAGAAAGGGCATGACTACAAAGAAAGAGCACATGGCAGTTTTGGGGTTAATCGTGCTGTTCTGTAACCTGGTTGTGGTAACCAGAATTAACACATATCTGTTAACCAATCTACATACGTGTTAAAGTTTATAGGACAATAAACAAAAAATTTATAATAAGCTAATTTTAAAAGTTAAAAGATAATTTTGAAAACGAATGACTTCTGCTAACAGGACAAGATGAATTAAATGCAATTTCCTCTATCCCACTAAAAACCCTAGATACCATACATAAAACAAAGATAAGAAGGCTCTGAAAGGTGGAGAGAAAAGAGCATACTGGGAGGCCGAGACGGGCGGATCACGAGGTCAGGAGATCGAGACCATCCTGGCTAACACGGTGAAACCCCGTCTCTACTAAAAATACAAAAAAAACTAGCCGGGCGAGGTGGCGGGCGCCTGTAGTCCCAGCTACTCGGGAGGCTGAGGCAGGAGAATGGCGTAAACCCGGGAGGCGGAGCTTGCAGTGAGCTGAGATCTGGCCACTGCACTCCAGTCCGGGCGACAGAGCGAGACTCCGCCTCAAAAAAAAAAAAAAAAAAAAAAAAGAAAAGAGCATACTGGCTAGAGATGTTGGAACCTGAGGAAATACAACGTGTTAAGTTCTCTGGGTTTTCTTATTTGTAAACCCTTATTGAAATATAAATCACATAGCATATAATTCACCCACTTAAAGTAAACACATCAATGGCTTTTAGTATATTTACAGGATTGTGCAATCACCATCACAATCAATTTTAAAGCATTTTCATTAGCCCCAAAAGAAACTCCATACCTATTAGTAGTCATTTCTCATATGCCCCCAACTCATCCCCCAGTTCTAGACAGCTATGAATCTATTTTATGTCCCTATATATTTACCTATTCTGGGCATTTCATATGAATGGAATCATATAATATTTAGTTCTCTGTGACTGCCTTCTTTCACTTAGCTTAATGTTTCAAGGTTTATCCATGTTGTAGCATGATCAATACATCATTTCCTATTATTGCTGAATAATATTCCATTGTATGGATATACCACATTTGGTTTTTCCATTCATCAGTTGACAGACTAAATTGTTTCACTTTTTAGCTACAATGAATAATGCTGCTAAGAACATTGGTGTACAAATTATTGTCTAGACATATGTTTTTATTTTTCTTGGGCTTATACCTAGTGGTGGTGTTGCTGGGACTTATGGTACCTCTTTTTGAAGAACTGCCAGACTATTTTCTAAAGTGGCTGTACCATTTTACATGTGAGTAGCAATAACAAGGAACTCCAGCATCTCCCACTAGAGAGGTATAAGTGAAAGCGTAAATAGGTAGACAGAAGCCCCCTCCTTGTCAACGAAGGTCAAGTGGAGAACCTAGACTTCCACTCACACCTGGCAGTAATGAAGCAGTGCATCCCCACTCACTTCACCCAGCAGAGCAGTGTCACAGGAACCCAGATAAAGCAGATTGGGGCTGGGCACAGTGGCTCACGCCTGTAATCCAAGCACTTTGGGAGGCCAAGGCGGGCAGATCACCTGAGGTCGGGAGTTCGAGACCAGCCTGATCAATATGGAGAAACCCTGTTTCTACTAAAAATACAAAACTAGCTGGGCATGGTGGCACATGCCTGTAATCCCAGCTACTAGAGAGGCTGAGGCAGGAGAATCGCTTGAACCGGGATGTGGAGGTTGCGGTGAGCGGAGATCACGCCATTGCACTACAGCCTGGGCAACAAGGGCAAAACTCTGCCTCAAAAAAAAAAAAAAAAAAAAAGCAGATTGGAATAAAATCTAGAGTCTCATAATTCCCAAAATGTCCAGATTTTAATAAAAAATTACTCATCAACAGAAATAATTCAAACCGAATGCAAAAGACAACCATTAGATGCTAACACCAAGATGACAGAGATTTTTTTTTTCTTTTTTTTTGAGGCGGAGTCTCGCTCTGTCGCCCGGACTGGAGTGCAGTGGCCAGATCTCAGCTCACTGCAAGCCCCGCCTCCCGGGTTTACGCCATTCTCCTGCCTCAGCCTCCGAGTAGCTGGGACTATAGGTGCCCGCCACCTCGCCCGGCTAGTTTTTGTATTTTTTTGGTAGAGAAGGGGTTTCACCATGTTAGCCAGGATGGTCTCGATCTCCTGACCTCGTGATCCGCCCGGATGACAGAGATTTTTTTAACTATCTGAAAAAGATTTTAAAATAGCCATCATAAAATTGCTTCAACAAGCAATTATGAATGTGCTTGAAACAAATGAAAAAATAGAAAGCCTCATCAAAGAAATATAAAGCCTCTACAAATAAACAGAAGATATGAAGAAGAAGAAAATGGAAATTTTAGAATAGAAAAATACATTAACCAAAATTTTAAAATTCAATGAATGGTCCCAATGGAAAAAATGGAGGCGACAGAGGAAAGAATCAGGGAACTCAAATATTGAACAGCAGAAATTATCCAATCAGAGAAACAGAAAGAAAATAGACTCAGAAAACTGAAGAGAGCCGCAGAAACCTGTAGAATTATAGCAAGAGACAATAATATATAACATTAATGTCATCAGACTCCTGAAAGGACAAGAGAATGAAGAGAGAGCTTTAAAAAAAAAAAAAAGGACTCAGAATAATGGATATATATTTCCCAATTTGGAAACAAAGACATTTACAAATTAAAGAATTCACAAGAACCCCAAACTTATCATAGTCAAACTGCTGAAACCAAAGACAAAGTCTTGAAAGCATCAAGAGAAACCAAACTTAGCTATTGTGGGAAAATGATTATAACACACAGATTTCTGATGATAGATAGATAGATAGATAGATAATTTCTTGTATATGTAGACTCAAGATTCAGATTTATATCATTTTCATTCTCCCTAAAGAAAATATTTTAACATTTCTTGAAGGGTATGTCTGCTGCTGATAAATTTCTATATTCCTCTGTCTCTGAGAAAGTATATCTTCTTCACTTTGGGAGGATAATTTCACTGGATATAAAATTTTAGGTTGGTGAGTTTTGAATCTCAGTACTTTAAATATTTCACTCCATACTCTTCTTGCCTGCATTATTTCTGACAAGAAGTCCGCTGTAATTTTTATTCTTGTTCCCTATAGAAATGATTTTTACTATCCTCTGGTTTGAGATTTTCTCCTTGTATTTAGTTTCCTTCAGTTTGAATATGACACATCCTTGGTTAAGTTTTGGTATTTATTCTGCTTGCTATTCTCCGAGAATTACAGATCTCTGGTTTGGTGCCTGTCATTAACTTTGGAAATTTCTCAGCCATCGTTATATCAAATATTTATTCTGCTCTGTTCTCTCTTCTCCTCATATTCCAATTATGTTCATGCTACATCTTTTTGAAGTAGTCTACAGTTATTGAATGTTCTGAGTTTTTAAAATCCTTTTACATCTTGCAATTTATATTAGAATTACCTATTGACATCTCTTCAAACTCACTGAGTTCAATAACCCAGCCATAATAAATTTACTGATGAGCCTATCTATCTAAACTATTCTTCATTTCTGTTAGATTCTTAGCATTTCACTTTCATCCTTAGAAGAATTTATGTCTCTACTTATATTACCAATCTATTATTTCATGTTTTCTAATTTTTCCATTATAGCCCTCAATATATTAATCATAGATATTTTAAGGTCCTGTCTGAAATTCCAATATCTGTATCACATCTGAGTTTGGTTCTGATACTTGCTTGGTCCTTTGAGACTGCTTTTGCTTGCTTTTTGATGTGCCTTCTAATTTTTTTTGTTAAAAGACAAATAGATGGTATCAAGTTACACAAGCTAAAGTAAAATACCTTTAGCATAAGAATTTGTTAGTCTGGTTAGGAGTTGGGTTCTTTTATGTGTGCTGAAGCTATTGGTGCCAGAGGCTTCAAATACCTCAAGTGGCCCTTGTTTATGTCACTCCTCTTGACTTTGTGCTTTCCTAAACACTCCTCCTCAGAGAAAATCGGTTTCAGATAAAGGAAAACTAAGAGAATTTGTTGACAGAGGAAGGCAGAGAAAAAGAAAACAGAGGAAATAAATAGAAAATTAAAAATTAAGTGATGAACTTATGACCTAATATAGCAATAATTATAGTAAGGGGGTGGGGCAAGATGGTAGAATAAAAGGCTCCACCAATTGTCCCCCCTGCAAGAACACCAATTTAACAACTAACTACACACAACAGAATACTTTCATAAGAACAAAACATCAGGTAAGCACTTACAGTACCTAGTTTTAATTTCATATCGCTGAAACAGGAACTGAAAAGAGAGCAAAACCAGTCCTGAAGTAGCAACACCACCCCTCCACCATCCCCCCGGCAGTGGCAGCGGGGTGCAGAAAGTGGAGATTGCAGCAACTGTGAAGCATTGAACTCAATGCTACCTATTAGAGCAGAAAGCAAAACCAGACCAAACTCAGATGATGCCCACCCATAGAGGTGGCATTTAAACCAGCCCTAGTCAGAGGGGAATCAATGATCCTGGAGTCAGAATCTGAGTTCCTGTAGCCGCCGCCTAGCCGTCCACCTAGCCGCCATGGGCTAAAGTGCTCTGGGGCCACAGATAAACTTGAAAGGCAGTCTAGGCCACAAAGACTGCAACACCTAGGCAAGTCCAAGTGCTGAAATGGGCCCAAGGCCACGGATATGGGGCGGGGGGCACAGACCTACTAAGATGCCAGCCTGGGTGGCTAAGGGAGTGCTGGCATCACCCCTCCCCTCACTTGCAACCCCAAAAAGATGCCTTCCTTCCATTTGAGGAGAGGAGACAGAAGAGTGGGGAGGACTTTACTTTGCATCTTGGAAACCACATCAGCCACTCAAGATAGGGCATAAGTCAGAGTTGTGAGGCCCCCTTTCCAGGCCCTAGCTCGCAGACAATTCTAGACACACCCTGGGCCAGAAAGGAAGCCACTGCCTTGAAGGACCCAGTCCTGGCACACCTGCTAACGGAAGAGCCCTTAGGCCCTGAATAACCAGCAATGATACCCAGATACTATGTCAGTGGCCTTGGGTGAGACTCTGAGACCTGCTGGCTTCAGTTGAGAGTCAGCACATTACCAGCTGTGGTGGCTATGGGGCAAGGATCCTCTTGAGAAAAATGGAGGGAAAAGTAAAGGGGACTTTGTCTTGCACCTTAGATACCAGCTCCACCGCAGGGAGGTAGAGTACCAAGCAGACTCTTGGGGTGTTCAATTCCAGGATATGACTCTTGGATGGCATTTCTGGACCTGCCCTTTGCCAGAGGGGAGGGCAGGGTGAGTCCCAGGCCAGGAAGCATTTACCACAAACTGACTTAAGAGACCTTGGGCCATAAGGGAACATAGGCAGTAGTCTGGCAGTACTTTCCATGGGCCTACGGTGACAGTGGCTATGGGATGAGGCTACTCTGCATTTGGAAATGAAAGGGAAGAGTGGGAAGGACTGTGTCTTGTAGAAGGACTGTGTCTCATGGTTTGAGTGCCAGCTCAAATCTTAGAAGTCAACCAGGTAGACCTCTAAGATTTTTGACTCTAGTCCCTGGCTCCCCAGTGGCAACAATGGACCTGCCCAGGGCCTGGGGTAACTCACTACCCTAAAGAGAAGGTCACAAGCCTGGGTGGCTTTGCCACCTACTGATTGTAGAGCCCCCAGGGCCTTAATCAAACATTGGCAGTAGCCAGAGAGTGTTTACAGTAAACCTTGGGTGAGACCCAGTACTCTACTAGCCTCAAGTCTGACACAGCACAGTCCTAGTGGTGGTGGCTACAGGGGTGCTTGTATCACTTTACCCCCAGCTCCAGGTGGTTCAGAACAGAGAGAGATTTTGTCTGTTTAGGAGAAAGCAGGGGGAAGAGAACAAGACTCTCTGCCTACTAATCCAGAGAATTCCTCTGAATATTGTTCAAGGCCATCAAGCTGCTACCTTTATAAGTTTGCAGGAACCACAGCGTTACTGCACTTGGGTGCCTTTTAAAGCAGATACAACTTAGATCACACCTAACTTCTTTTAAATATCTGGAAAGCCTTCCCAAGAAAGATGGGTACAAACAAGCCCAGACTGTGAAGACTACAATAAATGCCTAACTCTTCAATGTCCAGACACAGATGAACATATACAAGTATGAAGGCCATCCAGGAAAACATGACCTCACCAAAGGAACTGAATAAATCACCAGGGTTCATTAGATCATTTAGCCTACCAGATGAACTAAATAAGGCACCAGGCACCAATGCTGGATATGGGACCCTTCGGATAAGAGAATTTGAAACAGCTCTTTTGAGGAAACTCAAACTCAATACAACACAGAAAAGGAATTCAGAATTCTATTAGATAAATTTAACAAAGAGATTGACATAATTTTAAAAATTAAGCGGAAATTCTAGAGTTGAAAAATCCAAGTGGCATATTGAAGAATGCATCACAGTCATAGCAGAATTGATCAAGCAGAAAAAATAATTCGTAAGCTTGAGAACAGGCTATTTGAAAATACACAGTCAGGGCCGGGCACGGTGGCTCAAGCCTGTAATACCAGCACTTTGGGAGGCTGAGACGGGCGGATCACAAGGTCAGGAGATCGAGACCATCCTGGCTAACATGGTGAAACCCCGTCTCCACTAAATACAAAAATACTAATCCTCTGTTTTGTCTTATGTCTCGCTCCTGTTTTAATCAAATTTCTCTGAGCCAAAGTTCAAGAGATCACGCCCATCACCTTCAACCAGATGCTTCTTCATCCATACGTCCAAACAGCAACCGTAGACCCCAACCTCAACGACGTCCCTTAACAGCAGGAAGTAGCCAGACAGACCACCGCGCCCCTTATCACTATTATCAATAAAAGGTTGGACTGTTTGGACAAACGGAGGCAAGATGGCGCAGTTCCGGGTTCTTCACCGTCAACCTTCCCGCGCCCGGGAAAGACAGGGGTCGGGTCGACTGCACAGGCGCAACCCGACCTCTGACGGGGAAGAACCGGAGCCCGCCTAGCCACGCCTACCGACCCGCCCCCGCCTATGTCCCGCCCACTGCCCTCCCACCCCCGGGCGGGACATAAAAGCTGCTCCTGGCGGACGCGGGGTGCGAACTTCCTCGGCCCCTCCTGGTAGGTGGGACCCAGGGGCCTCCTCCGAGAACGCCGGAGCGAACTTCCTCGGCCCCTCCTCGTACGCGGGACCCAGGAACCTCGTCCAAGAACACCGGAGCGAACTTCCTCGGCCCCTCCTCGTTCGCGGGACCCAGGAACCTTGCCCGAGAACGCCGGAGCAAACTTCCTCGGCCCCTCCTGCGCGGGACCCAGGAACCTCGTCCGAGAACGCCAGAGCGAACTTCCTCGGCCCCTCCTCCTACGCAGGACCCAGGAACCTCGCCCGAGAACGCCGGAGCGAGCTTCCTTGGCCCCTGCTGCTGTGCGGACCTGGGAACCTCGCCCGAAAAGGCTGGGGCGACTTCGTCGGCCTCCACCGCCGGAGGCCAGTGAACCTCGCTCCCTCCCTCACATTGGCTTGTAAATAAAGTTTTTTTGCCTTGCCTACTTGCCTTTTCTCTGGCATTTGCTCTGGGGGTCGCATTAAAGCCAATCAGTAATTATCTCAAATTAATACATAGGTTTAATACAATTTCTATTCAAATCCAAAAGACAACACTGGAGCTCCCAAATATATAAAGCAAATATTATTAGGCATAAAGTGAGGAATAGACTCCAATACAATAATAGGAGGAAAATTCAATGCCATATTCTTAGCATTGGACAGATCATCCAGAGAAAAACCAACAAAGAAATATTGGATTTAAACTGCACTTTGTAACAAATATACCTAACAAACATTTACAGAACATTTCATGGTAGCAGTGGTGGGCTGAGCATGCCTGTCCTTGGGCCCCATGGGAGCATATGCTGCCACTAATGTTAGCGGGTCCAGGCAGGCTGACTCTTGACCTCTAGATAGCTTGCTCAAGTACCAGGAATGGCAGCAGTGGACCAGGTGGGTGGGCAGGTTCTCAAACCTTTGGGCAGTGTTCATGGCATGGGTGATAGCAATTGAAGTAGTGGGAAAACCCTCTGAAACCCAAGTAGTCAGTCAGCACTGGTGTTGGAACTGGCTGTGATGGGTTGGTTGGCCTTGTCCCCAAACCTACAGGTGGGTCGTGTAGGTGGGTGCCAGCGGTGGTGGCAGCAGCAGGTTGAGTGGGCCTGATCTCAGACACCAAGAGGAATGCTTAGGTGCCACTGGTGGTGGACTGGGCCGGGCCACTCTCAGCATCCTGGATGGTGTGCTCTGGTGGCACAAGGGGGCTGGATCCAGGCTGAGCTGAGCCCTCAGGCACCTCAGTGGTGCTATAGATGCCGTCTGTGGTATGTAGACGCGAAATGAGGCCCAGGCCATTGGTAGAATGCTCAGGTAGAAGCAGCAGCTGCTGCACTGGGGCCCTGCTACTGGGGAGGGCAAGGTTGCTTTCCCTAGGAGTTGCCATAGATAAGAAGCTGGGGGGTATTGACTTTACTTGTGTCTTGGCCCATGGCAATTTGCAGCCATGGAGGTTGCCGGAAGGGGAATTTGTCCTTGGGGCATATGAGAATACATAGGCACCCCTCTACAGCGGGTGCAGGATTGCTGCCTCAGCCCTGGTTACAGAGTAGGATGCAGTCCACTGTGGGCTAGGCTCTTAAAATGGTACTGTGCTGCTGCTGCTGCTGCTGCTTAGGACTCAGGGGCTTTTGGGACCCCGCATGAGTGCTTCCTCTGGAGCAATAACCTTCATGAAGTTTCCAGGGAGCTCCCTATGTTAGTCTCAGGGCCCATAAGGGTCAAGGGGCTCTCCCATAGCTAGGATTTTAGGAGTCCATGGTGGGAATGTAGACTGCTGGAGTTTCTCACTTATCCTTTTACTGCATTGGAGAGTCTCCCCCAGATCCAAGGTGATCTTGGTCCAACAGGATGCTTCATTTCCTTCTCCTTCCTAGCTTTAGGTGTTTTCTGTCACTTTTCTGTCAAATTCCAATATTCTCTCTTGGATGATCTATTTGAAGTGTGATTATCTACTCACTATTTTGGTTCTACTTAGTGGAGAAGGGTAGTAGGAGATGCCTCTAATCAGCCATCTTGAAGCCCCTTACCCAAAAAAAATCTTGAAAGAAACAAAAATGAAAATACAACATGCCAAAATGTATGGCATGCATCAAAAGCAGTTCTAAAAAGAAAGTTTATAGCAATAAATACCTACACTGACAAAAAACAAAGATCTCAAATAAACAATCTAACTTTATACCTCGAGGAACTAGAAAAAGAAGAAGAAACTGAGGCCAAAGTTAGTAGAAGGAAGAAAATAACAAAGATTAAAGTAGAGATAAAAATGGAACAAATGTTAGAAAAACAATAGAAACAATCAATAAAATTAAGAGTTTTTTTTAAACATAAGCAAAATTGATAAACCTTTAGCTAGACTAAGAAAAAACATGAAGACTTAAATAAGATCAGAAATGAAAGAGGAGATATTACAACTGATACTGCATATATATAAAAGAGTGTAAGAGATTACTATGAACAATTACATGCCAACAAATTGGATAACCTAGAAGAAATGGATACATTTCTAGAAACATAAACCTAGTATACCGGATTATGAAGAAGCTGAAAATCTGACCAGACCTATAATTAGTAAGAAGACTGAATCAGTAATCTAAAAATACCCCAACAAAGAAAAGACGAGGGTCATATGGTTTCACCAGTGAATTATACCAAGTATTTAAAAAGAACACCAATCTTTCTCAAAATCTTCTAAAAAAAAATTAAGAAGGAAAAACACTTTAAAATTCATTTTATGAGGCCACAATTACCCCAATAAAAAGTCAGATAAGGACACTACAAGAGAAGAAAATTGCAAGGCAATATCCTCAATGAACATAGATGCAAAATTTCTCAACAACATGCTATCAATTATCAAAAAGACAAAAGATAACAAGTGTTGGTGAAGATTGGTGAAAAAAGAACCCTTGTACATTGTTGCTGAAAATGGAGGCCAGGCACAGTGGCTCAAACCTGTAATCCCAGCACTTTGGAGGCCAAGGCGGGCAGATCACTTGAAGCCAGGAGTTCAAGACCAGCCTGGCCAATATGGTGAAACCCTGTCTCCACTAAAAATATAAAAATTAACCAGGCATGGTGGCAGGCTATCACAGCTACTCAGGAGGCCGAGGCACAAGAGTCACTTGAACCTGGAAGGCAGAGTTGCAGTGAGCTGAGAATGCACCACTGCATTCCAGCCTGGGTGAAAGAGTGAGACTCTGTCTCAAAAATAATTAAATAACTTAATGTAATTAAAAATAAAGGGAGAGATACATGTTTATGGGTTAAAAGACTCCATGTTGTTAAGATGTCAGTCCTCCCCAATTTGGTTTAGAGTTTCAACACAATCTCAATAAAAATTCCAGCAAGATTTTTTGTAGATATCCTCAAGCTGATTCTAAAATGTATGTGGAAATACAACAAAATAGAATAGCCAAAACAATTTTGCATCAAAATAACAAAGTCGAAGAATTCACACTATTTGATATCATGACTTACTAAAAGTATAGTGTGGTATTGATGAAAGGATAGATGCATAGAACAATGATACAACGGAGATTTCAGAAACAGACCCACATAAATTGATTTCTGAGAAAAGTGAAAAGGCAATTCAATGGAGAAAGGGTAGTCTTTTTTAAAATAGTGCTGAAAAAATTGGGATTGTAAACAAACACATTTTAAAAGAAAAATCTTTAACCTAAATCTCACCATTTAGCTGGGTGTGGAGGCTCATGCCTATAATCCCAGCACTTTGGGAGCCCAAGGCAGGAGGATGTCTTGAGCCCAGAGTTCAAGATCAAGACCAGCCTGTGCCACATAGCAAGACTTCATCTCCACAAAAATTAAAATTAAAATTAAAATTAATTAGCCAAGTATGGCTGTGCACGCCTGTAGTCCCAGCTACTTGGGAGGGTGAGGTAGGAGGACAGCTTGAGCCCCAGAGATCGATTGTGCCACTGCACTCCAGCCTGGGTGGCAGAGCAAGACCCCGTCTCAAAAACTTCAACTAAATTAATTTTAAAACCTCACAATTTATACAAGAAACCAAAATGGTAATAGACTTAACTTTTAAATATAACATTATAGAACTTTAGAAAAAACATAGGAGAATATAATTGTGACTTCAGGTAAAGCAAAGATTTCTAAGATAGAACACCAAAAACACAATTCATATTAAAAAAAAGATAAAGTTCAACGAAATTTAAAACCTTTGCTGAGTGAAAGACATGGTTAACAAAATAAAAAAGCAAGCCACGGACTTATAGAATATATACGCAAATCACATACAGGACAAAGGACATATATGTAGAATATATAAATAATTCACGAAACTAAATAATAACAAAACAACCCACTTTTTAAGAACAAGCCAAATATTTAAACAAATGCTTGTTTATAGAATATGAATGTCAAATAAGAACATGAAAAACCAAACATCATTAGTCATGAGAGAAATGCATATTCAAACCACAATAAGATACTATTACAGAACTATTAAAATGGGTAAAGTTAAAAGAAAACATTAACGCTAGTTAGTGCTGGTGAAGATGCAGACAAACTGGAACTCTCATTCATTTTTGCAGTTTCCAATAACATAAAATATACACTACCCAGAAATCCAAATTCTAGGTACTTACCAAATGGAATAAACTTAGGTTCACACAAACATGTACTTGCAAATATTGATAGCAGCTTTATTCATAACTGCTAAGAACGGGAAAGTACTTGAATTGACGAATGAACTCTAGTATAGCCATACAATGGAAGACTAATCAGCAATAAAAAGAAGAAAATGATACATGCAACAAAATGGATGAATCTTAAATGTATTATACTAAGTGAAAGGAGCTAAACAAAAGCCTACACACTTTATGATTCCATGTATATGACATTCTGAAAATGGCAAAACTATTAGAGTTAGTTAAAAGATCACATTATACATGGCCAAAGATTTGACTTAAAAAGAATAGCACAAGGAATTATTGGGAATGATGAAAATTTTTTAATTTATCCTAACTGTAGTGTTGGTTAAATATCTATGTATTTGTCAAAAATCATAGAACTGTACACAAAAAGAGTAAATGTTACTATATGATAATTAAAAGTAAAAATAAATGAGGAGAAATAAATCAGACGAAAACTAAAAATCCCAGCAGAATTTCATTACAAGAGAGGTAAAAGGAAGTTTTTCCAGCAGAAGCAATATTTCAGACAGAAATTTGAATACACACACACAAAAATGACAAATGCCAAAAATGGAATAAATGAAAGTAAATATAAATTTTATTTTTCTATTTATTCTAATAGATAATTGACTAAAGAAAAACTAGTACCAATCTGGTGTGTCTTTACAGCATATGTAAAAGTAATACACGATAATACTACCACAAAGGGCCAGGTGCAGTGGCTCACATGTGTAATCCCAGCACTTTGGGAGGCCAAGGCAGGCAGATCGCTTGAGCCCAAGAGTTTGAGACCTGCCTGGGCAACATGGCAAAACCCTGTATCTACTAAAAATATAAAAAATTAGCCAGGCATTGTGGCGCGCGCCTGTAGTCCCAGCTACTTGGGAGGCTGAGATGAGAAGACCACCTGAGCCTGGGGAATTCGAGGCTGCAGGGAGCCAAGATCATGCCACTGTACTCCAGCCTGGGCAACGGGAGTGAGACCTTGTCAAAAAAAAAAAGGAAATTCTGACATCTGTGACAACATAGGTAAACCTGGAGGACATTATGCTAAGTAAAATAGTTTAGACACAGAAAGACAAATACTGCATGATCTCACTTCTAAGTGAAATCTTAAAAAGTTAAACTCTTGGAAACAGTAGAAAGGTGGTTACCAGAGGCTGGAGGTGGTGAGGGAAATGGGAAGATGTTGGTCAAAAGGTACAAATTTGCAGTTATAATATGAATAATTTCTGGAGATCTATGGTACAGCATGATGACTATAGTTAATAATAATGTATTGTATATTTGAAATTTGTTATAAGAGATCTTGAGTATTCCCACCAAACAAAAAAAAGTTACTACGTGAGATAATGATGTTATTAGCAGGATTGTGATAATCATTTCACAATGGATATGCATATCAAAGCACCACACTGTACACTTTGAATATATGCAAATTTTACTTGTCAATTACACTTCAAAAGCTGGGGTAGAAAAAGGTGGTACACATACAATAGAGTATGATTCAGTCTTAAATGGAAGGAAACTGTGAACTGTTATAACATGGATGAACCTTGAAAACGTTATGCTACGTGAAATAAGCCAGTCACAAAGACAGAAATATTATATGATTCCATTTATTTGGGATTCCTAGAATAGTCAAATTTTTAAAGATAGAAAGCAAAAGGGTGGTTACCAGGGACTGGAGGGAAAGGAGAATGGGGAGCTGGTGTTTAGAGAGTACAGAGTTTCATTTGGTAAAGATGAAAAAGTTTTGGAGATAGATGCACTGATGGTTCACAACAATGTGAATGAACTTAATTTCACAGAACTGTTCTCCTAAAAATGGTTAAAATGGTAAATTTTTCTTTATGTATTTTTTACCACAACAAAAAAGAAGGCAGGATTTAAAAAGGGGTAGAGAAACACAAAACACATGAGATATACAGAAACAAATAATTTAATGACATACATAAATTCAACTATATCAACAATATATAAAATATAAGTAAGGCTGGGCACAGTGGCTCATGCCTGTAATCCCAGCACCTGGGGAGGCCGAGGCACGTGGATCACTTAAGGTCAGGAGTTCAAGACCAGCCTGGCCAACACGGTGAAACCCTGTCTCTACGAAAACACAAAAATTA
This sequence comes from Trachypithecus francoisi, assembly GCF_009764315.1. NCBI lineage: Eukaryota > Metazoa > Chordata > Mammalia > Primates > Cercopithecidae > Trachypithecus > Trachypithecus francoisi. The sequence goes on along the minus strand of NW_022681471.1, from coordinate 85,020,037 downwards.
GCTGAGCATGGTGATGGGTGCCTGAAATCCCATCTACTCAGGAGAATTGCTAGAACCCAGGAGGCAGAGGTTGCCGTGAGCCAAGATCCTGTCACTGGACTCCAGCCTGGTCAACAGAGCAAGAGTACATCTCAAAAAATAAAATAAAATATAAATAAGTTAAATATTCCAAAAAAAAGGCACAGACTGTGACAAGCAAGTTCAAGCTATATGCAGTCTACAAGGGACACACTTTGTATTCAAAGATAAAAAATGGGTTAAAAGTAAAAGGACAGTAAAAGATATACCATTCTAAGAAGAGGTTTTAAATGGTTTTACTAATGTGAAACAAAATAGACTTCAAAAGCAAAAAGAGTTACTAAGGACTAAGACAATGATTTTATAATAATAAAAGGGTCAATTTGTTATGAACATATAAAAACTGTAAACCCATCTAACAGATTTTCCAAAATAAATGAAGAAAACTGACAGAATTGAAAGGAGAAATAGACAACTGAACAATAATATGGAAGCTTCAAACAGATGTTCAATAATAGCTAGAACAAAAGGTAGAAATACCAGCAAAGATACAGAAAATCTGAACACTACCAACCCACTTGATCTTAATATCATCCTTAGAACACTCCAGAATATACATTTTCCTCAAATGCATATGGAACATTCTCCAAGATAGATAATATTCAATGCCACAGAATAAGTATTAATACTTTTTTTTTTTTTGAGATGGAGTTTCACTCTTGTTGCCCAGGCTGGAGTACAATGATGAGATCTTGGCTCACCACAACCTCCAACTCCAGGTTCAAGAAATTCTGCTGCCTCAGCCTCCCAAGTAGCTGGGATTACAGGCATGTGCCACCACGCCCAGCTAATTTTTTTGTTGTTTGTTTTTGTTTTTGTTTTTTGAGATGGAGTCTTGCTCTGTCATCCAGGCTGGAGTGCAGTGGCGAGATCTCGGCTCACTGCAACCTCCGCCTACCGGGTTCACACCATTCTCCTGCCTTAGCCTCCAGAGTAGCTGGGACTACAGGCGCCCGCCACCACGCCCGGCTAATTCTTTGTATTTTTAGTAGAGACAGGGTTTCACCGTGTTAGCCAGGATGGCCTCGAACTCCCGACCTCAGGTTATCTACCCACCTCCGCCTCTGCCTCCCAAAGTGCTGGGATTACAGGTGTGAGCCACTGCACCCAGCCATATTAATATATTTTAAAGGATTTGAAATCATAGAAGGTGCATTCATCTAAAAACTTAAAATGATAAATTATAAATCAACAACAGAAGGAAATTTGGAAATTCCACAAATATTTGGAATTAAACAACATACTTCTATGTAATCCATGGACAAAAGAAATCACAAGGAAAATTTAAAATATATTGAGCTGAATAAAACAGAACAAACTCATCTATTTTACAAGAGAAGAAAGATCTCCCATCAATAACCTTAACTTGTACTTTAGTAAATGAGAAACAGAACACACTGAACCCAAAGCAAACCAAATGAAGGAAATAATGAAAATTAGAACAGGAATCTACAAAATAGAAAACAGAATAACAATAGAGAAAGTCAATGAAACCAAAAGCTGGTTCTTCAAAAAGATCAACAAATTTGACAAAACTTTAGGTAAACTAACCAAGAAACAAAGAAAGACAATACAAATTATCAAATCTGAATGAAAGAAAAGACATCACTACTGACCTTACTGAAAAAAAGTTTAAAAGATTATAAGCAAACTCTATGAACAATTTTATGCCATCAAATTAAATAACTTGAAAAATATGAATACATTCAACACAAATTGCCAAAACTAACTCAGGAAGAAATATAATAAATAGAAAATCTAATAGAAATTTAACAAGACACTGAATCACAAATCTTGCCTCAAAGAAAAGCCCAAGCCCAGCTTGCTTTGCTGGTGAATTGTAACAAACATTTAAAGAATAAACAATAACAATCTTTCAAAAATTCTTCCAAAAAACAAAAGAAAGTAACACTTCCCAACTTATTCTATAAGGCTAGCATTATTCTGATACCAAAAACAGACATAGATATCACAAGAAAACTATAGACAAATATACCTTTTGAATAGACATAAAAATTCTCAAGAGAGTAGTAGCAAAATGAATCCAGTGGCATATGAAATGTATTATACACTATGTCCAAGTGATATTTACTCCACGAACATATAAGGTTGGTTGAACATTCAAAGATCAATGAATGCAACATGCTATATTGGTAGAATAAAAACAAAACCTATATAATCATCTCGATAAATGCAGAAAAAGCATGTAACAAATGCAACACTCAATCATGATAAAAAAAATTCTCAAAAACTAGAAATAAATGGAACTTCCTCAGCCTGATAAAGGGCATCTACAAAACCTACAATAGACATCATCTTTAACAGTGAGAGACTGGGTATTTTCCTCCTAAGGTTGGAAATAAGTCAAGGGTGTCTGCTTTCACCCCTTCTACACAACATTGTCCTAGTCAGTGTAGCGAGTTGAGAAAAAGAAATAAAAAGCACATCGATTATAAAGGAAGATGTAAAACCATTTTATTCACAGATATGATCCTATATGTAGAAAATCCTAAGTAATCTATGTTTAAAAACCACTAAGACTAATAAACAAGTTCACTAATGTTAAGGAAACAAGATTAATTATATATTAGCAATAAATAATACAAAATTAAATTCTATTTACTATAACTCAAGAAAGAAAATACATAGGAATAAATGTAATAAGAGAAGTACAAGATGAGGTAATGGACTGTTTTGTCCTCCCATCTGAAAGAACCAAAAAAAATCTAGACAAAATACATGAAACAATGGTTATCAAGAAGTGGACATTAGGCAACAAAGGACAGTGATCCCTGGGATATAGGATACAAATAAGGTGAGCCCTATGATTGCCCTACCTAACTGCCTTGAAAGAGTTTCCAGTCCATGGCACATGCAAAGGGAGCTGAAACAGAGTCTGGTAGACTTACTGAGTTTAGGAGATGAATCTCAAAGTTCAAGAAGATCAATGCAGTATGAGTTCTTAAAAAAAAAATGAGTCCCTGAGATAACAGGGGTACACAGAGAAAAAATGTCAATGATATGCAGAGGCTTCCCTCAAGTATTATCAGAGTACTATTATACATGTGAGTAAACTAATAAAGTCTGGCAAAAGAAGTATCAGAAAAGAGAAAACAATAACTGGTGCTCACAAAGTAGGTGTTACTACCAGCCAAACTGGAAAAACTTATGCTCTGAACCTGCTTACCAAATTACAAAAGCATGACCCAGAAGGATCAAACTGTTTCGGAATAACTTAACTGCATCAAAGAACAAAGCTCAAAAGTTCGTAAGAATACAAAAATATGCAAACAATGAAAAAGGCGAAAGTCACAGGGCCTGACATCAAATCAAAGATTACTGGTTATGCAAAAAAAAAAAAAAAAAAAAAAAAGGCAGAAAAATATGACCCATAATGAGAGTAATCAAACAAAGCTGACTGAGAACTTCCAAAGATGTTAGAATTAGCAGAGAAGTACATTAAACATTTGTTATCTATACCCCATATGTTCAAACAGGTAAACAGAGAAATAAAAAATATTTTTAAAAACCCAAATTTAATTTCTAGAGATGAAAACTATAATGTCTGAGTTGAAGAAATACACTGGAGGGATAAACAGCACACTAGACAATGCAGAAGAAAAGATTCGTAAACTTGAAGGCATAAAATCGAAACTACCCAAAATAAAACACAGAAAAAAAAATCCAGAAAATCCAAAGAACATCAATGATCCGTAGGACAACTTCAGGCAGCTTCAAATAGGTAACTGGAGTCCCTCAAGGAGGAAAGCAGGTGAAGAGGAAAAAATATTTGATAAATTAATGGCCAAAAACTTTCCAAATTTGATGAAATCTATAAACCTAAATATCCAAGAAGTTCAATAAATTCCAAGCAGAAAAACATAAAAGAAAAAAACCCACCAAGGTATATTATAATTACATTGCTCAAAAGTGATAAAGATTAAAAAACACGGCCGGGCGCGGTGGCTCAAGCCTGTAATTCCAGCACTTTGGGAGGCCGAGACGGGCGGATCACAAGGTCAGGAGATCGAGACCATCCTGGCTAACACGGTGAAACTCCATCTCTACTAAAAAGTACAAAAAACTAGCCGGGCGAGGTGGCGGGCGCCTGTAGTCCCAGCTACTGGGGAGGCTGAGGCAGGAGAATGGCGTAAACCTGGGAGGCGGAGCTTGCAGTGAGCTGAGATCCGGCCACTGCACTCCAGCCTGGGCGACAGAGCGAGACTCCGTCTCAAAAAAAAAAAAAAAAAAAAAAAGAATGACATCTTAGAAACAACATAATTGAGAAGACCATGAAACAATGCTTTTGAGGTACTGAAAGACAAAACCTACCAACTTAAATTCTATATGTAGCAAAAATACCTTTCAAAGATGGCAGCAAAAAAAAAAAAAAAATACATTCAGACATACAAAAGCTGAATTAATTAACTAACTGCCCAATAGACTCACAATGCAAAAAATGTTAAAGAAAGTTCTTCAGGCAGAAAGAAAATGATACCTTATAGAAGTCTGGAGCCACACAGAGGAATGAAGAGTACCAGAAATGGTAACTATGTGAATATATAATTATTTTCTATTATTTAAATCTCTTTAAAAGAGGACTTAAAGTATAAACAAAAATAACAACAATGTATTATAAGGTTTATAAAATCTGTAAGTAAAATTATGACACTAGCATGAAGCCAGGAGGAGGAAGTTAAACATTTATACTATAAACTCTAAAGCAACTACTAAGATAATAAAACAATGAGGTATAGCTAATAAATCAAGGAAGAAAAAAAGAACAGAATCATTAAAAAAAAACAGTAATCCAAAAGAAGGCAGAAAAAGGGAGAAAAGGGAACAAAGCATACATGGAACAAATACAAAACAAATAGCAAAATGATAGACTCAAACCTAGCCATACTGATAATAACATTAAAAGCAAATGGATCCAAACATCAATTAAAAGGTAGAGACTGTCAAATTGAATAAAAAAGCAAGAACCAACTATATGCTGCCTATGATAAATGCACTTTAAACATAAACACACAAATACATAAAAAGTAAAAGGATGAAAAAGATATACCATAAACTAGTCCAAAAAAGTTGCAGTAGCTATATTTATATTAGACAAAATGCATTTCAGAACAAAGAATATAAGGAAGTTCATTTCACAATGATGGTGGGGTCCGTTAACGAAGAGGACATGACAATCCTAAAGGTCTATGCACCTAGCATGAAAGGTTCAAAATCAATTAAATAAAAACTGATAGAACTACAAGAAATAACAGACAAACCCACAATTATCATTGGGGACTCCAATAGTCCTGTCTTAATAATTGATAGAACAAGTAGGCAAAAAGTCAGCCTGGATATAGTAGACATGAACAACACTATCAACCAACTTAACTTGGTTGACATTTATAGCAGGCTGTACTCAACAACAGCAAAACTTATTCTTCTCAAGTGCACATGAAACATGTTACCAATACAGACCATATTCTGGGCCATGAAACAAGTTTTGATATATTTTAACATATTCAAGTCATATAAAGAACATTCCTTTACCATAATGTAATTAAATTAGAAGTCAATAGCAGAAAGATCTCTGGGAAATGTCCAAATATGTGGAATTTAAATAACACAGTTCTAAGTAACACAAAAATCACAAACTTTTTTGGATAATAAGCAAAAGGAAACAATAAAGATAAAGCAGAAACCAATGAATTAGAAAACAGAAAATAGAGAAAATCAATTAAACCAAAATGTGGTTCTTTGGGATGATCAATACAATTGATAAATCTTTAGCCAGATGATCAAGGGGAAAAAGGCACAAACTATTAATATCAGGAATGACAAAAGTAGTATCATATTGTGTTAGTCTTCCAACTTGGTTCCTTTTTCAGAGTTGCTTTGACTACATTCTGACTACTATGCATTTCCTTATCAATTTTAGAATCAACAATTTATACGAAATGATAAGAGGATATTAACAACCTTACAAAATTAATTTGACAAATTACATGAAATGAAGAACTTTCTTTAAAATACTAATTACCAATCCTCACACAAGAAGAAATATAATATGAATAGCCCTATATATATTTTAAAAATTGAAACTGTAGTCTTAAACCTTCCCACAAATAAAACTTACTGGTAAATTCTAAATTTAAGAAATGATACCAATTGTACACAGACTCTTCCAAAAATAGGAAACACTTCTCAACCCATTCTATGAGGTCAGCATTACCCCGATACCAAAGATAAAGACATTAAACAAAAAAAAACTTCAGACCAATATCCTTATGTAGATGCAAAAATTCTAAGCAAAAATTTATCAAATTACATCTGCGGTAGGCTGAATAATGCCTCCCATCCTCAAAGATCTACAGGTCCTAATCTCCAAAACTTTTGAATATGTTACTTTACACGGTTAAAGGAACTTTCCAGATGTGATTAACTTAAGGATATTGAGATGTGGAGATTATCCTAGATGATACCAACACATCCAAAGTAATCACGAGAGTCCTTATAAGTGAGAGGCAGAAGATCAAAGTCAGAGAAGATATAAGGATTGGAAGAGAGGTTCAGAAAAGAGTAAAGATACTATACTGTCGGCCGGGCGTGGTGGCTCACGCCTATAATCCCAGCACTTTGGGAGGCTGAGGCAGGCGGATCACAAGGTCAGGAGTTCGAGACAAGCCTGGCCAACATGGTGAAACCCCGTCTCTACCAAAAATACAAAAAATTAGCCGGGCATGGTGGTGCATGCCTCCAATCCCAGCTACTTGGGAGGCTGAGGCAGGAGAATTGCTAGAACCTAGGAGGCAGAGGTTGTAGTGAGCGGAGATCACGCCACTGCACTCCAGCTGGGCAACAGTGTGAGACTTCGTCTCAAAAAAAAAAAAAAAAAAAATACTACATTGTTATTTTGAAGATGAGGAAAGAAGCCATTATTCTAGGAATCTAAGCAGCCTCTAGAAGCTGAAAAAGGCAAGGAAATGGATTCTCCCCTAGAGTCTCTGGAGAGAGTGTAACCCTGACAACACCAATTTTGGCCCAGTGAAACGCATTTGGGACCTCTCACCTCTAGAAGTGTAGTATAATAGATTTGTGTTGTTTTAAGCCACGAAGTCTGTGCTAAGTTTTTACACCAGCAATAGAAACTAATATAGCTTCCAACAATATATTAAAAGAATAGGCCGGGTGCAATGGCTCACGCCTGTAATCCCAGCACTTTGGGAGCCCAAGGAGGGTGGATCACAAGGTCAGGAGTTCGAGACCAGCCTAGCCAACATGGTGAAACCCCGTCTCTACTAAAAATACAAAATTAGCCAGGTGTGGTGACACTCACCTGTAGTCCCAGCTACTCGGGAGGCTGAGGCAGGAGAATCACTTGAACCCAGGAGGCAGAGGTTGCAGTGAACCAAGATCACGCCACCACACTCCAGCCTGGGTGACAGAGTGAGACTCCATCTCACAAAAAAGAAAAAAAAAAAAGAACACATCATGACAAAGTGAGGTTTATCACAGGAATGCAGGATTGGTTTATCATAAGAAAATCAATCAATATAATTTATTAAAACTACATTAAAAACAAACCACAAAAGAAAAACCAAGTAATCATCTCAATAGATGCATAAAAACATTTAAGAAAATCTAACATCCATTCCTAAAACAAACCCTTAGCACCTCATACTAGTACAGGGCAATACAAAAATCTAACATACTTAATGGTTAAAGGCAGAAAGAATACTTTCCCCCAAAGTCAGAAACAAGACAGGGATGCCTGTGCTTACCATTCCTTTTTTTTTTTTTTGAGATGGAATTTTGCTCTTGTTGCCCAGGCTAGAGTACAATGGCGCGATCTCGGCTCACTGCAACCTCTGCCTCCTGGGTTCAAGTGATTCTCCTGCCTCAGCCTCCTGAGTTGCCAGGATTACAGGCATGTGCCACCACACCCGGCTAATTTTATATTTTTAGTAGAGACGGGGTTTCTCCATGTTGGTCAGACTGGTCTCAAACTCCTGACCTCAGGTGATCAGCCCATCTCAGCCTCCCAAAGTGCTGGGATTACAGGCATGAGCCACTGCACCCGGCCACCACTCTTAATCAATGTAGTACTGGAAGTCCCAGTGACTAAAATAAGACAAAAAAAAAATGCAGACATAAATATTAGAAATGAAGAAATAAAACCATGTTTATTCACAGAAGATATGATTATCTATGTAGAAAGTCTGGTGAAATCTGCAAAAAAAAAGCTACTAGAACTAAGTGACTTTAGCAAAGTTTTAGCACATGCTGCTAGAAAAATTGGGTAACCGTATTTTTTTAAAAAGCATAGATTCATACCTTGTACCATATACAAAAATTGACTTAAAATGGATCATAGACCTAAATGTAAAACCTAAAACTGTTAACTTTTAGAAGGAAACATGGGAGAAAACCTTTGTGATCTCATGTTAAGCAAAGACTCCTCTGATATAACACAAAAAGCATGATCCATAGAAGAACAAATTGATAAACTTGCCAGCCATGGTGGCACATGCCTGTGGTCCTAGCTACTCAGGAGGCTGAGGTGGGAGGTTCACTTGAGCCCAGGTGTCGAGGCTACAGTGAGCTATGATCACACCACTGCACCCCAGCCTGGGTAACAGAGTGAGATCCTGTCTCAAAAAAAGGGCAGAGATCTCCATACCCATCTTCATAACAGCATTTTTCACAATAGCCAAAAGGTGGAAGCAATGCACATGTCCATCAGTGAATGAATGGATAAATAAAATATGGTATACACATATAATAGAATAATACTCAGCATTAAAAAGAAAAGAAATTCTGACACAGGCTACAACATATATTAACCTTGAATACATTATGCAAAGTGAAATAAGCCAGTCACAAAAAGATAAATATTAATGATTCCACTATGTGACTACCAGGGTATTCAAATTCAGAGACAGAAAGTAGCACGGCAGCCGCCAGAGGTTGTGGGGAGAAGGGGTTGGGAGGTTATTGCTTAATAAGTAAAGTTTTGGTTATGCACGATATAAATCATTCTGCCATAAAGACACATGCACACATATGTTCACTGCAGCACTATTCACAATACCAAAGACATGGAATAGACCTAAATGTCTATCAACAACAGACTGGATAAAGAAAATGTGGTACATATGTGTGGGGATTATGGGAGCTACAATTCGAGATTTGGGTGTGGACACAGTCAAACCATATCAGATGGTAACGTTTATGTTCTGTATATTTTACCTTAACTTTTTTTTTTTTTTTTTTTGAGACGGAGTCTTGCTCTGTCGCCCGAGCTGGAGTGCAGTGGCCGGATCTCAGCTCACTGCAAGCTCCGCCTCCCGGGTTTACACCATTCTCCTGCCTCAGCCTCCCGAGTAGCTGGGACTACAGGCGCCCACCACCTCGCCCAGCTAGTTTTTTGGATTTTTAGTAGAGACGGAGTTTCACCGTGTTAGCCAGGATGGTCTCGATCTCCTGACCTCATGATCCGCCCGTCTCGGCCTCCCAAAGTGCTGGGATTACAGGCTTGAGCCACCGCGCCCGGCTAACCTTAACTTTTAAAAATAAAAACAAATGTGTCAATAAAGCTTTCCCAGAATGAGAAGACAAGATACTGGCCAGGCACAATGGCTCATGCCTGTAATCCCAGAACTTTGGGAGGCTAAGGTGGGTGGATCACTTGAGGTCAGGAGTTCAAGACCAGCCTGGCCAACATGGTGAAACCTCGTCTCCAGTAAAAATACAAAAGTTAGCCAGGCATGGTGGCGTGCGCCTGGCATTCCAGCTACTCAGGAGACTGAGGGATGAGAATTGCTTGAACCCAGGAGGCGGAGGTTGCAGTGAGCCGAGCTTGCACCAACCTGCACCTCCAACCTGGGTGGACTGTTTCCAAAAAAAAAACACCCTTGTATCCAGCATAAAATCCTCAAAATTCAAAATAATAAAACAACCCAAAATATGCAAGAGATGTGAACACCCTGCCAAAGAAGATATGTAGATAGCATATAAGCATATAAAATATGCTCAAATCATTAGAAGATACAAATAAAAACGATGAAATACCACTACATACCTAATGTCAAAAAACCTGGCCGGGCATGGTGGCTCACACCTGTAATCCTAGCACTTTGGAGACCGAGATGGGAGGATCACTTGAGGCCAGCAGTTCGAGACCATCCTGGTCAACACAGTGAGACCCCATCTCTATTTAAATGTTATAAAAAATAATTAAAAATTAAAAATTAAAAAAATAAATTGATACCCCCAAGTACTAGAGAGGATGTGGAACTGAAACTTTCATACTGATGGGAACGTGAAATAGTAGAGCCACTGAACAATGAGATCACTTGGACTCGGGAAGGGGAACATCACACACTGGGGCCTATCATGGGGAGGGGGGAGGAGGGAGGGATTGCATTGGGGAGTTATACATGATATAAACGTCATGCACATGTACCCTAGAACTTAAAGTATAATAAAATAAAAAAAAAAAAAAAGAAAAACAGTTTAGAAGTTTCTTAAAATGTCAAACATATGCTTACCATATATCCCAGCAATCCAACTCTAGGTAGTACTATAGATAAATGAAAACACAAAAAGTTGCATATGAATGTTTATAGCAGCTTTACTTGTAACTGTCCAAAACTGCAAAGATCCTAAACATCCTTCAACTGGGAAAAAACAGTAGTAAATCCACACAATGGAGTGACTCAGAAATAAGAACTATTAATATACTGAGGAACATGGATGAATCTCAAATGCATTACTCATAGCAAACGAAGTCACTCTCAAAATGCTACATACCATATAATTTCACTTATATAACATTCTTCAAAAGACAAAAATATATGGCCGGACACGGTGGCTCACGCCTATAATCCCAGCACTTTGGGAAGCCGAGGTGGGTGGATCGTTTGAGGTCAGAAGTTCAAGACCAGCCTGGCCAATGTGGTGAAACCTCACCTCTACTAAAAATACAAAAATTAGCCCAGCATGGTGGTGGGCACCTGTAGTCCCTACTACTTGGGAGGCTAAGGCAGGAGAATCGCTTGAACCCGGAGGTGGAGGTTGCAGTGAGCCAAGATCACACCACTGCACTCCAGCCTCAGTGAAAGAGTGAGACTCTGTCTCAAAAAAAAAAAAAAAAAAGACAAAAATATAAGAACAAAGAAAAAAGCCAGGCGCAGTGGCTCACTCTTGTAATCCCAGCACTTTGGTAGGCCGAGGCAGGCGTATCATAAGGTCAGCAGTTTGAGACCAACCTGGCCAACACAGTGAGGCCATCTCTACTAAAAATACAAAAATTGGCCGCACGTGGTGGCTCACGCCTGTAATCCCAGCACTTTGGGAGGCCGAGGCAGGCAGATCATGAGGTCAGGAGATCGAGACCACGGTGAAACCCCGTCTCTACTAAAAATACAAAAAAATTAGCTGGGCGTGGTGGCGGGCACCTGTAGTCCCAGCTACTCAGGAGGCTGAGGCAGGAGAATGGCGTGAACCTGGGAGGCGGAGCTTGCAGTGAGCCCAGATCGCGCCACTGCACTCCAGCCTGGGCAACAAAGTGAGACTCCATCTTAAAAAAAAGAAAAATACAAAAATTAGGCGTGGTGCTGTAATCCCAGCTACTCCAGAGGCTGAGGCAGGAGAACCGTTTGAACCCTGGAGGCGGAGGTTGTAGTGAGCCGAGATCACGCCACTGCACTCCAGCCTGGACAACAGAGCTAGACTCTGTCTCAAAAGAAAAAAAAAAGAACGAAGAAAAAAACCAGTGACTGCCAGGGTTTGGGTGTAGGGGACTGGTTTTGAAAAACTACAAAGTAACAGGCATGTATTTGGTAGGGAGAGGCTAAGAGGACTGTTCTGTACCTTGATTGCACTGGCGGTTACACAATTCTACACATTTATCAGAGCTGTATAGAACTGTACACCAGAGTGAATTTTACTGTAATGTAAATTTTTATATTTTTTTTTTTTTTTTTTTTTTTTTTTTTTTTTTTTTTTTTTTGAGACGGAGTCTCGCTCTGTCGCCCAGGCTGGAGTGCTGTGGCCGGATCTCAGCTCACTGCAAGCTCCGCCTCCCAGGTTTAGGCCATTCTCCTGCCTCAGCCTCCCGAGTAGCTGGGACTACAGGCGCCCGCCACCTCACCCGCTAATTTTTTGTATTTTTAGTAGAGACGGGTTTCACCGTGTTAGCCAGGATGGTCTCGATCTCCCGACCTCGTGATCCGCCCGTCTCGGCCTCCCAAAGTGCTGGGATTACAGGCTTGAGCCACCGCGCCCGGCCAAATGTTTATAATTTTTAAAACCTGAAGGCATAAAATAAGCCTACTCATTGTATGATTCTATTGATATGACAGTCATGCTAAAGCAAAACTAGAGGGGCAGAAAACAAATCAGTGGTTGGCAGAATCTGAGAGTTGGGGGTAGGAGTTGACTACAAAAGGGCCTGGAGAGTTTTGGGGGGGGTGATGCAACTATATTTCGATTGTGGTGGTGGTTCACTCCTGTATATGTTTGTACAAACTCACATAACTAAAACTATAAAGAGTAAGTGAACTTTACTATATGTAAATTGTACGCTAATTGTTTTGAAAAATGAAGGTAAAAAGTTAAGATTAAAAAACCTTTGAGATATGCTGTAGGTAGAGAAACTGCAGTCCCAACGTCTTTTTCATTTTTCTTTTTTTTTTTTTTTTCCCTGAGACAGTCTCACTGTTGCCCACGTTGGAGTGCAGTGGCACAATCTCAGCTCAATGCAGCGTCAACCTCCTGGGCTCAAGAGATCCTCCTGCCTCAGCCCCGCAGGTAGCTGGGACTACAGGCATGAGACACCATGCTCATCTAATTTTTGTATTTTTTTGATAGAGATGAGGTTTCGCCATATTGTTTAGGCTGGTCTTGAACTCCTGACCTCAAGTGATCTGCCTGCCTTGGCCTCCCAAAGTGCTGGGATTACAGTTGAGAGCCATTGTACCTGGCCTGCAGTCCCAAATTCTTACCGATATGACTACTTTAGTTTTGTTTGATTTTGGCCAAATTATGCTCCCATGCTGTTTCTTACTCATTTAGATACTTCCATTTCTAATATTTACCTCCCAGCACTTCTCCATTACTGATGGTGCCACCTCCTGATAAACCCGTAATTTGAAAATTACAACGGGTTTACCAGGAAGTAGCCCCATCATAAGTAGAGGTGCATTCTGAATGTATACTGCTTTTCCACCAAAAATCCCACATCAAACCACCAAAAGTCAAGGACTGTCTATATTTCAAATGCTAAATTACGAAACGCTGTATAGTTGCAAAATAGACTTAGCTGTCCTGGTAAGCAATTTTCATTATAACACTATTACATACCAGGAGAGTTCAGTGAGATCGTGTGAAATAAGTTGTAGCCTATTCAAGAGGACTGAGTGTAGTTTTAGCAAGACACTAAAAACTAGTAGTTTAAGAAACTAAAGAGTTTTTTAAACCAAAAAAGAAAAAATGCATTTAACAGACTTGGTAACAGAGACTGGCACAAAGTAGGGGCTTAATCAATCTTCCTTTGTTAAGGAGGGAGTACAATATAGAGGAAAGTGCCTGCATAGGGTTTTAATCATGCTTGGGTTCCAATCCTAGCACCACCACTTAATATGCCCACTTGGGTCTGGCCATCCTGTCAACTTTTTTTTTTCGAGACGAAGTCTCACTCTGTCCCTTAGGCTGGAGTGCAGTGATGTGATGTTGACTCACTGCAACCTCCGTCTCCTGAGTTCAAGTGATTCTCCTGCCTCAGCCTCCTGCATAACTGGGATTACAGATGTGAGCCACCATGCTCAGCCAACATTCTGAGATTACTCCTTTTTTTCATATGGGGAGACGTATCCCTTACTAGCAGAGCTGTATTGAGGGTTAAAAGTGGTAATGGGTCTCCAGGGCTTGGTGCAGTTTGTACTCAACAAGTACATAATTCTCTCCTTTGGTTGCCCCTGAATAAAGAGTGGTCTGTACCTCCCTGTCTGAACAGCCCGCAGCCAATGACGCTCCAGTCTTTGTCACATGGTTCCACTCTTAGGATGTAAATTAGGAGGTACCAGCTTGAAAGACAGAGGCAAAGGCAAGGTTTAAGATGCAGCTGTGGGGCTGGGTGCAGTGGCTCACGCCTGTAATCCCAGCACTTTGGGAGGCCGAAGCGAGTGGATCACTAGAGGTCAAGAGTTCGAAACCAGCCTGGCCAACATGGTGAAACATTGTCTCTAACTAAAAATACAAAAATTAGCCGGGTGTGGTAGCAGGCACCTATAATCCCAGCTACGCGGGAGGCTAAGGCAGGAGGATCACTTGAACTCGGGAGGCAGAGGTTGCAGTGAGCCGAGATCATGCCATTGCACTCCAGCCTGGGCAACAGAGCAAAATAAATGAATAAAGGTGCAGCTGTGGGTCGAAGGATGGTGTGGAAGTTTGGGGTAGACATCCAAGACTGCAGTAATGCTATACCCACCCACTTCAAATGTGTCGACTCAAGTAATTGCTGGGAACTGAAGTCATTGGCAAAACCCCCAAAATACCCTGGCAAAGATAGAAGATTGTGTTTCAGCTGCAATCATCTACCCTAGTCCCTTTCTGAGGGCCTCTGGCACTGCTTGGGCTCACTGCCCTTGTCTGATGGGGTGGGATCTCCCAGAGGAGGTGGCTAATTATACTTTAATGAGGTGACTTACAGACACTGGAAAAGGAGTTGGCTAGTACACTCCCATATATAGCAGCTCTCTCGAGGATACAATCTGTGAATAAATGGTACCAGAACCCTCTTGAGCCATGGAATTCAAATGCTAGTGCAATAGGAGACATGGTCACACAAGGGCAGGGTCCAGCCAGCGTACTTCAGTTAGAGATTCCTCCAATTCACAATCTGCCCAGAAATGCCCCCAAGACGGGGCTTCCCCCAAAGTCTCCCTACTAACAGGTGCTTTGTTTTCTCTTCACACAAACAGGGTAGTGCCTACCACACTTCAGCACAAGCCAGGCTTGTTTGTTCTTTTCTTCCCTCTACCCTATTGCTAGAACCTTCTAGAGACACAGGAGGCTCATTACTTTCTACTTTCTCTCACTGCCACCCAGGTGAAGACCTATGGACTTAGAAGATGCATGGCCCAAAGCCCACGGCAGGCATGCCTTGCCACTGAAATCTCCTGTGGGGTGGTAAAGAAACCCTCACGGCCGGGCGCGGTGGCTCAAGCCTGTAATCCCAGCACTTTGGGAGGCCGAGACGGGCGGATCACGAGTCAGGAGATCGAGACCATCCTGGCGAACACTGTGAAACCCCGTCTCTACTAAAAAAAAATACAAAAAACTAGCCGGGCGAGGTGGCGGGCGTCTGTAGTCCCAGCTACTCGGGAGGCTGAGGCAGGAGAATGGCGGGAACCCGGGAGGCGGAGCTTGCAGTGAGCTGAGATCCGGCCACTGCACTCCAGCCCCGGCGACAGAGCAAGACTCCGTCTCAAAAAAAAAAAAAAAAAAAAAAAAGAAACCCTCACCCTCCCGCAGGGACTCCCAGGTCTACCAGCAGCCTAACCTCTAGTGGCATATTCACCTATCTAAGAGAGTTTTGTAGACAGAGTTTTGTAGGAGGTCAGCCCTTAACAGATGTTAGCACCTGAGCTCTGCTGATACTTCTTTTATTTCTCTTCTAAAACAGAGTAGGGGTTAAATAGAGGATATTGGATTTGGCAGCTGCAGCCCCTGGGACTTTTTTTTTTTTTTGAGACGGAGTCTCGCTCTATTGCCCAGGCTGGAGTGCAGTGGCCGGATCTCAGGTCACCGCAAGTTCCGCCTCCCAGGTTTACGCCATTCTCCTGCCTCAGTCTCCCGAGTAGCTGGGACTACAGGCGCCCACCACCTCGCCCAGCTAGTTTTTTGTATTTTTTAGTAGGGACGGGGTTTCACCGTGTTAGCCAGGATGGTCTCGATCTCCTGACCTTGTGATCCACCCGTCTCGGCCTCCCAAAGTGCTGGGATTACAGGCTCGAGCCACCACGCCCGGCCTTTTTTTTTTTTAAGACGGATTTTCATGTTGTTGCCCAGGCTGGAGTGCAATGGTGCCATCTAGGCTCACTGCAACCTCCGCCTCCCAGGTTCAGGCAATTCTCCTGCCTCAGCCTCCCAAGTAGCTGGGATTACAGGCGCCTGTCACTACGCCTGGCTAATTTTTTTTGTATTTTTAGGAGAGATGGGGTTTCACCATGTTGGCCAGGCTGGTCTCGAACTCCTGACCTCAGGTGATCCACCCACCTCGGCCTCCCAAAGTGCTGGGATTACAGGCATGAGTCATGGCACCTAGCCGGGACTGTTTTTACTGGAAGAAAGGGAGAAGACACATAGTGGGGAAAGCGTTCTTTCAATATGCAGATGCTTCAAGGAGAACCAAACTATTTCACTGGTATTCCCCCGTACCACCGGAACTGGTGCTTGGAGCGGAAGGGAAGTGAGATCAGTCGATTAGTCACCAACACCATCATCAGCATTGCCAGAGAGGTCGAGAGCAGACATCATGGAATCAGACAGCTTGCTGGCGATTTTACCTGCAAATGGAGAAATATAGGCAATATTTTGGTGGCTGGCTTGCCACCAGGAGGCCTGCTGATGCTGGCCTACATCTACCTTGGTCTGCACCAAGCTCCTGAACTGGCTCACTTACCCCCAAACACTACCACAAAACTGGTGAGTGCTGGAAGCCACTGCTCAGCTTCACAGGTAGACAATACATTTTTCTATCTGTGAAATGATCATCCCAACATAGCTTCTATCTCAGGGTTTCAGACTCACTGGGCTCCAAGTATTTTTGTCCAAATACCAAAGCAATAATTTTCCTTTACTGTGTCAAACTTAGCGCTCTACCATTACCCTCAAACAAGGCTCTCACAGCAAAAGGCAACATGGCCGTAGGGGCTCTAAGCCTGAATGTTCACCATGCACACCTCCGATCCCCCAGACATACCCTGTTGTTTCTCAGGATGTCCCCCAGACTTCACCTCCTCCAGGAGGCCTTCTCTGATCACCCCTATCCAACCACCATCCCCAGGCTGGGTTAGGTTCTCTCACTGTGCTTGCTGGGTCTTCAATGTGATTACTATGTGCTCGTGCTGCCAAGGTCTGTTTTCTTGTCTCCTCCTCACTCCCTAATAAGACTAGGAGTTCAAGGGCAATTCATCTGAATTCCCAGGACTCAGTGTGGAGCCAGGCCAAGAGTGAATGTCTGATTGTGTATGTTTGGTTACAGAACACAATCTAGTTTGAAGAATAGGGCTGATGTGGTCAATCAACCCGAAGTCTGTATTTTGGCTCCATCAACTACTAGTTGTCTTACCTTCAGTGCGTCACTTAATGTCTCTGGATTTCAGTTTTCTCACTTATCAAATAAGGGTAAGACTTTTGCAATGAGTTAGTGAAAATAAGTACAGCATGGAAACTCAAATGGGCAAGCTACACAATGTACCACCATTAAAACAAGGGGAAGAAGTTCTTTTGTGTATTAATGTAGACATATCCCTAAGATATACTGAGTGGAAAAATGATAGGGCAAAACCATGTGTCCAGTAGATTGGCATCTGTGTGGAAAAAGAGAACAAAGAATATATAGATATTTGCTTGTGTGTGTATCTCGGGAAAGACACAAGAAACTAACTGGCTGACGAGGGGGCGGTCTGGATGACTAAGGATGGGAGAGATTTTACTGTATATCCTCTTGTACCTGTAGGATTTTGAGTGTAGTGCCTGCTGATAAAGTAAAAATTATATATAGCCTGCAAGCTACCTAATAAATAGAGAGTACCTGATAAATAAATGATGGTTATTTGAAACATAGACTAGGCAGGCCAGTGGTTCTCCCAATGTGATCCCCAGAGAAATAGCATGAGCTAGGAATCTGTTAGAAATACAAATTCTAAAAGGCCCCACAGAAGACCTACTCAATTAGAAACTATGAGGGAGGGGCCCAGAAATCTGCATTTTAACAAACCCTCCAGGGAATCCTGATGCGAGCTGAAGTTTGAGAACCACTGTGCTAGTAGCCCCCTAGACTGGGGCTGAACACAGAGAGATACTCATTCAGGAGCCTCAATCAAGATCCCAGGTGGGGCCACATGTGGTGGCTCATGTCTGTAATCCTAGCACTTTGGAAGGCCGAGGCAGGTGGATCACCTGAGGTCAGGAGTTCCAGACCAGCCTTGCCAACATGGCAAAACATCATCTCTACTAAAAATACAAAAATGAGCCAGACATGGTGGCTGGTGCCTGTAATCCCAGCTACTCAGGAAGCTGAGGCAGGAGAATCGCTTGAACCCAGGGACAGAGGCTGCAGTAAGCCAGAAAAAAACAAAAACAGATTCCATGTGGGCCCTCTTTAGAGCACAGGGGTGGTCACGGGCTCCCACCTGCACGTTTCTGCATCTTCTTCTTATTTTTCAGGGCAGATGCCAGAGCCTGGCCCTGTTGCAGCGGGTCCGTCTCCATGATCCTCTGCAGCACTGGGCGGCGGTCCACTGAGCAGACATCCACCATATTGTTGCTCTTGGGGCAGTGGTCCACATTGCGTTTAGCCCACCCCATCTGATGACGGCTCGGATTGGTGCAATACCCAGTGAGATCCCCAATCTAGGGAGAGACAGAAAACATAACGATGAGGTCTTGACCCCCAGAGAACCTCCAAAGACTTCTGCAGAAAAGGTAGGGACACAGGCTTGGGTAAGAACAGGACCCTGGAGCCATGTGGAACTAGGCTCCAATTCTGGCCCCACCACACTCCAGCAAGTGCTTAGTTAACTCTCAGCCTCAGTTTCCTCATCTGTCAAATAGGAGATGGATAAGGGGTAGTTTGCATGGCCTTTACAAGAATAAAACGAAAAGGTAGGCCGAGCGCAGTGGCTCATGCCTATAATCCCAGCGCTTTGGGAGGCCGAGACAGGCAGATCACGAAGTCAAGAGATCGAGACCATCCTGGCCAACATGATGAAACCCCGTCTCTACTAAAAATACAAAAATTAGCTGGGTGTGGTGGCACACACCTGTAGTCCCAGCTACTCGGGAGGCTGAGGCAAGAGAATCGCTTGAACCTGGGTGGCGGAGGTTGCAGTGAGCCAAGATCGCACCACTGCACTCCAGCCTGGTAACAGACTCTGTCTCAAAAAAAAAAAAAAAAAAAATTCTGGTGGGCACAGTGGTTCACTAGGATTAGGCCTGTAATCCTAGCACTTTGGGAGGCCAAGGCAGGAGGATCACTTGAGCCTAGGAGTTTGAGACCAGCCTAAGCATCAAAATGAGACCCTCGTCTCTACAAATAATTCTGTTAAAAATTAGCTGGGAGGCTGGGTGTGGTGGCTCAAGCCTGTAATCCTAGCACTTTGGGAGGCTGAGGCAGGCAGATCACTTGAGGTCAGGGTTCTAGACCAGCCTGGCCAACATGGTGAAACCCTTTCTCTACTGAAAATACAAAAATTAGCCAGGCATGGTGGGGAGTGCCTATAATCCCAGCTACTTGGGAGGCTAAGGCAGGAGAATCACTTGAACCCAGGAGGTGCAGGTTGCAGTGAGCCAAGACTGCACCACTGCACTCCAGCCTGGGCAACAGAGCAAGACCCTGTCTCAAAAATAAATAAAACTAGCTGGGCATGGTGGCTTGCATCTGTAATCCCAGGCACTTAGGAGGCTGAGGTGGGGGGATTGCTTGAGCCCAGGAGTTCAAGGCTGCAGTGAGCCAAGATCACACCACTGCACTCCAGCCTGGGTGCCAGAGCAAGACCCTGTCTTAAAAAAAGAATTTTTTTGAGACCTACTTTGTGTCCAGCTCTGTGTGGGGCAATGCTGGGGACAGAGAAATGAGTGACTCCGTTCCATCTTTTTTTTTTTTTTTTGAGACAGAGTTTCACTCTGTCGCCAGGCTGGAGTGCAGTGGCATGATCTTGGCTCACTGTAGCCTATGCCTCCTGGGTTCAAGCAATCCTCCTGCCTCAGCCTCCCGAGTAGCTGGGATTGTAGGTGCGCATCACCACACCTGGCTAATTTTTTTTTTTTTTTTTTGAGACGGAGTCTCTCTCTGTTGCCCAGGCTGGAGTGCAGTGGCCAGATCTCAGCTCACTGCAAGCTCCGCCTCCCGGGTTTACGCCATTCTCCTGCCTCAGCCTCCCGAGTAGCTGGGACTACAGGCGCCCACCACCTCGCCCACCTAGTTTTTTTGTATTTTTTTTTTTAGTAGAGACGGGGTTTCACTGTTAGCCAGGATGGTCTCGATCTCCTGACCTCGTGATCCGCCCGTCTTGGCCTCCCAAAGTGCTGGGATTACAGGCTTGAGCCACCGTGCCTGACCTAATTTTTTTTATTTTTAGTAGAGATGGAGTTTCACCATGTTGGCCAGGCTGGCCTCGAACTCCTGACCTCAGGTGATCCACCCGCCTTGGCTTCCCAAAGTGCTGAGATTACAGGCATGAGCCACCACGCCCAGCCTCAGTTCCATCTTCAGGAAACAACCAGGCTAAAGAAGGTACAACAATCTATACCACTAATCAGAGTATGGTAACTGCTCATTAGAAACATGAAGGATGAGTGACTGAGGTTAGGGATGATAGTGGTGGTCAACATACTACTGATGGGGAGGGGTCATTCCTGACTGAACACTAGAAAAACATAGAGCACACCTGAGTACCAAAAACGGTGTCTGTCTCTGGCCAGGTGCAGTGGGTCACACCTGTAATCCAAACACTTTGGGAGGCCAAGGAGGGCGGATCACTTGGGGTCAGGAGTTCAAGACCAGCCTGGTCGACATGGCTGGGTCCTGGACCACATGCTGCTGACCCCCCTTGCCCAGAGAACTCCTCAGCTTTCAAGACATGGCTTGATAGGGTTTGGCTGTGTACCCACCCAAAAATCTAATCTTGAATTGTAAACCCCATAATTCCCATAATCCCTATGTGTCAAGGGAGAGACCAACTGGAGGCAATTGAATCATGGGGGTGGTTTCCCCCATGCTCTTATCGTGATAGTGGGTTCTCATGAGATCTGATGGTTTTACGTGTTTGGTATCCCTCCTGTGTTCATTCTCCTTCCTGCCACCTTGTAAAGAAGATGCTTTGCTTCCCCTTCACCTTCTGCCATGATTGTAAGTTTCCTGAGGCCTCCCCAGCTGTGCTGAACTGAGTCAATTAAACCTCTTTCCTTTATAAAGTACCCAGTCTCGGGCAGTTCTTTACAGCAGTATGAAAATGGACTAATACTTGACTCGAGCAAGACTTCCTTGACCCACAGGTAGTACAGGTTAGGGTCCTTGGATCCATGCTGTCCCAACTTCGACCCCTATCCACACCCTATGAGTCTCCATCACAGTGCAGATGTCTGTGTCTGAAACCCACTAAAATATGAACTCCTCAAGGGCAGAGATGGGGGATGGACGGGCAGAAGACGAGGCTGAAAAAACCTCTAGGAGTCATCATATCATGCCCGGTAGATCTTGAACAGCAGGTCACAGGCATATGTACTTGATCATGTAGGTGTTGGGGAGCCATGAAATGAGTTTAAGCAGGGGAGGTGACATGGTCAGATTGGGCCATTAGAAATCATGGGACACGACCAGGTGCAGTGGCTCATGCCTGTAATCCCAGCACTTTGGGAGTCCAAGGCGGGTGGATCACCTGAGGTCAGGAGTTCAAGACGAGCCTGGCCAACATAGTGAAACCCCATCTCCACCAAAAAAAAAAAAAAAAAATTAGCCAGACATGGTGCGGGCACCTGTAGTCCCAGCTGCTCGGAGGCTGAGGCAGGAGATTGCTTGAACCCAGGAGTGGAGGTTGCAGTGACTAAGATCACGCCACTGCACTTCAGCCTAGGCAGCAGAGCGAGTTTCCGTCAAGACAGACAGACAGACAGACAGAAAGAAAGACGGAAGGAAGGAAGGAAAAAGGAAAAAGGAAAAAGGAAAGGAAAGGAAGAAAGGAAGAAGGAAAGAAGAAGGAAAGAAGGAAGGAAGGAAGGAAGGAAGAAGGAAGAAGAAGGAAGGAAGGAAGGGAGGGAAACAAAGAAAAGAAAGAAAGAAGGAGGGAAGAAGAAGAAGAAAGAAAGGAAGAAAGGAAGAAAGGAAGAAAAAGAAAGAAAGAAGAAAGAAGAAGAGAGAGAGAGAAGAGAGAAAGCAAGAAGAAAGAAGAAAGAAAGAAAAGAAACCTTGGGACATATGTCCAAGTAAGTGAGGGCTGGAAGTTTAGTTAGGGTTACAGGAACAGTACGGATGAAAAGGATGAAAAGCTTGTCAAAAGATTTAGGGGGAGAAGACATAGGTCTTGGTGACTGACACAGAGTATAAGATCCCAGGCAGGCGTGGTGGCTCATGCCTGCAATCCTAGCACTTTGGAAGGCCAAGGCAGGCAGATCACCCGAGGTCAGAGGTTCGAGACCAGCCTGGCCACATAGTAGAACCTGTCTCTACTAAAAATACAAAATTAGCCGGCGTCGTGGCGCATACCTGTAATCCCAGCTAATTGGGAGGCTCAGGCAGGAGAATCACATGAACCTGGGAGGAGGAGGTTGCAATGAGCCGAGATCACGGCACTGCACTGCAGTCTGGGTGACAGAGTAAGACTCTGTCTCAAAAGAAAAAAAAAAAAATCCTGGTACTAGTTAGGGAGAAGAAAGAGTCATTTGCAAGTTGGACAACTGGGTGGCTAGATAGTGATACCTACTCTATGGGCTAGAACCAGGGCTGGGAAAGCTGCCTTACAGAGCATGCCTGCTTCCTGGACCTGTCATTGCTTGGTAAAGGATGCACTAGGCCAGGCATCCAGAAGCCCACTGGGAGCAAGTGAACCACCCACATCTCACCACATGAAAGGCAGGTAAAAGGGACTGACCACTTCCCAGAGCCCTGGGGAGAGAAGAGGGTTGCCATGAACAAAGATGACAGGTACCTTATACACGGTGGTTTTATTTTCAATGGCATCTGCTATTTTCGTCATCGGAGAATGGAGCAACTTGATCTCCATTTCAAGTGGGTCCGTGTCACCCAACAGCTCATCAGATTCTCCAGCGGCCAAGCCTTTAACACAACCAACACCACTGTCAGGGCCCTGGCTCCCCTATGTTGCCAGACTCCCTGGTCAGGCCTCAGTGAAAAGGATACACAGATGCTTCCCAGGGAAGTCAGGTGCAGGAACTTTTCACTCCTGCTGAGAGGCCACAAGACTAAGAATTAAACGCATGGGTTTTGCAGTAGGACATTCACTTGCTGGGAGCTGACACAGAGCTTCAGCTTCCTCATTTGGAAAATGGGAATTCCACAAGCCCTCTTCACACTGGGCTGCTGTGAGACTGGCAGATGTCTGTAATGCTCTGGCCCAAGATGCTGCTCTGTAAATGGCAGGCACTGGGATTCCCTCCCCAGGACCAGACTTTCTCCTCCTCTCTCTGGTCCCTTGCCTGGAGCTGGCCTCTACTGCAACCCTCAGATGTGCCCACTGCCCTGTGCCCCACTACCCTTATGCCTGCTTGTATAATTTTGCCCCTATTCCCTACACTTAGCCTTCTAATCCCTACTCACCCTTCAAGATCCAGCACTAGGGCCACCTCCTTCAGAAAACGCTCACCACTAACCTGTTCCTCACTGTCTTCTCAATTTCTCAGACCTCAATCTTTTGCCAAATGCATTCTCAGTGATGGAGCACCTCTTGCCCTCACATCCAGCCAGAGTCAAGCATCATCATAAGAACATAAGCTCAAACCCTTCTCAACTGCCCTACTTAACAGAGGAGGAAACTAAGGCCAGGTGCAGTGCTCATGCCTGTAATCCCAGCACTTTGGAGGCCAAGGCAGGTGGATTGCTTGAAGCCAGGAGTTCGAGACCAGCCTGGCCAACATGGCAAAACCCCATCTCTACTAAAAATTAAAAAATTAGCCAGGCATGGTGGTGCACACCTCTAGTCCCAGCTACTCAGGCAGCTGAGGCACAAGAATCACTTGACCCCAGGAGGCAGAGATTGCACTAAGCCCAGATCATACCACTGCACTCCAGCCTGGGCAACAAAGCAAGACTCTGCCTCAAAAAAAAAAAAAAAAAGAAGAAACATTCAGACAGGGGGATGACTTGCCCAAAGCCACATGGGATATAAACTAGAAAGCAGGCAAGTCCTCTTACCTCGTGTGTAATACAATGACACTAAAGATCCAGAGAAGGAAAACTACTGGACCTCAAGAGAAAAAATAGAGTATCTAGAAGCCAGGCTAGCCAAGGCTTCTCAACTACCTCATAATGTCTATAGACAAGCCCAGAGGGCACTGGATACCTTCCTTAGGCAGTGTAGAGAATGAAGCAGGGAACCACAAGCCAGGGCTGCAGAGAGTAATATCTGAGGAGAGCAAACATTCTCAGGAGTTTCTGAGAGTCACATCTCTGCTCCCCAGCAAATAAGCATCTTAATAAAAATTAATATTTACTGAGCATCTATTTACTAAATGCCAGGCACTGTTGTTCTAAATGTCTTTTACATATTAAATAAATCCTCATAACTACCTTACCAGGTGGACTTATTGTCCCCATTTTACAGATAACATCATTGAGACAAAGAAGCGAAGTATTTGTTTAGCATCACACAGTAAAAAGGAACAAAGCTCGGATTTGAATCCAGGCAGTCTATACTTTTAGACACCCAGCTCCTCTGAGCTGGAAGAGTCTTCAACAGGGCAGGAGAACCGGGTCAAACGCACCTCTGCTGACATCCTTTGGCAAATATCAGCTTTCTGTGACTTGGGTACCTTATTCACCAATGGGAGTAAGAAGGAAAATCTAGAAATGGACCTGAAATGGTTGTGAAAAAGCCTAAGGCAACATTAGAGAGTTTTTGAGAGAACGTCTCAGTCCATTCCAGGTCCCAGAGACAGGAATGGAGCCTCACATTTCCAGAGCACCTCAATGGGTACCAGGTACCTTCTTTCATATTTACCAAAAGCTCGCAACCACCCTCCCCCTACCCCCCTCCCTGCCAGGGCCAGATTAGAATTCCCACCTTTGCAGGAAAAGAAATTAGGCCTCGAGCTGCTTAAGCAACTTGCCCAAAGCCCAAGTAGGGCCAAGGAAGCGGGAGGTCAAATGTGGGATTTGCTGTCAGGTCTGTGTGGCCCCACTAGTGCAAGACCAAGTGGACCCACCCTGCCCACACTTACATTCCATGGTGTCTTCATTGGCCTGCTCAGTATCCTCGATATCAAAGACCTC
Source organism: Trachypithecus francoisi (assembly GCF_009764315.1). Lineage (NCBI taxonomy): Eukaryota > Metazoa > Chordata > Mammalia > Primates > Cercopithecidae > Trachypithecus > Trachypithecus francoisi. The sequence continues at coordinate 84,994,725 of NW_022681471.1, read as the reverse complement.
GGTCATTTCCTTAACAATCTCAGCACTGAGATGGGTGGGCAGAGTGTGAGTGGGTGGTGGTGGTATATAGAAGCTAATCTTCCCGCTGCATTGGGAAACAGGGGAGATTAGTGGTGCTGTCACTGAGAGAACCAAGGACAATCCAAGAGACGATGAGTTTGCAGGCCAGAAACAGCAAGGGAACAAGAAAACCCAGACAGTGGCTTCTGAACAAGGAGTTGAGTTGCTGGATAATCACTGGGCATAAAGTCTCAAGCAGGACATGACCTGGCACCTTGGCCATCCTCTGCCCCAAGACCCAGGAAGTCAAGCTGCCCCAACAGCAATGAGCACAGATGAGCCTTTGTGGAGCCAGGCTCCCAGTGGGCCTCACCCTTACCCCTAACCTCCTCCTCACCTCACCCAGTCAGCTAGGACAGCTTTGGCCGCCTGTTCCTGACTGTATAAGCCTCCCTTCTTCTTCTTCCCCAAACGGTGGGCCACTGCCGTAAGAAAGTGCTCAGTGGTCTGGAACCCAGAGACGCCATAATAGTTGGAAATCTGGTGACGGGAGGAAGGAGAGAAGTCATGAGGAAGAATGAAGGGCCCTTGGAGTAGGGCAGGGCATTGGCCGGGCTCTGCTGCAGACCTCCTCCAGGTTGCAGCGCTGCAGGATGGTCTCCACTGGGGTCACAGGGTCTGCCAGCTTCTGCACGTGGACGCAGTTACGCAGGATGGTGCCCACCTCTGAGTTGGGCCCTGGGACAATGCCTGGAGCATCCAGCAGGCGGATGAACTTGTCCAGGTAGACCTCCTGCATGAATCTGGGGGCAGGGAAGAAGAAAGACTGGATGTGGCTGGCATCGTAGAGGCCCCAATCACGAAGGTGGGTCTGGGATGTGGGGGTGTAAAGGAGTGAGGGGGAGGTGTTATTAGAGATGAAGGTGGAGAGATATAGAGCTGGAGGAGGGGTGACTGGGGCTCTACAGACTTGAGGCTATTTCTAATCTAGCATCTGCCACTGGGGACTAAGCTGCAGGATCCTTGGGCAAGCTTGACTCTCCAAGCCTCAGCTGCTTCATCCAGTCAACAGAGCTCCATTAGTAGCCCAATCTTGCATGGTTATTCAGAAGCTTCAAGGCACTAATCGGAACCACCCATCTGGGGACCTGTCTACACCTAGGGTGCGTCAGGAAAATGAGGGCTATGAGACTCCCATGCCTGGGGAAAGCATCAGGGGATGGTCCACAATAAGGAAAGGGACAGGGGCTGAAGGCATGGCAGTTGGGGGAAATGGTAGGTCAAGGAATTGTGGAGTGGAGGAGCAGGCAGGTGCTTACTTGGTAATTCCAGGAACAGCTCCCACGCTGCATGCGCGCTGCGCTTCAGGCTATTGATCAGGCTGCTCTTTCCAACGTTGGGAAGACCTACAAAGTAGCAGCAGATGGCTCAGGGCAGAAGAGGCCCTCAGGAACACTCAGGCCAGCCTGTGAGGGAGGCCCAGCCAGGGGCAGTAACCAGGCCATGGGAAACCAAAAATTGAGCCTGGCCGCCTCCCTTCCCACCCCAGGCCCTGACAAAGCCCCTACAGGGCCTTTCTACCTCTCCCCTCCATTTGTGAGCATGCTAGATAGGTATGTCCCTCTCTCTAGATGTGACACCAACCTCCCACCCACAATCAGCCAGGCAGAGGTCCTTAATGCAAGGCCTCAGTGGCACAATCCAACAGAAGGTGGACATCAAGAAATGTCTAAGAAACAGAGAACAACCTGTCTGGGTGTATCATTCCATGGATGGGGATGGAGGTCATCTCCAGATGCCAGTCTCTCTGTGCAGCTGTCTACCTGAGGTGTGTATTTTGCTGTTTGGGCATCTGTCAGCCATTCTCAGCCTGTGGATGCCTTTGTGTTTCCCCTCACTGGGCCTCATTCTCACCATTCTCTTTCTGTATGTGCTCAATTTACATGTGTGTACTATTGTCTCGCATACTTGTTCAACCCGAGAAAGCTGATTGCCTAAAGAAAAAAGTATATGTCTAAGTATACCTCCGTGCATGAAGCCTCTGCACACCTCTCTCCCCCTCCCTCTCTCTAGGTCATTCTCATTCTAAATATCGCCATGCATGGAAGTCTCTGCCTCTCTCTCTCTCTCTCTGTCTCTCTCTCTGGTCATTCCCATTCTCAGTATCACCACTTTTTCCTTTTCTTGTCTCTCCCACTCAGTCTCTTTCTCTATCTTATCTTTGTTTCTCTCTGTGCCTCTGTATCTAAGTACCTCTTCTCTGCCAATTTGTCTGTCTCTCATTCTGGTCATTGTTCTTTTCTGATTCTCTCCACCCACCAATTCTGCCTCTATTTGTAATTCCCTCCATGCCAACTCCTGTCAGCCTCTGTCCACGCTCCTTGTCTCCTGTGGGCTGGTCACTTCGTGGTGCCTCTCTGTATGTGTCTCACAGTGTCTCTTCTACTCTCTCCCTGTCTGCGCCTCCTTAACCTCCTCTCTGTATGTCTCTATTTCTCTCTGTACAGGACACATACCTGCCTCATCATGACATGTCTGTGTATTTGTGTCCCTCTGTGACTCTGGGTACGTGATTATGTTCAAGGGTCAAAGTATATGTGGGCACATGTATGTCTTCTTTCCTTTGAGACAGAGTCTCGTTCTGTTGCCCAGGCTGGATCTCAACAGTGGCATGATCTCAACTCACTGTAACCTCCACCTCCCAGATTCAAGCTATTCTCCTGCCTCGGCCTCCCGAGTACCTGAGATTACAGATGCCCGCCACCACACCCAGCTAATTTTTGTGTTTTTAGTAGACATGGGGTTTTGCCATGTTGGCCATGCTGGTCTCAAACTCCTGACCTCAAGTGATCTGTGCACCTCAGCCTCCCAGAGTGCTGGGGCTACAGGCATGAATCAGCTGCCACATCCAGCCCTCCTTGTAGTTCTATGTGCGTTGAGGGAGCAGCACTGGGGTGGGTGTGTGGGGAAGGGCTTGGTCTGCATGCATTTGGACTTGGCTCTGTCTCTCTAAATGTGCCTCCTCTGGATCTCTGGGTCTGTAGCGTGGGTCTGTGTATGTGTTTGTGGATCTGCATGTGTACTTAAGAGCTACGTGTATGTGTTCCTCTGTATCTACAGCCTTGTCCAGTCTGCTTCCATGTATCTCTCTCTCTGAATCTGTCTCTATCCCTGTAGTGTGTTTGTCTCTCTCATTCTTTCTTTAGGAATACGTCTGCCTCTCTACATACATGGGTTATCTCTCCCCTTCCTATGTCTCCCTCAGCAGATCTCTGTATGCATATCTGTCTCTATGTCCCTTTTGGTGCTTCTGATTGTATCTCCCTCTTTGCATGCCTCCATTATGTAAATTTGTCTCCTCTTTCCATTCCCCACCAACCCTGCCATCTGGCTTCCCAGTGCGTTCTCTGTGTCTTCTTCTGTATCTATCCCGGTATGCATACCTATACCCTCTCAGTGTCTAGCTCTCTCTCCAATGTCTTTCTCACATGGCTGCACATTCTCTCTCTGGTGATCTATCTCTGTCTCTCTCAATCTCCCTACTCCATTCCCATCATCCCTCCCTCAGGAACCTATGTTCCAGAAAGGCCTAGGTTTGATCCTCAGCTCTGCCTTGTCTTGTACAAGGCTGGGCTCCAAAAGTCCCTTTGTCCTTCTCTGGGCCTTACTCAGAATCCTCATCTGTAAAAGGTAGATGGCACCCCACCCTCCCACAGCTCTGATAGGATGAGATGGTGCCAACTCCAAGCCTGGCACCCTGCATTTGCTCCATGGATCTAATACTCAATACACAGTGATGCCCACCCATCCAAGTTACAAGTCACAAAACCCTTCCTGAACCACTCCTCTCTTCCCCTAAAAGACAACGAAGCTCCCAGGATCCTTTCCCCCAGTGAAGTGTCCGCCCAAGAAAGAAGCCTGGGCCCCATGACCACTCAGCAGGTCTTACCCACAACACCCACACGAATGTGGGTGCGCACTTCACCAAGGCGGCAATAGTTCCCCAGAACCCTCATGAGGTTTTCAGCTCCAAAGCAGGCTTTGCTTTTCAGCAGTGACTCAGAGGCCTGATCTACTGGTACGCTGCAACGATTCTGGAAAAAAAAATGAATATTAAAGAGACATCAGATGGCAGATGAGGTCTGAGCCCAGATTTAACTTTCAGGGTCTCCCTATGATCACTGAGCTCCTCAGCCTGAAACAGAAGGCTTCTCACACAGATCTTGAACACGTGTCACTTCCCCATTCCCCTCGACTGTCTTTGTGTCTCCAGTCTTCTCTGCCCCTGCCTCTGCCTCGACACATGTCACTTGCCTCCCTTGGCAGTGGCCGGATGGCATCCTGGCTCTAGATAGGGCAGGTTCTGAGCTCCAGGTCTACTTCTCACAGGCCTATGTCCAGCAAAGCCTGCTTCCCTTCTCCAGGCTTCAGTGCCCTGTGTGCACAACAGGGATGCCCACCCTCCCTGCCTGCGCAGGGATGAGAGGGAGCCTGGCCCACAGCCTACCCTCCCTCAATTCCTCACACAGGACAAGGCCATCCCAACCTTTACTCCTGATGCCACCTCTTTACTCCTGATGTCACCTCCTCTGCCCAGAATTCCCCCCCTCCTCTTCCCTTACTTTTTTTCTTTGAGACAGAGTCTTACTCTTGTCACCCAGGCAGGAGTGTGGGGTGCAATCTTGGCTCACTGCAACGTCCACCTCCTGGGTTCAAACGATTCTCATGCCTCAACCTCCCAAGTAGCTGGGACTACAGGCATGCACCACCACACCCGGCTAATTTTTGTATTTTTAGTAGAGACAGGGTTTCACCATGTTGGTCAGGCTGGTCTCAAACTCCTGGCATCAAGCAGTCTACCCACCTTGGCCTCCCAAAGTGCTGGGATTACAGGCGTAAGGCACCGCGCCCAGCCACAGAATTGTTTCCAACATCACAAAATTGGAATTAGCCTATATATCTACCAATAAGAAATAGGTTAAAAAGCTGTATCCTAAAAGTGGAATACAAATGAAATACAGCTGTTAGAAAAGGTGGCTTCTGGCCGGGTGCTGTGGCTCATGCCTGTAATCCAGCACTTTGGGAGGCCAAGGCAGATGGATCACTTGAGGTCACAAGTTTAAGACCAGCCTGGCCAACATGGCAAAACCACGTCTCTAAAAATACAAAAATTAGCTGGGCATGGTGGCATGCGCCTGTAATCCCAGCTACTTGGGAGGCTGAGGCAGGAAAATCGCTTGAACCCAGGAGGCAGAGGTTGCAGTGACCCAAGACTGCATCAGTGCACACCAGCCTGGGTGATAGAGTGAGACGTCACCTCAAAAAAGAAAAAAGAAAAAAAAAAGAAAGAAAAGAAAAGACAGCTTCTATTTTTGCCATCAAAAAGGCCAAGAAGCTGGGCATGGTGGCTCACACCTGTAATCCCAGCACTTTGGGAAGCTGAAGCAGGTGGATCACTTGAGGTCAGGAGTTCAAGATCAGCCTGACCAACATGGTGAAACCCTGTCTCTACTAAAAATACAAAATTAGCCAGGCGTGGTGGCGCATGCCTGTCATCCCAGCTACTCGGGAGGCTGAGGGAAGAGAATCGCTTGAACCTGGGAGGCAGAAGTTGCAGTGAGCCGAGATCGTGCCATCCCACTCCGGCCTGGGCAACAAGAGCGAACTCCATCTCAAAAAAATTAAAGTGAAAATTTTAAAAAGGCCAAGAAAATGTAAATAAGGTATCATGTTTCTGAAAAGTTTAACAGTTTAATGCTATCAGATGTTGCCAAGGGTGCAGGAAAGAGGCCCTCTCACGCATTCATCTACCCCACTGGTGGGAGCATAAATTGGTACAGCCATGATGGAGGGCGATTCATCAGTGTCTAGGTAAAGGTAAAATGCAGAAAGGCTATGACCCAGCCACTCCCTTTCTCTACCTCACCTACAAACACACACTTGCCCATGTGCCGAGGAGACATGTGCAAATCTACCCCACTGGTGGGAGTATAATTCGTACAGCTATCATGGAGGGCGATTCCTCAGTGTATAGGTAAAGGTAAAATGCAGAAAGGCTATGACCCAGCCACTCCCTTTCTCTACCTTACCTACAAACACACACCTGCCCATATGCCAAGGAGACACGTGCAAGGGTATTTGTGGAAGCCCAGGTTATAACGATAAAAAACTGCAAACTAATTGTATTCAGCATCAAAAAGGCACATGTCTATAGAAAGATGTCCAAGAGAAAAAAAAACTAAGCCACAGAATGATATACATAATACTTCCAACCAGTATTCCCTCTTTATATATACACTTCTATGTATATCCAAAGCACAGAATAACATTTGGAAGAAGGCCGAGTGCAGTGGCTTAACGCCTGTAATCTCTGCACTTTGGAAGGCTGAGATGGAAGGGTCACTTGAGGCCAGGAGTTTGAGACCAGAGTGGTCAACAAAGCAAGACCCCCATCTCTACAAAAATATAAAAGATAAAAATTAGCCTGGCATGGTGGCATGCACCTATAGTCCAAGGTACTCAGGAGGCTGAGGCAGGAGGATGTCTTGAGTCCAGGAGTTTGAGGCTTCAATGAGCTATCATCACACCACTGCACTGAGGCCTGGATGACCAATTGAGACCCTGTATCTAAAATAAAGTCTGGAAGAATACACACCAAACTGTCAATGGTAGTTACCTCTGGGCATGAATAAACAGACTAGAATTAGGGAGACTGGTGAAAAGGTATTTAAGCTTTATCTGTAGTTAATTTTATTTTTTCTACTTTATTTTTTAATAAGTTTAACATCCAATGCAAAATTGAAAAAAATGTCCCTTAGTATCCAATTTCTCTCCCAGAAGCAGTTTCTGTATTAATATTTTACAATGAATACATATTTCTCTATTAATGATATAACTGGGAAGAACTGTGATTTGTTTCAAAGAGAAAAATGATTGGAGGTATATGTATTTTTTAAAGTTAACAAGTAGTTGGTTGTGCACAGTGGCTCACACCTATAATCCTAGCATGTTGGGAGGCCAAGGCTGGTGGATCACCTGAGGTCAGGAGTTCGAGACCAGCCTGGCCAATATGGTGAAACCCCATCTCTACTAAAAAAAAAATACAAAACTTAGCCACAATCCTAGCTACTCTGGAGACTGAGGCACAAGAATCACTTGAACCTAGGAAGCACAGATTGCAGTGAGCCGAGATAGCGCCACTGCACTCCAGCCTGGGTGACAAAGTGAGACTTTGTTTCAAAAATAAAAAATAAAGTTAGACGGGAGCAGTGGCTCACGTCTGTAAGCCCAGCAGTTTGGGAGGCCAAGGCTGGTGGATCACCTGAGGTCAGGAGCTTGAGACCAGCCTGGCCAACATGGCGAAACCCCATCTCTACAAAAAATACAAAAATTAGCTGGGCATGGTGGCACACACCTGTAGTCCCAGCTACTCGGGAGGCTGAGGCAGAATTGCTTGAACCTGGTGGGGGCAGCGGTTGCGGTGAGCCAAGATCACGCCATTGCACTCCAGCCTGGGTGACAGAGTGAGACTCTGTCTCAAATAAATAAATAAATAAACAAGTAGTTAACTATTTTACAAATTCCCCATAGACATTATGTTTTATCCTTACAACTGAAAAAAAAGAAATGTTTCCTGAAGAGTGATAATATGGAAGAAGTGAAGTGAAACTACTATTAAGAAGTCACCAGCCAGGCATGGTGGCTCATGCCTGTAATTCCAGCACATTGGGAGGCGGAGGCAGGTGGATCACCTGAAGTCAGGAGTTAAAGACAAGCCTGGTCAACATGGCGAAACCCCTTCTCTACTAAAAATACAAAAATTAGCAAGGCATGGTGACGTGCGCTTATAATCCCAGCTACTTGCCGGGCACGGTGGCTCAAGCCTGTAATCCCAGCACTGTGGGAGGCCGAGACGGGCAGATCACAAGGTCAGGAGATCAAGACCATCCTGGCTAACAAGGTGAAATCCCGTCTCTACTAAAAAATACAAAAAACTAGCCGGGCGAGGTGGCGGGTGCCTGTAGTCCCAGTCTCGGGAGGCTGAGGCAGAAGAACGGCGTAAACTCGGGAGGCGGAGCTTGCAGTGAGCTGAGATCCGGCCACTGCACTCCAGCCTGGGCGACAGAGCGAGACTCCGTCTCAACAACAACAAAAAAATCCCAGCTACTTGGGAGGCTGAGGCAGGAGAATCATTTGAACCCAGGAGGTGGAGGTTGCATGAGCCGAGATCGCGCCATTGCACTCCAACCTGGGCAACAAGAGTGAAACTCTGTCTCAAAAAAAAAAAAAAAAAAAAAGTCTCTCGGTGGAGCAAAAGCTCAAAGTTGAAGGCCCAGTTCTAATACTAAAGGGCTGGAGGTTCCAGTCCAAGTCACGACTCCAACTCTGGCCCCAAACTACCCTGAAAGCGGCTAGATGACCCTAGCCCCAGGCTTACCAGGTTTTTGACCTGATGCTGGGTACTGGCCTTGAAAGCCACGGTTGGCAACTCATTCCGAAGGTAATCCAGCCATTTCTCCACAACCTCCTTGGGGACCAGGTCTGGGGTAAATATAGGAACAGATGGGGCTGGTAAGCAGAACAACACCTCCATGGTTCCCTCCAAAGACACCTCCACCCATACCCAAAGCTAGGCCCACCTACCATCAACAGGTCTCTCGACTGGCCCTGTCATTCCCATCCAGTCCGGAGGTTGGAGTTAGAAAGAACAGTCTGGTCTATGGGTTGTGTTAACCCTCCCTGAGGGGGCCTCTGTTCCCTCAGGGAATGGACAAACTAGCTGTCTGGTTCCAAATGTTCTCTTTCCAAAACAGCGCCAGGAGCATCAGAGGCCTCCCAAATATTGTTTCCTATCCCCTCTCTGGATCATTCTAGGTTGGGCCAAATGTCAAAGATAACCCTAACAAGAATGGCTATCATGTGGAAGTACTGACCACCATGTACCAAGCATTTTATCATTACTTCTTACAACGAATCTGTGAGGTTGGGATACTCATGGCCCATTTTACAGCTAGAGAAACGGGAGCTCTTGGAGGTGGCATGACTTATTCAGTGTCTCAGAGAAAAGAATCAGGACAGGTGAGGGGCCGAGCCCCAGACCTGAGTGACTCCCGAGCCCATGTGCTCCTCTGCCCGTCTGTGAGTTCCAGTTTGAGAGAGGAGGAACTCTCCAAGGTTGTCCAATCACAGAGAAGGCTCGAAATGGCAAGAACAGGAGACTGAAAGGCAGACAGGCTTGGACTCCACATCTAACTTGTACTATACTCTGTGATACAGGCTTTGAAAATCAGAACAAAAATTTCTACTTTAAATGACTATTATGAGTATCACTGAGTTGCTGGGTTCCGTGTCTGGTCCAAGCTAGACGTTAAAGAGGGCCTGCCCACCTGCCCTGTCACACCCAATCCTGCCTAACACCCACCAATCTTGTTCAAGACCAGGACCAGCTTCTTGTTGCCTTGTGCTCGCAGGACAGCCTCCTCCATTTGGAAGCAGCGGCAGCCTAATGGGTCTCTGGCATCCAGGACTTCCAGAATCACATCAGAGTATTCCACCACCTGCAGGGCAGAGGACCAGGGGATAAGGGCAGGGAAGGATACGGTAGCAGTGACACAGTCCCGTGAAACAAAAAGTCTCCATCTCAGTCAGGAAAAAACAGAAATGGAGAGGAAATGAGGCTGGACTGGAACCCTCCCCCGAAAGCCTGAAGAAATGGAACCCTGTACCTTACGAAACTCCTTGTAATAAGCCTTCCTTGTGGCCTCGTCATCCAGCTGAGGAAACATATTTAATTCCTGCAAAACTTCCTCCTAAAGGAGAAAAAAAAGAGAAGGGTCCAGGGGAGGAGGGGGAGAGAGAGAGAAAGAGAAGCAGGGCTTTGGAAACTATAGGAGGCTTAAAAAATCATGTGAGTCCTGGCCATCAGAGAAATGCAAATCAAAACCACAATGAGATACCATCTCACACCAGTTAGAATGGCAATCGTTAAAAAGTCAGGAAACAACAGGTGCTGGAGAGGATGTGGAGAAACAGGAATACTTTTACACTGTTGGTGGGACTGGAAACTAGTTCAACCACTGTGGAAGACAGTGTGGCGATTCCTCAAGGATCTAGAACTAGAAATACCATTTGACCCAGCCATCCCATTACTGGGCATATATCCAAAGGATTATAAATAATGTTACTATAAAGACACAGGCACACCTATGTTTACAGCAGCACTATTCACAATAGCAAAGACTTGGAACCAACCCAAATGTATGATAGACTGGATTAAGAAAATGTGGCATATATACACCATGGAATACTATGCAGCCATAAAAAAGGGTGAGTTCATGTCCTTTGTAGGCACATGGATGAAGCTGGAAACTATCATTCTCAGCAAACTATCGCAAGGACAGAAAACCAAACACCGCATGTTCTCACTCATAGGTGGGAATTGAACAATGAGAACACTTGGACACAGGAAGGGGAACATCACACGCCGGGGGCCTGTCGTGGGGTGGGTGGGGGGGGAGGGATAGCATCAGGAGATATACCTGAATGACGAGTTAATGGGTACAGCACACTAACACGGCACATGGATACATATGTAACAAACCTGCACGTTGTGCACATGTACCCTAGAACTTAAAGCAAAATAATAATTAAAAAAGAAAATCATGGGAGTCTCAGGCCACCAAAAAGTAGCTTTGACCAACCAATAAAGCTGGGAACTAGAAGAAAAATGGACAGAACCCCATGGTTCAGTGTGTGACTATGTGTATGCCTGTGCTTGAGCACCAGGTGGAGACCTGAGTGTGCACATGGTGTGAAAGGGAGGGATGAAAGAGGAAGGTGTGAAAAAAACAATCTATGAGGGACATAGGATGGGGGAGGCATACACACTGCATGTCAGAAAACGGAGTATGAGCTGGCAAGCGTGTATTGTGTGTGTGAGACAAGAACATCTGCCAAAAAGGCAGCAAGAAGCCCCAGAAGGAAACAACATTCCCTCACATATGCTCCTCTCTGTCTCTCAATCCTCTCCTCATACTCTCGCTCCCTCTGCCCCAACCCCATCCCCTGGTCACATGTAACTCTCCCAGCCCCCGATCCCACCACTAGCCCCAGTCTTTAGGCTCAACCTTGGGAGAGAGGAGCTCTCCAGGGGTGTCCAGTCACGGGTAAGGCTCAAAATGGCCCTTTATCTCCCTCTATCCCTCCCTTCCTCCCTTTGACCCTCCCCACGGTTTTCCATCGTCTCTACACTGATTCCCTTGTTCCCCTCCAACAACTTCACACCCTTCCTTCTTCCCTTTCACAGAAAAACAGCAAAAGATGCTTTGAGCAAACCTACCCAGGGGCAAGGACTGCACTCTTACCTTACGCTCAAACTCCTCCTGGCGTCTTAGGACATCCTGACAGTAGCTCTCGATGGTCCTGCGTTTTTGTCTTTCATGTTCCCGGGCAGCTTGCTGCTTCTCCCTCATCTCCTCAACCTAACAAGTGAAAACACACTGGGACTGGAGCTGACTGGGTCTGCAGCCTAAGGGACGGATGGGTGACAGACAGAGGAAATGGCACGACATGGCAGAGGTGGGAGGAGCAGGGTCCAGGGAGAGGGAAGATATGACAGCAGGAGATGAGGGTTTGAGAAGAAGAAAAAGAGAGATGAAGGGAAGAGTGTCAGAGAAAAATAAAAAGAGAGTATAAAAAGCAGAGCGAGAATGTATCCTAGGCAGGTGGAACCACTTAAGACCAGAGATGGAAAGAAGTCAAGGTCTTGGGACGCTTCATCATTTAAAGATAAGGAAGAAGGCCGGGCAGGGTGGCTCACGCCCGTAATCTCAGCACTTTGGGAGGCCGAGGCAGGTGGATCACCTGAAGTCAAGAGTTCAAGACCAGCCTGACCAACATGGTGAAACCCCATCTCTACTAAAAATACAAAATTAGCCGGGCATGGTGGTGTACACCAGTAATCCCAGCTACTCAGGAGGCTGAGGCAGGAGAATCGCTTGAACCTGGGTGGTAGAGGTTGCAGTGAGCTGAGATCACACCATTGCACTCCAGCTGGGGCAACAAAGTGAAACTCTGTCTCAAAAAAAAAAAGATAAGAAAGAGGAAAAAGTGGCAAAAGAGACTGTCAGTGGCTAGTCAAAGAAGAAGAAAGACATCCAGGAGAGTGAGATGACAAGAAAGTCCACGTGCTTCAGAGAAAGCATGGCCTCAAATGCTGAGCATTCTGATAAGATGAGGGAAGAACAATATCCATGAATGTGATGTCAGGGAAGGCGCTGATGAGGCCAGCAGGGGTAGTGTCAGCAGAGCAGTGAAAACATAAGCCAGACGGCAATCGACTGGGTGGTGAGCAAATGGAGACATAAATCCAGTATCATGGTAACCTCCCTCTCTCCCGGCTTCCACAAATAGCCTCAACAACCCTAACAACTCTCGCCTTTGCCCTTCCATTCAACACTTCTGCAGACCTAGCATTCAAGGCAGGCCCTCTCTCTCCCCACCAAGGCAAAAAGCTTACCCTCTTCTTCTTTAATTCAGTCTCTCGATTGGCATGATCATTGGGGTGCACAAAATGAGGTACAGAGGGCACTTTGGAGGTTGCTTTCTTCCCATTTTGCTTTGCAGTCTGGCCACCACATAAGAGAAAAAAAACAGAGGTAATGAACCCATGGAAATCACCTCAAAAGGCAGCAAGAAGCCCTAGAAGGAAGACAATATCCCCTCATAAATGCCCCTTCTATCTCTCAATCCTCTCATCCTCCCACTCCCAAGGTGAGCAGCAGGAGTTAAAGCTTCTCAGAGAAGTGTAGTTGTGGGGACAAAGAAAGGAGAGGTAGGCAAAAGGGTTCCATCCCCAAGATCTGCCCGTCTGGCTGGTAGAGCTCCTCTCTCCCATAGCCAGGCAGGGACTGACAAGAGACCTCTCAGAGGGGAAGGGCAGCTGGGAAGGTTTCCCAAGGCCCAGGGAAAACCTTTCCAGACAAGTGACTCTCAAAAGAGTGGTCCTCAGACCAGCAGTAGCAGCAGCACCTGGGAGCTTGCTAGAAATACAAATCATCGGATGCCATGTCAGACCTACTGAATCAGAAACTCTGAGGTGGGGCCCAGCAATCGATGTTTTCCCCCATCCTCCAGGTGATTCTAGAGGACTGGTTAAAGTTTGAGAGCTTCACCCACGCTAAACTGTGAGAACCCAAGCATTCTCTGGCCTATACCTTCTTCTCATTGCTCTTTCCCAAGCCTTACTTACCCACACCTTTCCCAGCAGGACCAGGAGATCCAGGAACCAAAGATGATGTTTTGGCCTCCCTCTTCTCCATAAGAAACAGGGACTTGAGAATCAGACAGTCTCAAATCCCAGTTGTGTTACCTTGAACCTAGGAACTTTCTCACTGACAGTTTTCTCAACTAAAACATGGGGATAATGATAATCCCTACCAAGGTAAATCAAGCACAAAGCTGCATATGGCTTGGGAAAAATGCTGCTGATTCTCTGCTGCGGCCACCTAGAGAGGGAGGGAAAGCCAGATCCACTGACTCCAATGTGGCACTCTGTCCAGAGTCACCCAATATTTACTGGGTTTAGTGGGCCTCTCCTGGGACAAGCAACCTGCTCTTGACCTTCCCATCAACAACAGGCATGCCTTACCTGAGGGCAGGGCCAACTTATCTTCCTGTGGCCCTTGGTACCTTCACCTGGCTTTTTATTTTCTACAAAAGAAAAAAAAGAGAGAAAGAAAAGAGCCGTCATCTACCTGCTTGATATTTGTTGACACCTGAATCAAGGCCAGGCCACACTGGGAACCTAGCTAGGAAGCCTCAGATACCATGTCTGTCTAGATTCAGCACAAGACAAGAGATGCGGATGGCAGCAATAGTATCGGAGGAAGTACTGGATATAATGTTTGCGACATTATTTCACTGCAAACTCAAATAATTCTGAGAGGAATTCTGTACAGAGAGTAACCTGAATGTGTGCTTGTGACTCCTCTTTCCCCCAGAACTTCCTACTGGGGGCAACTCAACAATTTAAGTGCCAGGCTGAGGTGAGGGAGTTGGCACCAAGAGAAGGTAATCTAAGGAGTCCCAGCCCACTAAGCCTGGGCAGATGCCCTCAGTATGTGGGGAAACAACTGTCCCTTCCTGCTGACCCTGCTCAGGCCATTGCCTCCAAAGGGACTTCACCTACTCAGCCAAAATGCTGCCGCCTCCCTCAGATACAAAAGGAGAGATCTACCACTTCTCCAATCATGACTTAGCAAAGCTCAGGAACTTATGAGGCCTCTCCCCTTCTTCAGTCAGAAGTCCCATCTCTCATTCCGTTCACAGCTGGCCTATTGGAAAGAATGGCTCCCTTTAATTCTTACCACCTTCATAGGGGCTCAAGGAATTCCTAGAGAGACAGGAGTTTCTGGAAGGTCAGGATATATACAAACAAATATATTATATGAGCAGCTCAAGAATACCACACAGAGAACAGGCTCCACAATCACATCAGTTGACTCCCACTGCAGAGTTAATGTAGGAAACAGAACTTACATTCTACTGCAAATTCTTTTTTTTTTTTTTGAGACCGACCCTTGCTCTATTGCCCAGGATGGAGTGCAGTGGTGTGATCTGGGCTCACTGCAACCTCTGTCTCCCAGGTTCAAGCGACTCTCCTGCCTCAGCCTCCCAAATTCATATACAAAAACACGAATTTTTATATTTTTAGTAGAGACGGGGTTTCGCCATGTTAGCCAGGCTAGTCTTGAGCTACTGCAAATTCTTAAGGAGAATCAAGAAGATACTTCAAAGGAACTGTGTGAGAAAAAAAGATTTCCCAAAACTTGACACTGAATAAAAATTCAAAAGCCGGGTGCAGTGGCACATACTTGTAGTCCCAGCTACATGGGAGGTTAAGGTAGGAGGATCCCTTGAGCCCAGGAGTTCTAATCCAGCCTGGGCAACATAGCTAAACCCATTTCTCAAAAAAAATACACAAACACAGACTGTTCTAACAGTCAAAACTGAAGCTGGGCACAGTGGCACCTGCCTGTTGCTAGCTGGGAGGCTGAGGCAAGAGGATCACTTGACCCTAGGAGTTCGAGAACAGCCTAGGCAACATAGTGAGACTCTGTCTCTTAAAAAAATTCAATAGAAATAGTGAAAAACAAAAAAGACATCACTAACA
This sequence comes from Trachypithecus francoisi, assembly GCF_009764315.1. Lineage (NCBI taxonomy): Eukaryota > Metazoa > Chordata > Mammalia > Primates > Cercopithecidae > Trachypithecus > Trachypithecus francoisi. The sequence continues at coordinate 84,979,553 of NW_022681471.1, read as the reverse complement.
ATCAAATTAATACGCTAGAAGACCAAAGGAGGGAGCTTACTTAGAGCAAAAATTCAAAGAAATAGAAATGATGAGCAAAAGTATAAAAGAAAAAATGGACAATAGAGCCAAGAAAGCTAAAATCTAAACAACAGGAGTTCCTGAAGAGAAAAGGGTACAATGGAGAAGCAATAATTTTCTGAAATAACAGACGAAAGTCAAGTTGAACATAGGCTTGAGGTTTCAGATTGGAAAGAAACAGGCAGCAACAAGATTAACAACCAAGGCTGGGCTCCATGGCTCACCCTGTCATCCCAGCATTTTGGGAGGCTGAGGTGGGAGGATCGCTTGACACCAGGAGTTTGAGACTAATCCAGGCAACAGTGAGACCTCGTCTATACAAAAAAAAATTTTTAATTAGCCCAGTGTGGTGGCACGCGCCTGTAGTCCTAGCTCTCAGGAAGCTGAGGCAGGAGGACTGGTTGATCCCAGGAGTTCAAAGTTACAGTGAGCTACGATGGCACCACTGCACTCCAGCCTGGACAACAGAGACCCTGCCTCAAAAAAAAAAAAAAAAAAGAAAAGAAAAACAGAAAAAAAAAAGATTAACAACCAAAAGACATACCCTGGACATATCCTGATGAAATTTCTGAACTCCAAAGATAAAGAGATAAAATTCTAACCAATAGATCACTCTTATTATGTGAAGGTAACAAAAAGACATTTTCAGGTGAGCAAAGATTACCACCTGTCTTTTTTCTTTTCTTTTTTTTTTTTTTTGAGACAGAGTCTCGCTCTGTCACCCAGGCTGGAGTGCAGTGGTGCCACCTCAGCTCACTACAACCTCCACCTCCTGGGTTCAAGGAAATCTCCTGCCTCAGTCTCCAGAGTAGCTGGGATTACAGGCGTGCACCACTGTGCCTGGCTAATTTTTGTACTTTTACAAAAGACGGCGTTTTGCCATGTTGGCCAGGCTGGTCTCAAACTCCTGGCCTCAAGTCATTGGCTCGCCTCAGCCTCCCAAAGTGCTCGGATTACAGGCATGAGCCACCACGCCTGGCCCTGTGTTTCCTTTTGGATAAAACTACTGGCAAAATAAAAATAAATCAGAATAAAGATCCCAAGCAAAAGGAAACAAATAGTGGTGGGCAGGAAATCTAGTAAAACCTATCACTGAGGCCAGGAGTAATGGCTCACAGCTACAATCCCTGCACTTTGGGAGGCCAAGGTGGGTAGATCACTTGAGGTCAGAAGTTCAAGACCAGTCTGGCCAACATGGTGAAACCCATCTCTACTAAAAATACAAAAATTAGCCAGGTGTGATGGCACACACCTGTAATCCCAGCTACTCAGGAGACTGAGGCAGGAGAATCTCTTGAACCCGGGAGGTGGAGGCTGCAATGAGCCGAGATGGTGTCACTGCATTCCAGTCTGGGCAGCACAGTGAGACTCCATCTCAAAAAAAAAAAAAAAAAAAAAAAAAAAAAGAAAGAAAGAAAAGAAAAGAAAAGAAAATCACTGAATCTAAACAAGCAAGCTCTCATGTGGCTAAGAACTGGAAGATATATTAAGAAAGGATTCTAAGGGCCAGCCGCAGCGGCTCACGCCTATAATCCCAGCACTTTGGGAGGCCGAGGTAGGTGGATCATTTAAGCTCAGTAGTTCAAGACCAGCCTGGGCAACATGGTGAAACCCTGTCTCTACAAAAAAATGCAAAAATCAGCTGGGGGCCAGGCGCGGTGACTCGCGCCTGTAATCCCAGCACTTTGGGAGACCAAGGTGGATGGATCACTTGAGGTCAGGAGTTTGAGACCAGCCTGCCCAACGTGGTGAAACCTCGTCTCTACTAAAAATACAAAAATTAGCTGGGTGTGTTGGCACGCGCCTGCCCAGCTACTCGAGAGGCTGAGGCAGGAGAATTGTGTGAACCCAGGAGGTGGAGGTTGCGGTGAGCCAAGATCGCACTACTGCACTCCAGCCTGGGCGACAGAGCAAGACTCTGTCTCAAAAAAAAATTAGCCAGGTGTGATGGCACATGCCTGTTGTCCCAGCTACTCAGGATGAGGCAGGAAGATCACTTGAGCCCAGGAGGCAGAGGTTGCAGTGAGCCATGATCACACCACTGCACTCTAGCCTGGCCGACAGAGTGAGACCCTGTCTCAAAAAAACAAACAAACAAAAAAAGGATTCTTAAAATCCAAGAAGCATATCATAAGGAAATAGCTCAGAACTGAAATATCAAATGATTTCAACAAAATCCAGAAATCAAGTAATGGGGGTTGGAAAAGCAAAAGCATGAAAGCATGCTAAAGGTTTCATTTTGAAAGGGTAGGTTACAAAATAGTCATTATTCAACTTTGGTAAAGTGAGAGAGAAATACAGAATTAATTATGTTTGATATAAATATGAATACAATTACCAACATAACTTTAATTACCGATGGAGGATTGTTTAAAAACTTCATCAAGTTAGCAAAGCGTAAATAAGGGAATAAGAGGAAACAAAATAAACAATAAATATAAAATAAGATGGCAGAGGGCCATGCATGGTGGCTCACACCTGTAATCCCAGCACTTTGGAAGGCTGAGGTGGGCGCATCACGAGATCAGGAGTTCGAGACCAGCCTGGCCAACATGGTGAAACCCTGTCTGCACTAAAAATACAAAAATTAACTGGATATGGTGGCAGGCACTTGTAATCCCAGCTACTCAGGAGGCTGAGGCAGGAGAATCGCTTGAACCCAGGAGGCGGAGGTTGCAGTGAGCTGAGATCGCACCATTGCACTCCAGCCTGGGTGACAGGGCGAGACTGCGTCTCAAAAAAATAAATAAATAAAAATAAGACGGTAGAAATCTGACCAGACATAAACATCTCATAACAAATGTGAATGGGTCAAATTTAAATAAACAGTATAAATAAACACAAAACAGACCTCCAGTCTCCTTTCTTCTGAAGTACTCATGTTGCAACAACAACAACAAAAAAAATGTGAGGTTTGGAATGAACCAGGTCTGGACATTTTACTCAACAATTTCCATCAGCCTAACTTCCCTGGAAACTGAGTGCCTGCAATGGATACAAGCACACAATGAAAGAAAATACATCACTTGGAGAGAAAAAGAATGTGCTTCAGAGGGGAGAAGAGAAGCGGGGAGGGAAAGAGGAGAAGGGGGTACAGTCAGTCATCCCTCCCAGCACTCAGGAGCCTCTGCTCATAGATTTTTCAACAACTCCAGAGAGAAAACAGCCACCCATTTTATAACCAGCAGACATTCTTACTCTGGCTCAATAACTACCTAGCTATATGACCTTGAAGAACTTTTTAACACCTCTCTGAGCCTCAATGCATCCACCAACATCATCTAGGCCTAAAATCACCAATTTATCAGTACTCAAAAGCAGATCTCTGTATTCGTTAATCCCGTATCTCCCATACTGTCACCCACAGATGTCCCTGTACACCACTGACTTCATTCCTCTCATCCTTCCTCTGCCCTAGCATCAAACTCCCCACAACATTCTCTGAAACTCCCACCTGGGTGATCAACACTCCCCTAACAACCTCTCCCTGGGATCAATTCCCCAAGCTCCTGCCTTGAGACTTGGCTCTCCCAAGGACAATGCTTCACTTGCAGGCCTCTCAAAAGGTGGTGGTTGTTTTCACTGGCACATGTTTATCCTGGGGTCAGTAGGTAGAGAACGTAGTCCTCCAGACTCACTAGTGCCAAGCTGAGACTATTTTTCCCTCTTGTTAAAAAGAAAAAAAGGCCGGGCGCGGTGGTTCAAGCCTGTAATCCCAGCACTTTGGGAGGCCGAGACGGGCGGATCACAAGGTCAGGAGATCGAGACCACCCTGGCTAATACGGTGAAACCCCGTCTCTACTAAAGAATACAAAAAAAAACTAGCCGGGCGACAAGGCGGGCGCCTGTAGTCCCAGCTACTTGGGAGGTGGAGGCAGGAGAATGGCGTAAACCCGGGAGGCGGAGCTTGCAGTGAGCTGAGATCCGGCCACTGCACTCCAGCCTGGGCGATAGAGCCAGACTCCGTCTCAAAAAAAAAAAAAAAAGAAAAGAAAAAAGAAAAACCAGGTGTGGTAGCTCACACCTGTAATCCCAGCACTTTGGGAAGCCAAGGTGGGAGGATTGTTTGAGCTCAGTAGTTCAAGACCAGCCTGGACAACACAGAAAGACCCTCATCTCTACTGAAAAAAAAAAATTAGTGGGGCATAGTGGCAAATGCCTGTAGTCCCAGCTACTCAGAAGGCTGAGGCAGGAGGATCGCTTGAGCCCAGGAGGTTGAGGCTGCAATGAGCTATGACAGCGCCACTACACTCCAGCCTGAGTGACAGAGTGAGACTCCATCTCAAAAAATGTGTGGAGAGGGATAGGATAAAAACCCTGCTCTTTTTGAGGCCCCAACTAGGCTGCTATGCCTGTCATCTATGACTTACTTTTCCTCATCTATTGAAGCACCTGGTTCATTGCTTTTCTTTTGACCCAACTCCTGCCACCAACAACCTGGGTGACTTTGGAGATCACCAGGCAACCCTTTCAACAATCTAGATTTCCCACTTCCTTGACATCTTCACCTCCAAGGATCTCCACTCAATCATAGCCACTCACCCACCCATTCCTATGGTTACACCTATGGGGGAACCACCTGTAACTGCTTGAACTTCTGAAAGCAGTCTCAGACACCCCTCTGTCCTATCTTCAAGACCATTTGTACAACCTTTTGGAGACCTGAACATTCTACTCAGTTCCTTATTTGTCAGCCATCCTTCTTCCCTTCCTGACCAGGTAGCATCCCACAGTCTATTACAATCGCACTTCTGCACAAAGTCGCAATTCCTTTGCCCCTCCATTGTCCTACTATGACATCTTTATCAGTGTTTGGTAACCAACCAGCAGGCAGACAAGGCAGGCAAGTAGGCAAGTTCCATGGATTATACACCTGTGCCACCAACACCAATAGTTGTAAACTTTTTTTTTTTTTGAGATGAAGTCGCGCACTGTCACCCAGGCTGGAGTTCAATGGCGCGATCTCAGCTTACTACAACCTCCGCCTCCCGGGTTCACGTGATTCTCCTGCCTCAGCCTCCCAAGTAGCTGGGATTACAGGCACACACTACCACACTCGGCTAATTTTTTGTATTTTTAGTAGAGATGCGGTTTCACTATGTTGGCCAGACTGGTCTCAAACTCCTGACCTCGTGATCTGCCCACCTTGGCCTCCCAAAGTGCTGAGATTACAGGCGTGAGCCATCTTACCCTGCCAGTTGTAAACTTTTTAAGTAGTAGACACTCCCCCCTTAAAAAATAACCACTCAAACATGAACAGTGGCCAGGCGCCGTAGCTCACGCCTGTATCCCAGCACTTTGGGAGGCCGAGGCGGGTGGATCCCTTGAGGTCAAGAGTTGGAGACCAGCCTAGCCAACATGGCGAAACCCCATCTCTACTAAAAATACAAAAAAAATAGCCGGGCGTGGTGGTACGCACCTGTAATCCCAGCTACTCAGGAGGCTGAGGCAGAAAAATCGCTTGAGACCAGGAGGCAGAGGTTGCAGTGAGCCGAGACCATGCCATTGTACTCCAGCCCGGGCAACAGAGCGAGACTCCATCTAAAAAAAATAAAAAATAGGCCAAGCATGGTGGCTCACACGTATAAACACAGCACTTTGGGAGGCTAAGGCGGGCAGATCACTTGAGACCACAAGTTCAAGACCAGCCTGGCCAACATGGTGAAACCCCATCTCTACTAAAAATATAAAAATTAGCTGGGTGTGGTGGCAGGCGCCTATAATCCCAGCTACTCGGGAGGCTGAGGCAGGAGAACTGCTTGAACCGGGAGGCGGAGGTTGCAGTGAGCCAAGATCTTGCAGTGAGCCACGATCCTGCCACTATACTCTAGCCTGGGGGACAGAGCAAAACTTCATCTCAAAAAAAAATTTTTTTAATGTAAAAATAAAAAATAAAAAATAGGCTGGTCGCAGTGGCTCATGCCTGTAATCCCAGCACTTTAGGAGGCAAGGCGGGATAATCACCTGAGGTCAGGAGTTCAAAACCAGTCTGATCAACACGATGAAATCCCATCTCTACGAAAAATTTAAAAATTAGACAAGTGTGGTGGCAGGCACCTGTAATCCCAGCTACTCGGGTGGCTGAGGCTGGAAAATCACTTGAGCCCAGGAGGCGGAGGTTGCAGTGAGCTGAGATCACACCACTGTACTCCAGCCTGGGCAGACAGAGCGAGACTCTGTCTCAAAAAAAATAAAAAATGTAAAAGAATGCACAACAGGTAAAACTGCATTTGAACACTCTTCAGCACTCCTCGAAAACATTCCCAGACTTGATCATCATCATTTGGGTCCAAGATATCCCCAGGCCAGAGTGCAGACAGCTGCACCACACGGTACCTCCCCCCATCTTTCCCAGCAATCATCCCAGTTAGTCTGATCATTAATTGCAATTTACCAGTGAAGGTCTTGGTTTTGTGTGCACATAGGAAGTTTTTCTATTAAATTTTCACCATTTTCCTCACTAATGTAGATGTGTAGAATTATTCTATATTTTTAACAGGTAATAGTCATATGATTCCAAAATAAAAAGGTGTTATTTTGGCCGGGCGCGGTGGCTCAAGCCTGTAATCCCAGCACTTTGGGAGGCCGAGACGGGCGGATCACGAGGTCAGGAGATCGAGACCATCCTGGCTAACAAGGTGAAACCCCGTCTCTACTAAAAAAATACAAAAAACTAGCCGGGCGAGATGGCGGGCGCCTGTAGTCCCAGCTACTCGGGAGACTGAGGCAGGAGAATGGCGTAAACCCGGGAGGCGGAGCTTGCAGTGAGCTGAGATCCGGCCACTGCACTCCAGCCTGGGCGGCAGAGTGAGACTTCGTCTCAAAAAAAAAAAAAAAAAAAGGTGTTATTTTGAGAGGTCTCCCTCCCATGCTTGTCCCTATACATTGCAGTCCCCTCACTGCCACAAGAAAGCACTTTATTAGTTTATTGTGCATCATTTTCTTTATGTAAATACCAATATACTTATTTCCTTCCATAAAGGATAACATACTGTAGTCCTGTGGGCCAACTTCTTTCAGTTAGCAAATCTGAACATCTTTCCATCTAATAGTCTTTCCACACAATACAGTTTTTACATATAATCTTTCTATACAATACTCCTTTATTTTTTAAACAGCCAGAATTCTTAAGTATGCATATATCCTACTTTATTTAACCAGGTAATTTTTGTCTTTTCCGTCACTATCAATATTTTTATCATCTAGTATTAGATGTTCCTAAATAAAGTATAATTACCACCTTTCTTGTGTTACTTATAAATATGATTATTTGGTCGGGCATGGTGGTTCACGCTTGCAATTTCAGCACTTTGGGAGGCCAAGGCTGGCAGATCACTTGAGGTCAGGAGTTCAAGACCAACCTGGCCAACATGGCAAAACCCCGTCTCTACTAAAAATACAAAAATTAGCCAGGCGCAGTGCCAGGCACCTGTAATCCCAGCTACTCCAGAGGCTGAGGCAGGAGAATCGCTTGAGCCCAGGAGGTGGAGGTTGCAGTGAGCTGAGATGGCACCACTGCTCTCTGGCCTGGGTGACAAAGCAAGACTCCATCTCCAAAAAACATGAAAATTAAAATTTAAAAAAAAGTATGATTATTTGCTTTTGGTATTAACAGTATGATTCTTGATGACATTTTTATGATTATATAAAAAATGTATTAAGTTTTTTCCCACCAGGCTGTCCACTGGCAGGGCCAGCACTCACACAGAAAACAGAGCCACTGGGTTGCACAATCCTCATCCAGCCTACCCAGTGCCAGTGTACTATCCAAATGTTATCATTTTCTTTTCTTTTTTTGTTTTGTTTTTTTCTTTTCTTTTCTTTTTTTTTTTTTGAGATAGCGTCTCAGTCTGTTGCCCATACTGGAGTGCAGTGGCATGATCTTGGCTCACCACAACCTCTGCTTCCCAGGCTCAAGCAATTCTCCTCTGCCTCAGCCTCCCAAGCAGCTGGGATTACAAGCACGCTCTTAACCACTAGTACAACTTATGGTACCAACTGATAGAGAAAAATGTTAGGACATGTTGGGGTTATAGGCAGTGTGATATGTTATTTATCGCAATTCACCTCAGATCAAATCACTTAACCTTGCTAAGCCTCAGTTTCCTCATCTATAAATTGAGAATGGGGCATAAGGGAAACATTCTCTCAGAAGGAAGTCAGGAAGACAGCAATGATACCATATGAAAAAGACCCAGACTGAGTGATCTGAAACATATTCAGCAGTTTTTAAAAGTTGCTGTGAAGGCCAGGCGCAGTGGCTCACGCCTGTAATCCCAGCACTTTGGGAGGCCAACAGGGGCAGATCACTTGCGGTCAGGAGTTCGAGACCAGCCTGGCCAACATGGTGAAACTCCGTCTCTACTAAAAATACAAAAAGTAGCCTGGCATGGTGGCACACATCTATAATCCCAGCTACTCGGTAGGCTGAGGCAGGAAATGCTTGAACCCAGGAGGCGGAGGTTACAGTGCACTGAGATTGCACCACTGCACTCCAGCCTGGGTGACAGAGTGAGACTCCATCTCAAAACAAAACCCAAGCCGGGCGCAGTGGCTCAAGCCTGTAATCCCAGCACTTTGGGAGGCCGAGACGGGCGGATCACGAGGTCAGGAGATCGAGACCATCCTGGCTAATACTGTGAAACCCCGTCTCTACTAAAAATACAAAAAACTAGCCGGGCAAGGTGGCGGGCGCCTGTAGTCCCAGCTACTCGGGAGGCTGAGGCAGGAGAATGGCGTAAACCAGGAGGCGGAGCTTGCAGTGAGCTGAGATCGGCCACTGCACTCCAGCCTGGGCGACAGAGCGAGACTCCGTCTCAAAAAAAAAAAAAAAAAAACCAAACCCAAAACAACAAAAAGTTGCTGTGAAATTCTATGAATATTCACTACAAGCACAGGATTGGGAGGGGTGGTAAAGGAAACTCACTGTGTCTAAGTTTCATCGCGATGACCAGCTTGAAAGCAGATAGATTCAAATCTGCTTGTTCTCTTCCTGTAAGAATGGGAGAAGAAGCAATTTGAAGACAGCTGGGAACCACAATGCCACAAGCCCCCTCCTAAGTCCCCTAAAAGTAAAATGTTAAAGAACATTATGAGGAAGCCGTAATAATTAGGAAAACTGGGAGAAGCTGAAGCTAGAGCCTCATATGGCTGAGTCCACACAGAGAAGGAAGTGTCATATTACCCAAAGGGAGGAATAGGTCTCAACCTCATCCCGGGTGGAGTCAGTGGCTCAAAGCATCAGATGAGGTCTTTGGTTCTTATTCCTCCACACTGTAGTGTTATATTCTAGGTAGAAGACTAGTGCTAAACACCTCCACACTGAGGGGAAAGGGGCACGCAAGGATGGTCTACTTCTATATGGGGTGATAATAGTGCCTCTTTTCCCAAGTAGGGGATTCTATATCTCATCTACCCTGGGAGAGGTGGTGGGAAAGGGCGTAAATAGAGCCCAGGAGTCTACCATGGGGAAAAGGGGCCTGAGAACAGGGATTCTTTTTTTTGTTTTTGTTTTTGTTTTTTTTTTTTTTTTTTTGAGACGGAGTCTCGCTCTGTGGCCCGGGCTGGAGTGCAGTGGCCGGATCTCAGCTCACTGCAAGCTCCGCCTCCCGGGTTCACGCCATTCTCCTGCCTCAGCCTCCCCAGTAGCTGGGACTACAGGCGGCCACCACCGCGCCCGGCTAGTTTTCTGTATTTTGTTAGTAGACACGGGGTTTCACCGTGTTAGCCAGGATGGTCTCGATCTCCTGACCTCGTGATCCGCCCGCCTCGGCCTCCCAAAGTGCTGGGATTACAGGCTTGAGCCACTGTGCCCGGCCATAGAGCAGGGATTCTTACCTGAGTGTCTATATGGACTGAGATAAGTACAAAATCTTGGAGGGGGTAAAAATCTATGCCTATGCCTGGGGTCTATACCTTGGTGATTTGGGTTGGGGGGATTGCCATCTGTCCCCCTACTCTGGGGTGCAGAGAAACTGGGGAAACCCACAAAGTGGCTGTGTGCATCTCTGCTGCATGGGAAAAGAACCACAGATCTGTTTATCTCTAGATTGGGGAATGGGTCCTGCATCTCTTTACCCTGGAGAGGGCTGAGGTGCGGGATCAACATGCCTGATTCCGCAACTATGCAGCTTTGAATAAGCGGGTCTGCACCTTACCTGCAGTGAGCTATTCTGGACCCTTCTACGGGAGGTGGACTGTGACAACTTTCATCTTTTATGCTGGTTGAAGTCAGCAGCACACTAACACTGAAAGAAATAGGGGCTCTGGTTCTCTGCATGGGTGGTGTGTGGAAGGGGCAGGCAATGCAGCTATAAATTAATAGATCAGCCCTAATACTTGGGGGTGGGGGCATCTGTGATTCTACCCTGGGTGGAGAGAAACAGATCTGAGCTCCACTACCTTGGGTAAAGGGGAGAGACCGTAGGCACTGCACTGCCAAGTAATCAACGATGTCACTCCCTCTCAACATTACAGGGAGGGAGATCTGCACATCTACTCCTGTGGGGTATCTCCCTTGCTACATTTAGTGATTCTAAATCTTTGGGGGAGGTAGGGGAGGTAGGGGGATGATCTGTGTCTACCTCAAAAGGAGAGGAACACATCTGAGCCCCTCTACTCCCATGGCCCCTCAAGGGGCAGACCTGTCTCTTCATGGATTACGGTCTGTTTCTGTTTGGGTGCTTCGAAAAATTACACATTCGGTAAAACGGGGGCTACGGAAGTAGGGATCAGGTCTGATTCTCCACAATGGGGACTCAATCTAACCTAGGAGGAGGGGGCAATCGGCTTAGTTGTCTATAGGATGAGGCCTGTATCTGCAACCACTTTGGAACGGGTGAGTTGGGGAGGGACACTGAGGGCTCTAAGTCTATGTGAATGGGGAGGAGGTGCCCTCCCTCTGTATATTAAATGTTTCTAAGCTCCTCTCTATACTGGTATGGGGGCAGATACATCAAAGCCTCTGTCTGTCCTGAGGAGGTGCCTCGAGGCGGCTGTCTAGAGCCAAGCCAAGGAAGTGCCTTAAGACGGGAGAAGTCTGCGATGCTCAGCTGGGTTGAGGGAGATGTCTCTACGCGGTTGGGGTGGATGTCCCCCATTCCTTCGGTGGGTCGACTCCTGTCTATACAGGGTGAATGCAGAATGGAGCCTCACTATCTTCAGGACGATCAACGCTTCACCACACAAGTGAAGTTTGTGCCTCTCTACACCGTGTGTCCCGGGTCTACACCTTTCTAGCTGGGATGGGGCAATGCCCCTCTCCCGGCAAACTCCACTCCGCGAAAAGGCAATTAGGCGCGTTTCCACGTGTGCGGCGAACCCTGCCCCTCTTCCGGGTCCTTCTACCCTGGAAGGGATCCGGCTGTTTACCTCTCTATTCCAGGCTGGCGGGCATCTTCGGTTTCACATCCAATACACGATCCTAACTGCCCGGCCGTCTAGGTAAGAAAAGAGGAGAGTGGTTTCTTACCTACACTTCCGGCGGAGATCTGAGAAGCGAGGGCAACACGACAAGTCGGTTGGGCGAGCAGATGCTCTCGCGCAGCTAGGCTCCGACTTCCGGATCCCAGGCCGGCGGCGCCCGACTCCGCCCACTGTGCGTTCTCCGCGAGGGGCGGGGCTTCTGACTGACAGCTCGCGCCCGCCCGTCCCTTCCTCGCTACCACGCTGGCCCCGCCTCCTGGCTGCCCGGTAGGTAAGGAAATAGCGGAGGAGGGAGAAGGAGGACGGCCAAGTGACCGGGAAGAAGTGGCGGGTCGACTGGTGCGGCTACATACCCTACTTGCAAGCCAAAATGTTGTCTGCGGGCATCTGTCTGGGGTTAAATATGCGTGCTTCCAAATATCAGTAACCACGCAGTCCCCACGCCCGAATCAGACAAGGGTGGGGGATGGTGTCTTTGTCTGCATGGAAGATTGCGACAGCAGGGTGTGAGAAAATGGCCGCCTAGGTCACATGTCTGGCCGAGTATTCCCCACCTGAAGTGAATTGGTTAGCTGTTCCCAACCACCTTCCCGGGTCCTTGGGCCCCAGACAATCCCTGAGCACTCCCAGCTCTCTCTGCATACGTTCAGATCTATGGTCAGACCCAACCCGAGCTGGAGCAGAAACCAGAACAACTAGAAGCTCCTCCCACCCTTTTTGCCTTCTTCCCCTCCTACTCCATCCTTCCCTCAATCCCGGAGCAGCTTCTGCAGAAGGGAATGAATTTATCTCTCTGGAGTGGGGCAAGTAGGGGTTTCTGAAGCCATCTCAAGGAGCTGTCTGGGAAGTGAAGTCTACCCCCACAAGATAGTAAATATTAGTCTGAAAATGTTTTCTTCCTGATGGTTTAATTCCAGCCCCTCCTTTTCCTCAAGCCTAAACCCTGGAGTAGGGCACAGAGTAGGTGGGACTTTGTGCCTCCGAGGGTGGGTTGTTTCTCCACTTCAAGCACAGATGGGCTGAAAATGACTCCCTCTGTCCCTTTTCCCCTTGCATAAACAGGACTCACTATCTCTCTACTTTGTTGGAGGGCTTCTAACCTCTCATCCTAGAGACACATGAAATTCCTCTGGACCCCAAACCAGCCCTGATCACTTGCACCTTTCCGCCTGCATTTGCAATTTTTTTCTGTTTCTCTAAGACCTAACTTGTCACTTCGATGAAACCTTCCCTGACTTTCCAGATGAGTCAGAAACCCAGAGCACCTTACCTGTACGGCTAAGCTAGCACTTACCACAATATTGTAGTTGTTTATGTGACTGTGTCTCCACAGGAGGGTGAACTCCCTGAGAGCAGGGGCCGTGTATCTTCAAGCCTTCAACAACACCCAGCACAAAACTGGTACGAGGCAGGCTTCAACAAGTGTTTGTTAAATGGATGAGTTTACAGGCCTGCACCACAAACCATGGGAAATGGGCTGTTTAGTAGATGGCATTGGGAAATTTGGCTCTCCAGGAAAAGAAATTTAAAACTGGATCCCTATTTTTCCACCTAAGAGGTAAACTGTGAATGTGAAAGGTAAAACTATGAAATTAATATATGCAGGAGAATATCTTTGTGACTTGTTGACTGGGGAAGGACTTTTTAAAATCCCAAATGCACAAGATATAAGGGAAAAAATACAATGAAATCTTGTGGAAACTATTATGACTTTGGAAAACAATTAGGAAGTATCCAGAATAGCTGAAGATGACCCTGGGACCCAGCAATTCTAGTATTGGAGATGATTGAATAATAGATAGGTAGATAGATAGATGGAGATCACCCCTAAACTTTAACTCCTAGAGAAATTCTTATACATTGCTCAATGAGTATGTGAGAGAATGTTCATTGCAGAACTGTTTGTAATAGAGAAAAAAATGTGAACAACCCAAAATTCCACCAACAGGAGAATGAATAAGTAAATTATGGTATAGCCATATGACAGAATACTATGCAGAATACTACAATGAGAAATGCATTGCATTGACCCGGCTAAATTTCAAAAACGCAATACTGAGATAAAATACAAATTGCAGAAGGATACATAAAGTATGAAACCATTTATATAAAGTTCTAAAATCTAGAAAACAGCAAACAATGTTGCTTATAGATTAAATAGATATATAAACAATTTTTTTTTTAGACAAGGTCTTGCTCTGTCATCCAGGCTGCAATACTGGCTTGATTTCCTCTCACTGCAGCCTCCACCTCCCTGACTCAAGCCATCCTCCCACCTCAACCTCCTGAGTACCTGGGACTACAGGCTTGTACCACCACACCTGGCTAATTTTTGTATTTTTTTGTAGAGACAGGGTTTCGCCACGTTGCCCAGGCTAATCTCAAATTCCTGAGCTCAAGTGACCCAACCACATCTTGGCCTCCCAAGGTGCTGGGATTACAGGTGTGAGCCACCGCCCCCAGCCAACAATAATTTGTAAGGAGAAATACCAAATCCAGAATACTGATTACCTCTGGGGAAGAAAACAAAAGAACAGAATGAGAGAGAGATACACAGGGAACTTCAACTGTTTGTCTAATATTTTGCTTTCTAAGCTAAGTGGTAGGTACGTGGGTTTTTGTTATATTCTCTATACTTATTCGTATGTCTGAAATATTTCATATTTTTTAAAAGACTGCAAGGATCTGAAACAAAATGTTAATAATAGTTAAATCTAGATTAGTGGTTCTCTAACTTTCCCCAGCATCAGAATCACTGGGAGGGCTTGTTAGAACACCAATTACTGGGCCTCATGCCCAGAGTTTTGATTCAGTAAGTCTGGTTTAGGGCTGCGGATTTGCATTTCTAACAAGTCAAAGTGATATTATCAGTGAATTTAATTCTTCCTTGTACTTTTCTGTGTTTTCCATGTATTTGATGAATATTATTACTTTAGTGAGAGATTGTGTTATTTTTTAAAATCTCTTTCATCTCTACTTCCCACTTTCATTTCCCTCCTATAGGCAGCCATTCTAAGGTGTTTTATGCATTTTTTTGCATATATGCATTCTTGCAAAAATGTATTATTGCTTTGTGTGTATTTCCTCCTTTTTTTTTTTTTTCTTTTCTTTTCTTTTAAAGCCAGTGTCTTGCTCTGTCCCCCAGGCTGGAGTACAGTGGCATGACCTCCACTCACTGCAACCTCCGCCTCCTGGGGTCAAGGGATCCTCCCACCTCACCCTCCCGAGTAGCTAGGGGACTACAGGTGCATATCACCATGCCCAGCTAATTTTTTTTCTATTTTTTTGAGACAGAGTCTCGCTCTGTTGTCCAGGCTGGAGTGCAGTGGCCGGATCTCAGCTCACTGCAAGCTCCGCCTCCCGGGTTTACACCATTCTCCTGCCTCAGCCTCCCAAGTAGCTGGGACTACAGGCGCCCACCACCTCACCCGGCTAGTTTTTTTGTATTTTTTAGTAGAGACGGGGTTTCACCATGTTAGCCAGGATGGTCTCAATCTCCTGACCTCATGATCCACCCGTCTCGGCCTCCCAAAGTGCTGGGATTACAGGCTTGAGCCACTGTGCCCGGCCTGCCCAGCTAATTTTTAAAGATGTTTTTACTGATCTCGGCCGGGCACAGTGGTTCACACCTGTAATCCCAGCACTTTGGGAGGCTGAGGCAGGCAGATCACCTGAGGTCAGGAGTTCGAGACCAGTCTGGCCAACATGGTGAAACCCCATCTCTACTAAAAAAAAAAAAAAATACAAAAAATTAGCTGGGCATGGTGGCAGGTGCCTTAATCGCAGCTACTTGAGAGGCAGAGGCAGGAGAATCGTTTGAACCTGGGAGGCAGAGGTTGCAATGAGCCGAGATTAAGCCATTGCACTCAAACCTGGGGGACAAGCGTGAGACTTCTCTCAAAAGAGATTTTTTTGACGAGTTAATGGGTGCAGCACACCAACATGGCACATGTATACATATGTAACAAACCTGCACGTTGTGCACACGTACCCTAGAACTTAAAGTATATAAAAAAAAACTGAATCAGAAGAGTACACTCTAAATTCATGACAATTATTGTTTCTAAGGTGAGATAATGAGACACTACAGGGGTTTAAAAAGATACATTTTTACCTGTAAAAAAATAAAATAAAATAAAAAATTAATTAAAAAGGCTTTTAAGCATGAAAAAAAAAGATTTTTTTACTGGTCTCGAACTCCTGGGGCTCAAGCAATCTGCTTGCCTCTGCTCCCTAAAGTGATGGGATTATGGTGTGAGTCACTGCACCCAGCCAAATGTTTATTCTATATTGTTTCCAAATTCAGAACAGTTGAAGAGTGGTATAATGAAAGCCATATACCCTTATACTTCACCAAATATCATCCTACATAACCACAATACCATTATCACACCTAAGAAGATTTAACTATAATTCAATAATGCCATCATGTGTAACCCATATTCACATTTCCCCCCAGTTATCCCCAAAATGCAGCTTTCATTTTTGATCCCAGGATCTAATCAAGTTTTATGTATACATTTCTTTTTTTTTTTTTTTTTTTTGAGATGGAGTCTCGCTCTGTTGCCCAGGCTAGAGTGCAGTGGTGTGATCTCGGCTCACTGCAACCTCTACCTCCTGGGTTCAAGCAATTCTCCTGTCTCCACCTCCCGAGTAGCTGGGACTACAGGCGCCTGCCATCATGCCCGGCTAATTTTTGTATTTTTAGTAGAGACAGGGTTTCTGCACGTTGGCCAGGCTGGTCTCAAACTCCTGACCTTAAGTGATCCATCCACCTTGGCCTCCCAAAGTTCAGGGATTACAGGCATGAGCCACCACGCCTGACATTTATATGTTACATTTTGTTGTTATATCCCTTTAACCTCTTTTAATCTAGAATAATACCCCTATATTTTTTGTGTTTCAAATGACATTTATGTTTTTGAAGAGTCCAGACCAATTGTCTTGTAATATGTCCCATATTCTGTGTTCATTTGTTCTTTTCACGTGAATAGATTCAGAATAAATATTTTTAGCAAGAACAGTACATAGGGGATATCCTTTATTTTGTTTTGAATCGACCTCAAGAGGCACATGATATCAGATTGTCTCACTATTGAGCATACTTTGTACTTGTTGTTTTTCTTTTACATAAATATCTCATTCTGGCCAGGTGTGGTGGCTCATGCCTGTAATCCCAGCACTTTGGGAGGCCGAAGCAGGCAGATTGCTTGAGGCCAGGAGTTCAAGACCAGCCTGGCCAACATGGCGAAACCCTGTCTCTACTAAAAATGCAAAAATTAGCCCGGTGTGGTGGCGCACACCTGTAATCCCAGCTACTGGGGAGGCTGAGGCACAAGAATCGCTTGAACCCGGGAGGCAGAGGTTGCAGTGAGCTGAGATCACACCACTGCACTCCAGCCTGGGCGATGGAGTGAGACTCTGTCTCAAAAAAAAAAAAAACTCATTCTGTTTTTCATTCAGCCTAGTGTTTCTAAGGTCTGTCCATATTGCTGTGTGTACATCTAATCTATTGCTTCTTTTTTTTTTTTTTTTTTTTGACACGGAGTCTCACTCTGTTGCCCAGGCTGGAGTGCAGTAGCGCTATCTGGGCTTACTGCAACTTCTGCCCCCCAGGTTCCTGCCTCGGCCTCCCAAGTAGCTGGAATTACAGGCGTCCACCACCATGCCTGTGTATTTTTAATAGAGATGGGGTTTTGCCATATTGACCAGACTGGTCTTCAACTCCTGGCCTCAGGTGATCCACCCACCTCGGCTTCCCAAAGTGTTGGGATTACAGGCGTGAGCCACTGCACCCAACCTAACCTACTCCATTGCTTCTATCTGCTCATGGTAACCATACTGCACCTTCACTGCATAGATTGCCTCCAGCTCTTCAATAATACTTCAGTGAACATCCTTGTACATATTCCCTTATTGATCTGTGTGAGGATTTCTTTTGGAACATACACTCAAGAGCCACATGATCACATTCTAAAGTGTGCATATACTTAGTTTGACTAAGAACACCAATACTTCTAGATGGTTCTCTGGGATGGCAGTACCAGTTCACACTTTCACCATGTGTGAGGATTTCTGTATCCCCACATCTTCACTAACACTTGACATTTTCTAGCTTGCTATCTTTTTTTTTTCCTTAAAGACAGAGTCTCTCTTGTGCTCTCCTCGGCAGCACATATATTAAGACAGTCTTAATGCAGTAATGCGATCTTGGCTCACTGCTACTTCCACCTCCCAGGTTCAAGCAATTCTGCTGCCTCAGCCTCCCTAGTAACTGGGATTACAGGCGCCCACCACCATGCCCTGCTAATTTTTGTATTTTAGTAGAGACGGGATTTCACCGTGTTGGCCAGGCTGGTCTCAAACTCCTGACCTCAAGCAGGCCACCCACCTCAGACTCCCAAAGTGCTGGGATTACTGGCTTGAGTCACTGCGCCTGGCCAAGCTTGCTAATTTTTGCTAGTCTAATAGGTGGAATAGGTTTTAATCCATCTAGATTCCACCCTCATATGTGGTAATAACTTGGGGACGTAGTTTTATTATTCTCCACACGGTGAGCCAGATTTCCCACCATCAAATACTGAACAATTCCTCCTTTTCCCATTGATTTGCCATGCCACCATTATCATACGTTATTATGCATACACACATACGTCTTTTTCTGTCCTTGGGCTAATACCACCTTGGTTTTAGTATTTTGTAATGTATCTAAATATCACATGGAGCATTTCCTCCTCTTTAGTCTTCTTTTTAGGTATCTTAGATCTATTGCCACATAAATATTAAAATGAGTCTATCAAGGTCTTCAAAAATCCAACTGGAATTTTGATTGGGATCACACTAAATTTATAGATTAATTTGGAGGAACTGCCATCATTGTAATAATTACTCATTCCATCCAACAACATGGAATATACCCTCATGTCTTCAGTTCATCTTCTTCTATCTGTGTTCTTTGTTAGAATTTAAAGTTTTCTCTTAAGAATTGTATATTTAAAAAAATTAAAATGAGCCGGGCGCGGTGGCTGACACCTGTAATCCCAGCACTTTGGGAGGCTGAGGCAGGCGGATCACAAGGTCAGGAGATCGAGACCATCCTGGCTAGCACGGTGAAACCCCATCTCTACTAAAAATGCAAAAAAATTAGCCAGGCGTGGTGGCAGGCGCCTGTAGTCCCAGCTACTTGGGAGGCTGAGGCAGGAGAATGGCGTGAACCCAGGAGGCGGAGCTTGCAGAACGAGACTCCGTCTCAGAAAAAAAAGTAAAATGAGGTCAGGCACAGTGGCTCACGCCTGTAATCCCAGCACTTTTGGAGGCCGAGGTGGGTGGATCACGAGGTCAGAAGTTCAAGACCAGCCTGGCCAACATAGTGAAACCCCGTCTCTACTAAAAATACAAAAATTAGCTGGGCGTGGTGTGGGCTCCTGTAGTCCCAGCTACTTGGGAGGCTGAGGCAGGAGAATCACTTGAACCTGGGATGTGGAAGTTGCAGTGAGCCGACTGCGCTACTGCACTCCAGCCTGGGTGACACAGCGAGA
The DNA here is from genome assembly GCF_009764315.1 of Trachypithecus francoisi. NCBI lineage: Eukaryota > Metazoa > Chordata > Mammalia > Primates > Cercopithecidae > Trachypithecus > Trachypithecus francoisi. Next base: position 84,960,531 of record NW_022681471.1, on the reverse strand, counting down.
CTCTGTCTCAAAATAAAAATAAAAATAAAAATGAATTGGTTACCTTGGATGTTGCTAGGCATCAGCTTATTCTGCTGATAATTAATCAACAAATGGAAAAAATCTGGCATTATTCCTGCCTTCCCACATGAATCATATTGCAGGTTAATCAAATACATAATTATGGAAAGAGCTTCTTTATGGAAGACTCACAACTTATAAACGCAGAGAAATGGCAGTGTTACAATTCAAACCCTAATGAGATAATGGATTTAAGAAAAAATATAGCTGCTAAAACCATTAGGTGAAAAACATTTGGGGAATTATAACAGAGGAATTAGGCTGATACCATCTGACCCTACTCATCAAACTTATCATCCAAGACAGAAAACAAGATATATGCGCCTTCTTATGTTGTGCAATAAGAAGTATACAGTACTATTCATGAAGTATACTTTTAAACAAGAAGGAAAAAAGAAACAATTTAATCAAGCATCTCTATTTAACTTCATTTACAAAAAATTCAGGGAATATAGGAAGAGAAACATGTTAATGATACCAGGAGAAACAATACACCAAAGCAAGAACTTGGGAGATTTTACAGGACAAATGAGCCAGTATATTCAACAAATAAGTGGAAGGAAGAAAAGAGTGGGAAAATTACAGACTAGAAAGAAAATAAGGCTGGGTGTGGTGGCTCATGCCTGTAATCCCCGCACTTTGGGAGCCAAGGCGGGTGGATCACTTGAGGTCAGGAGTTCACGAGCAGCCTGGCCAACATGGTGAAACCCCATCTCTACTAAAAATGCAAAATTAGCCGGGCATCATGGCACATGCCTGTAATCCCAGCTACTGGGGAGGCTGAGGCAGGAGAATCACTTGAACCCAGAAGGTGGAGTTTGCAGTGAGCCGAGATCGCACCACTGCTCTCCAGCCTGAGGGACAGAGCGAGACCTCGTCTCAAAAAAAAAAAAAAAAAGATTAAAAGAAGTAAAAAGGAAAGGAATTTCAGAGATAAAGCAAACAAATGCAATGTGTGGTCTTGTTAACAACCAGATTCCAACGAAGTATAAAAATATTTTTTGGCCGGGCGCGGTGGCTCAAGCCTGTAATCCCAGCACTTTGGGAGGCCGAGACGGGTGGATCGCGAGGTCAGGAGATCGAGACCATCCTGGCTAACACGGTGAAACCCCGTCTCTACTAAAAAAAAAAATACAAAAAACTAGCCGGGCGAGGTGGCGGGCGCCTGTAGTCCCAGCTACTCGGGAGGCTGAGGCAGAAGAATGGCGTGAACCGCGGAGGGGTGGGGTGTGGAGCTTACAGTGAGCTAAGATCTTTCCACTGCACTCAAGCCTGGGTGACAGAGCTAGACAATGTCTCACACACACACACACAAAATGTTGGGTATGTCAACATTATTGTAATTATGCTTTTTTTTAAAAAAAAAAAAGTGTGTTAGAGAAACATGGTTTTTATGTGTGAGATTACCTCAGGTCTGGAATTTGCTATAAAGTACTCCAGGGCTGGGCGTGGTAGCTCATGCCTATAATCCCAGCACTTTGGAAGGCAGAGGCGGGGGGCATCATCTGAGGTCAGGAGTTCAAGACCAGCCTGACCAACATAATGAAACCCTATCTCTACTAAAAATACAAAAATTACCTGGGCGTGGTGGCAGGCGCCTGTAATCCCAGCTACTCAGAAGGCTGAGGCAGGAGGATCACTTGAACCCAGGAGGTGGAGGTTGCAGTGAGCCAAGATGGCGTCATTGTACTTCAGCCTGGGCAACAGAGCAAGACTTCATCTCAAAAAAACACACACAAAAAAATCCTCCAGATGGATTCAGGCATTACTTATGCATTAAAATACATTAACAAATAAGTTTTTAAAAAGAATATTATATTTCTTAAATTTCTAATTGCTTTAGAGTTTTGTTACTTTGTGAACTTTTTTTTTTTTTAGATCAAGTCTCACTCTGTCACACAGGCTGGAGTGCAGTGAGGCAATGTCAGCTCACTGCAGCCTCTGCCTCCTGGGGTGAAGTGATTCTCCTGCCTCAGCCTCCCGAGTAGCTGGAATTACAGCTGTGTGCCACCATGCACAGCTGATTTTTGTATTTTTAGTAGAGATGGGTTTTGCCATGTTGGCCAGTCTGGTTTTGAACTCCAGGCCTCAAGTGATCCACCCTCCTCAGCCTCCCAAAGTGCTGGAGTTACAGGCATGAGCCACCGCGCCCAGCCTGAATATGTCATTTGTAATAGATAAAACACACATTTTGAATATCGAAACTATTTAAAAATTATACTTTGAGATTTCTTATCCCCATCTAGTCCACCCAGTTCCCCTGCACCCGCACAGGTATCAGTTTTGTTAGTTTATTTTGTCTTCTAGTATTTCTTTATACAGATGCAAACAAATATAAATGTATAGCCTATTCCACCTTCCACCTTACACAGAGGTGCCATACTATGTATGTTGTTACACATGTTGCTTTTTTCACTTAGTAATACATCCTGGAGGCCAGATGCAGTGGCTGACGCCTGTAATTTCAGCACTTTGGGAGGCCAAGATGGGCGGATCACCTGAGGTCAAGAGTTCGAGACCAGCCTGGCCAACATGGTGAAACCCAGACTCTACTAAAAATACAAAAATTAGCTGGGCATAGTGGCACATGCCTGTAATCCCAGCTACTCAGGAGGCTGAGGCAGGAGAATCGCTTTAATGCTGTAGACAGAGGTTGCAGTGAGCCGAGTTTGCGCCACTGCACTCTATCCTGGGTGACAGAGCTAGAATCCGTCTCAAAATAAATAAATAAATTAATTAATTAAATAATACATCCTGGAGGTCTTTCAGAGCATTAGAGAGTTTCTGGTAAGTAGAAAGCCACTGTATGAAAGCACATAGGACTACTACCTCAAAGTGTTAGGTAATGTGAATATACGTTATGTGCACATTTATTTAATGACTGTGCCACAAAGGATAGATAGTTCATACATATGCAGATATTTCTGTAGGATAAATTCCAAGAATTACATTTGTAACTTTGGAATATTGCCAAAATTGCCCTCCACAGGTGTTGTATCATTTTGCATTTCTACCAGCCAAATGTGATTGTATCTGTTTCACCACAGCCTCACAAGCAGCAGAGTATATTGTGAGACTTTTGGATTTTTGACAATGTGATAGGATAGAAATGGTATCTCAGGCAAGGTACAGTGGCTCACGCCTACAATCCCTGCACTTTGGGAGGCCAAGGTGGGCAGATCACCTGAGGTCAGGAGTTCAAGTCCAGCCTGGCCAACATGGCAAAACCCCGTCTCTACTAAAAATACAAAATTAGCTGGGCGTGGTGGCAAACGTCTGTAATCTCAGCTACTTGGGAGGCTGAGGCAGGAGAATTGCTTGAACCAGGAGGCGGAAGTTGCAGTGAGCCAAGATAGAGCCACTACACTCCACCCTGGGAAACAAGAGTAAAACACCATCTCAAAAAAAAAAGGAAAAAAAAGAAAAAAAATGGTATGTCAGTGTAGTTTTGATTTTCATTTATTATGAGTGATGATAATTTTTTCATGGGTTTAAGGGACTTGTTATGTGTTTTTCTATTAATTATCTATTTATATTCTCTGTCCCTTTTTCTGTTTGGTCTCTGGCCTTTCATTCATTTCTAGAACTTTGTTATATAATTAGAGAGATCATAAACTCTACTCCTTTAAATAAAAATTTTAAAAATTAAATAAATAGGCCGGGCACGGTGGCTCAAGCCTGTAATCCCAGCACTTTGGGAGGCCGAGACGGGCGGATCACGAGGTCAGGAGATCGAGACCATCCTGGCTAACACGGTGAAACCCCGTCCCTACTAAAAATACAAAAAATTAGCCGGGCGAGGTGGCGGGTGCCTGTAGTCCCAGCTACTCGGGAGGCTGAGGCAGGAGAATGGCGCGAACCCGGGAGGCGGAGCTTGCAGTGAGCTGAGATCCGGCCACTGTACTCCAGCCTGGGCGACAGAGCGAGACTCCGTCTCAGAAAAAAAAAAAAAATTAAATAAATAGGCCGGGCACAGTGGCTCATGCCTGTAATCCCAGCACTTTGGGAGGCAGAGGCAGGCAGATCACGAGGTCAGGAGATCGAGACCATCCTGGCTAACACAGTGAAACCCCGTCTCTACTACAAATATAAAAAATTAGCCAGGCGTGGTGGCGGGCGCCTGTCGTCCCAGCTACTGGGGAGACTGAGGCAGAAGAATGGCATGAACCCGGGAGGCGGAGCTTGCAGTGAGCCGAGATCGCGCCACTGCACTCCAGCCTGGGTGACAGAGCAAGACTCCGTCTCAAAAAAGAAAAAGTTAAATAAATAGAGAGATAGACCTTTGTCAGTGATCTCAGCTGTCAATTTTTTTCCCAGTTCATCATTCTTCAGACTTTGCTAATGGACTTTTTTCCAAAGCAAATTTTATTTATTTATTTATTTATTTATTTATTTTTTATTTTATTTATTTATTTTTTTTATTTATTTTTTTATTTATTTTTTTTTTGAGACGGAGTCTCGCTCTGTCGCCCAGGCTGGAGTACAGTGGCCAGATCTCAGCTCACTGCAAGCTCCGCCTCCCAGGTTCACGCCATTCTCCTGCCTCAGTCTCCCGAGTAGCTGGGACTACAGGCGCCCACCACCTCGCCCGGCTAATTTTTTGTATTTTTTAGTAGAGACGGGGTTTCACCATGTTAGCCAGGATGGTCTCGATCTCCTGACCTCGTGATCCGCCCGTCTCGGCCTCCCAAAGTGCTGGGATTACAGGCTTGAGCCACCGCACCTGGCCTATTTTTTATTTTTTTGACATGGAGTCTCGCTCTGTCGCCCAGGCTGGAGTGCAGTGGTGCAATCTCAACTCACTGCAACCTCTGCCTCTTGGGTTCTAGCGATTATCCTGCCTCAGCCTCCCGAGTAGCTGGGATTACAGGCGCCTGCCACCACGCTCAGCTAATTTCTGTTTTTTTTGAGATGGAGTCTTGCTCTCTTGCCCAGGCCAGAGTGCAGTGGCATGGTCTTGGCTCACTGCCACCTCCGCCTCCCGGGTTCAAGCGATTCTCCTGTCTCAGCCTCCCGAGTAGCTGGGATTACAGATGCCTGCCCCATGCCCGGCTAATTTTTTATATTTTCAGTAGAGACGGAGCTTCACTATATTGGCCAGGCTGGTCTGGAACTCCTGACCTCAGGCAATCCACCCGCCTCTGCCTCCCAAAGTGCAGGGGTTACAGGCCTGAGCCACCACATCTGGCCTCTGTATTTTTAGTAGAGACGGGGTTTCGTCATGTTGGCCAGGCTGGTCTTGAACTCCTGACCTCAGGTGATCTGCCCACCTCAGCCTCCCAAAGTGCTGGAATTTGCAGGCGTGAGCCACCGCGCCCAGCTGCAAATTTTATATTTATATAAATAAATTTATGTTTTCTTTCATGGATTCTAGATACTGAGTCATAGTTTTGTGATAGATTGCATTAATGACCCCAGTTTTTCATGTGTCTCTTTATCTAACTTTGGTAAAGGTAGTGCCTTTCCACACTGACTCTTGAGTTTGGCCATACAACTTGCTTTAATCAATGGGATGGTAACAAACTTGATATAAGCAGAGACTTGAAAAAGCTCTTGCATATTCTGCTTCCTCTCTTAGACCCCTCTCACAGCTGTGAGAACATACTCAGATTAGCCTCCTGAAGAGATGTGAGAGACAAGTAGAAATGAGCTTGGTCATCCCAGCCATTGTGTCCTATAGCAGCCCACCATCCTCCAGCCAAGTCACCAACTGGGTGCAGACACATAAGCTAACCCAGCTGAGATTAACACAGCCTAGTCCAGATCATAGAACCTCCCAGCTGACCCATAGACTCTGTCTAAGTTTTGGTACATAATTATTCACTTTGGTTTACAACAGAGCATTATTGTGGCAATATTCCCCCATCATCATTCTTTCTTTTCTGAGATATGCTGGCTATGCTTGCTTGTTATTTTTCCATATGAACTTAGAATCAGCTTGTCTAGTTTCAGAAAAAGAAAAAAAATGATAATGCTTTTTTTTGAAACAGAGTCTCACTCTGTCGCCCAGGCTGGAGTGCAGTGGCGCGATCTCGGCTTGCTGCAACCTCTGCCTGCCGGCATCAAGCGATTCTTCTGCCTCAGCCTCCCAAGTAGCTGGGATTACGGGTGCCCACCACCATGCCCGGCTACTTTTTGTATTTTTAGTACACACGGGGTTTCACCATATTGGCTAGGCTGGTCTCGAACTCCTTACCTGGTGATCTGCCCACCTCGGCCTCCTAAAGTGCTGGAATTACAGGCATGAGCCACCATGCCCGGCCAAAAAACGATAATGGGCTTATACTAAATTTATAAATTAGTTTGACATCTTTATGATTTTAAGTCTTCTTATCTGAGAACATGGCATGCCTTTCCATTAGGTCCTTCAGAGTGTTATGAATGTTTCTCTTAAAGTTTTGGACATTTCGCCGGGCGCGGTGGCTCAAGCCTGTAATCCCAGCACTTTGGGAGGCTGAGACGGGCGATCACGAGGTCAGGAGATCGAGACCATCCTGGCGAACACGGTGAAACCCGTCTCTACTAAAAATACAAAAACTAGCCGGGCGAGGCGGCGGGCGCCTGTAGTCCCAGCTACTCGGGAGGCTGAGGCAGGAGAATGGCGTAAACCCGGGAGGCGGAGCTTGCAGTGAGCTGAGATCCGGCCACTGCACTCCAGTCCGGGCGACAGAGCGAGACTCCGCCTCGAAAAAAAAAAAAAAAAAAGTTTTGGACATTTCTTGTTAAGATTGTTTGTAGGCATTTTTTTGTTGTTGTTGCTCTAATAAATGGAGCCTTCTCTTCCACATATCTTCTAATTGAATGATTTCTATATACTAGTTTTATATCCGGCTACCTTACAGAATTCTCTTGTTTGTAGTAGTTTCTCTATTGGTGTGTTTGGGTTTTGTGGCTATACAATCTGATCATCTATATATGGTGATAGCTTTACTTCTTCCATTTCAATTGTATACTTAATTTATTTCTCTTTTCTAATTGTAATGATTACTACCTCCAATACAATTTTTTTTGTTTTTTGTTTTTAAGACAGAGTCTCTCTCTCTCTCTCTCACCCAGGCTACAGGGCAGTGGCACGATCTTGGCTCACTGCAACCTCTGCTTCCCAGGCTCAAGTGATTCTCATGCCCCAGCCTGAGTAGCTGGGATTACAGGTGTGCACTACCACACCCAGCTAATTTTTGGAACTTTAGTAGAGATGGGGTTTTACCATGTTGGCCAGTCTGGTCTCAAACTCCTGGCGTCAAGCAGTCCACCCGCCTTGGCCTGCCAAAGTGCTAGGACTACAGGTGTGAGCCACAGTGCCCAGACAACCTCTAATACAATGCTAATTGTAGTGGAGAGAGTAGGTACCCTTAGTTGGTTTCTGATTTTAGCATATAAATATTGGTGGTATTTCCTGGTTAAGTGAAATGCTGGATTTGGGGGATCTATCTATCTATAGAGAATGAGATAAAAAATATATCAGGGAAGGAACCACATATTCCTCTTTTATTGAATGTTTTTATAAAGAATGGATATTGATACCAAAGTTACTGAAGGAGAAGAAAAATAAAAGAATGAGTGTTGAGTTTTGTCAAACAACTCTGGTATCTCTGAATAAAATGATAGGATTTTTTTACTTAGATCTAATAATAGGTTAGATTATATTAATGGATTTCCTAATATTGAACAATTCTTGCATTCCTGCAATAAAACCCACACAGTCATGGATTCTATTTGTAAATATTTAGGATATTGTGTCGATATTCATAAGTGAGAATTAGTCTATATGGTTTTGTTTTTCTTGTGGAGTCTTTGTCAGATCTTGGTATCAGTGTTATTATTCACTTGATAAAATCATTGTTAAAGTGTTCCTTCCTTGGGCTCAGGAAAATAGAATAGTATTTGAATTATCTGCTTTTCAGTGTGAAAAGACTTCCCCTTGTGAAAGGATCTTGGTCTATCTGGTGCTTTGAGGATTGGGGGGCTCTTTATAGCTTTCTCTATTTCTGTGAAAATTGATCTACAAGGCCAGGCACGGTGGCTCATGCCTGTAATCCCAAAACTTTGGGAGGCTGAGGCGGGCGGATCACCTGAGGTCGGGAGTTCGAGACCAGCCTGACCAACATGGAGAAACCCTGTCTCTATGAAAAATACAAAATTATCCAGGCGTGGTGGCGCATGCCTGTAATCCCAGCTGCTCGGGAAGCTGAGGCAGGAGAATCGCTTGAATCCGGGAGGCAGAGTTTGCTGTGAGCCGAGATCGTGCCATTGCACTCCAGCCTGGGCAACAAGAGCGAAATGCCATCTCAGAAAAAAAAGAAAAGAAAATTGATCTACATGGACTTTTCTTTTAGGGTCAGTTTGGTAAATTTTATTTTCCTAGGACATTATCCATTTCTTCCAGTTCTTCAAACGATTTCTATAGAGTTGTATTTTGTGATATTTAAAATGTCTTCTTACTCTGGTTATGTGCAACTTTTCATTTGTTTTGTATATTTGTGCTTTCTCCTTTTCTTTTCCTGATTATGTTATCTAATAGCTTATATAATTCTTTTTTACAGAATCAACCCACTCATTTATTGGTCCTACTGTTATCTATTTTCTAACTCCTTTATTTTAACTTTTATTTTTGTTAATTCATTCCTTCTGCTTCCCTGTATTTGTTTTGTCTTTCTCTAACTTTTTCAATCTGATGCTTATTCATTTAGCTTTTTTGTTTGTAATGTAAGTATTTTAAGGCTATGAACTTTCCGCTGACCACTGCTTTAGCTGTATCCATAGATTCTGGTACGGAATGTTTTCATTGCTATTATTGTCTAGAAATTCAGCAATTTTGGTTTGTTTTTTGTTTGTTGATTTGTTTGTTTTGAGACAGGGTCTTGTTCTATTGCCCTAGCTAGAGTGCAGTGGTGCAATTGTAGCTCATTGCAGCCTCAAACTCCTGGGTTCAAGGGATCCTCCTACCTCAACTTCCCAAGTAGCTGGGACTACAGGCATGCATCACGACACCCAGCTACTTTTTTATTTTTTATGTAGACAGGGATCTCACTGTGTTGCCCAGGTCTCAAACTCCTGGCCTCAAGTGATCCCCCCATCTCAGCCTCCCAAAGTGCTGCGACTACAGGCATGAGCCACTGAAACCAGCTCGAGTTTCCCCTTGACCCAAGAGTTGTTTGAGAGTTTTCACGTATTCAGATCCATTTTACACTGATCTCTAGTTTTATCCAGTTGTGATCAGAGAACATTGTCTATATTAGTTTTACTTTTTGGAATTTATTGAGATTTTCTTCTTGTCCTAATACTGAGTTTGCTGTTTAGGTTTTATGGTTCTTACTAGGTTTTTTGATCCTTTGCTCTGTTTTGGAATGAGAAAGGTAGGTTTAATTTCTCCTGTTCTTAGTGTGTTTCAATTTATAATCTATTTCTCCATGTATCTCATTATTTCAGCTTTGTGAAAATTGCTATTTCATGTGGTACAAAAATATTAGTAACTTTATATCTTCATTGTGAATTGTGGCTGTATTAGTCCATTTTCATGCTGCTGATAAAGACATACCTGAGACTGGGAAGAAAAAGAGGTTTAATTGGACTTACAGTTGCACATGGCTGGGGAGGCCTCAGAATCACGGCAGGAGGCAAAAGGCACTTCTTACATGGCGGCGGCAAGAGAAAATGAGGAAGAAGGAAAAGTGGAAACCCCTGATAAACCCATCAGATCTCGTGAGACTTATTCACTATCACAAGAATAGCACTGGAACTACCGGCCCCCTTGATTCAATTACCTCCCCCTGGGTCCCAGCCACAACACATGGGTATTCTGGGAGATACAATTTAAGTTGAGATTTGGGTGGGGACACAGCCAAACCATATCAGTGGCCCTTTTTGTCTCAATTAATGCTTCTTTGTAATAAACTTTATTTTTGATTAATTTTGGATTTACAGAAAGGTTGCAAAGATAGTACAGGGTTTCCATACAACCATTATCTAGTTGCCCCTCATATTAACATCTTGTATGACTACATTCGTCTGAGCTGAGAGATTAACATTGTTATGTTACTATTAACTAAAATCCAAACTTTATTCATATTTCACTAGTTTTCCACTAGATATCCTTTGTCTATCCTAGGCTTCAATTCAGATGTGACATTGCATTTAGTCACCATATCTCCTCCAATCTGTGACACTTTCCCAGTCTTCCCTTGTTTCTCATGACCTTGTCAGTGCTTTTTGTTATGAGTTCCTAACTTATGGGAAATTAAGATGCAACATTTTTGCTTTTTTTATTTGCCTTTTATTGGTATGCCTTTGCCCTTTCTTGTATTTTTAGCCTTTCTGAGTCAGTTTGTTTTAGTTGACTCTCTTGAATATAGCAGTTGAGTTTTGCTCAGTGATCCAATAGAAACATATTTTTCCTTAAACACTTGAGCTAAGACAATTTGTATTCATATATATGAAAGATGTTTAGTGGTAGTATTGCCATATTATTTTATTTTATTTTATTTTATTTTTTTCGAGACAGAGTCTTGCTCTTTCACACAAGCTGGAGTGCAGTGGCATGATCTTGGCTCACTGCAACCTCCGCCTCCCTGGTTCAAGCAATTCTCCTGCCTCAGCCTCCTGAGTAACTGGGATTACAGGTGCCTGCCACCACAGCTCGCTAATTTTTGTATTTTTAATAGAGATGGGGTTGCACCATGTTGGCCAGGCTGGTCTCAAACTCCTGACCTCGTGATCTGCCCGCCTCAGCCTCCCAAAGTGCTGGGATTACAGGCGTGAGCCACTGTACCCGGCCTGTCATAGTTATGTTTATATATTAAAAGCATTTCACTATATAGTCTGTTTTGTTTGCTTGTTTTTGTAATTATCCTGACATTTAGAAGAGCTTGTATTTTGGTCTGCTGATTAATTTTAAGTATCTTTTTTTAATTACCTTTTTCTTTTTATTTTTTTGAGACAAGGTTTCACCCAGGCTAGAGTGCAGTGGCATGATCACAACTCACTGCAACCTTGACCTCCTGGGCTCAAGGAATCTTCCCACTTCAGCCTCTAGAGTAGCTGGGACTACAGGGGCCCAGCTTATTTTTTGTTTTTTTTTTTTGTTTTGTTTTTTCTGTGGGGACAGAGTCTCACTTTGTTGCCCAGGCTGCTCTTGAACACACGGGCTCAAGTGATCCTCCTGCTTCAGCCTCCCAAAGTGCTGAGATTACAGACATTAGCCACTGTGCCTGGCCTGTATTTTCTTTTTTGTTTGTTTTTGGTTTTGTTTCGTTTTTTGAGACAGGGTCTCACTCTGTCTCCCAGGTTGGAGTACAGTGGCATCACCTCGGCTCACTGCAGCCTTGACCTCCTGGGCTTAAATGATCCTCCCTCCTCAGCCTCCTGAGTAGCTGGGACTGTAGACACACACCACCATGCCTGGCTAATTTTATTGTTATTATTTTAAGACAGAGTCTTGCTCGGTTGCCCAGGCTGGAGTGCAGTGGCGCAATCTCAACTCAATGAAACCTTTGCTTCCCAGGTTCAAACGATTCTCCTGCCTCAGCCTCCCGAGTAGCTGGGATTACAAGTGCGCACTACCACACCCGGCGAATTTTTATATTTTTAGTGGGGATGGGGTTTCACCATGTTGTCCAGACTGGTCTCAAACTCCTGACCTCAAGTGATCTGCCCGCCTCAGCCTCCCAAAGTGCTGGGATTACAGGCGTGAGCCACTGTGCCTGACCTTATTATTATTTTTTTTGTAGAGGTGGGGTTTCACCATGTTGCCCAGGCAGTTAAGAGATGTGCATCTGGCCGGGCATGGTGGCTCATGCCTGTAATCCCATTACTTCAGGAGGCCAAGGCGGATGGATCACAAGGTCAGAAGATCGAGACCATCCTGGCTAACAGGGTGCAACCTCGTCTCTACTAAAAATACAAAAATTAGCCAGGCGTGGTGGTGGGCGCCTGTAGTCCCAGCTGGTGGGGAGGCTGAGGCAGGAGAATGGCGTGAACCCAGGAGGCGGAGCTTGCAGTGAGCCAAGATGGCGCCACTGCACTCCAGCCTGGGCAACACAGCGAGACTCCGTATCGGGGGGAAAAAAAAGGGGGGGTTGTGCTTCTATATTTATAGGTGAAATGAGCCTAAAATTTTATTTTCTTCTGTTGTCCTTATCGGGTTTTAGAATCAAGATTTCAAGATTGTACTAGACTAATAAAGTGAGCCAGGAAGCTTTCTCTCCTTTTCTGTTTTCTGGAATAATTTCTGCAAGAAGAGAATTAATGGTTCTCTTGAGAATCTGGCACAATACACCTGTAAACCATTTGGGCCTGAATTTGGGGGGACGTCCTTGACTACCATTTTAATTTCTTTTCTTTTCTTTTCTTTTTTTTTTTTCCGAAAGGGAGTCTCACTCTGTCACAGAGACTGGAGTGCAATGGTGCAATCTCGGCTCACTGCAGCCTCCGCCTCCCGGGTTCAAGCAATTCTCCTGCCTCAGCCTCTGAAGTATCTCGGACTACAGGCACGCACCACCACGCCCAGCTAATTTTCTGTAATTTTAGTAAAGATGGGGTTTCGTCATATTGGCCAGGCGAACTCCTGACCTGAGGTGATCCACCTGCCTCGGCCTCCCAAAATGCTGTGATTACAGGTGTGAGCCACCATGCCTGGCCAATTTTAATTTCATTAGTACTTAGGGGTCTATTCAAATTCTCTATTTCTTCAGATATCATTTTTCTTATTTTACATTTTCTCTTTCTTTTTTTTTCTCAGACATAGTCTCGCTCTGTCACCCAGGCTGGAGTGCAGTGGTGCAGTCTCGGCTCAATGCAACCTCCACCTCCCGGGTTCAAGCAATTCTCCTGCCTCAGCCTCCCAAGTAGCTGGGACTACAGGCATGTACCACCACGCCAGCTAATTTTTGTATTTTTAGTAGAGACGGGATTTCACGGTGTTGGCCAGGCTGGTCTTGAACTCCTGACCTTAAGTGATCCCCCCACCTCCTCGGCCTCCCAAAGTGCTAGGATTACAGGCATGAAACACCATGCCCAGCCTGTCTAGTTCCTAATGGTAAAGTTTCTGACTTGAGTGCCTGATGGTGGCTTCACAGAGAGGAGGGCAGCAGAGGAGCAGCGTGCCTGTTATTGGGGAACGGAGGGAGTTTGCCTACCTTTGCACTTCCAGCAAAGGAATGGGATTCTCTGTGACTTTGGATATTTGTGACTGTACGTGATTGTGCATACTTCTAGGAATGTGTATGTTTATACATGATGCTCTACTGTGCTTCTGTTTATATGAAAATATAAGACTGAAAGAGAACATTTTTTTTTTTTGAGACAGAGTTTTGCTCTTGTTGCCTGGGCTGGAGTGCAATGGCGCGATCTTGGCTCACTGCAACCTCTGCCTCCTGGGTTCAAGAGATTCTCCTGCCTCAGCCTCCCGAATAGGTGGGATTACAGGCATGCGCCACCACGTCCGGCTAATTTTCTATTTTTCGTAGAGACAGGGTTTCACCATGTTGGTAAGTCTGGTCTCGAACTCCTGACTTTGGGTGATCTGCCCACCCCTGCCTCTCAAACTGCTGGGATTGCAGGAGTGAGCCACCGCACCCGGCAAGAACAATTTTTCAAAAGGAAGTTGGTTAAATTATCCTCCATGTAGCTATTCTTCTGTATCTGTTCACAGAGGTCCCTGAGCTGAGAGGAGGTAATTCCATGGGTCTCTCATTCAATGTCCCTATGTATATCTGCATCTCTGTTGGCGGGTGATTCATTCTGTGTGCTTTTCCATGTCTCTGAGTATCTGCATCTGTGAGAGTCTGTGATTCTATGTGTGTCTCTGTGTCTCTGCACACATCTGGGTCTGTAAGGGTGGAGGATTCTGTATGCATCTCTGTCTTCCGCTGTAGAAGCATATGCATGGAGTGCACATGCTACGTGGTAAGTTCAGACTCTCCAAGTCTGGAAGAAACATTACAACAGGAAATGCTCTGGATTCCAGCTTCCGGATGGAATTTCACTCAGAGAAGTACCCCTTCCTGGTCCTCCCAATAAATGCAGCATTCTTTGTCTTTCAAGAGACTGAGTTGAGGGGGTTTATGCTAACCTTGACCTCAGAGGCCACGTCTTTCAGGAGGATTTGGCAGACCCATGAAATTCCACACCCTGCCACTCACCTCTTGCCAGGCCTACTTCTTCCTCTTGAACCCTTTCATAGCTCCACATTATCTACCAGAACAATTCCAATCTAAATTGTCCAGAGTAACCAGAGGAAAACACAAGGAGATGGGGACAAAGAAACAGCATAAGATTAAGTAAATAAATAAAGATAGATATAGGGACAGAAAGACAAACAGAGACCAAGAAATAGGGTTTGAAGGGTGAGAACAGACAGTAAAAAATGGAGATAAAGAAACAGAAGGAGGGCCAGGTGCAGTAGCTCATGCCTGTAATCCCAACATTTTGGGAAGCCAAGGTGAGCAGATCACTTGAACCCAGGAGTTCGAGACCAGCCTCAGCAACATGGCGAAACGCCGTTTCTACAAAATACAAAAAATTAGCTGGGCATGTTTGTGTGTACCTGTAGTCCCAGCTACTTAGGGGGCTGAGGCAGGAGGATCACTTGAGCCCAGGAGGTCGAGGCTGCAGTGAGCCACGACCATGCCACTGCACTCCAGCCCGGGTGACAAAGTTAGACCTTGTGTCAAAAAAAAAAAAAAAAAAAAAAAGGAGGCTGGGTGCTGTAACTCACACTTGTAAATCCCAGCACTTTGGGAGGCTGAAGGCTGAGGTGGGAGAATCTCTTGAGCCCAGAGTTGAGAACAAGCTGGGCAACATAATGAGACCACATTTCTTAAAAAAAAAAAAAAAAAAAATTTAAAAATAAGCCAGGCTCGCGGGGCGCGGTGGCTCAAGCCTGTAATCCCAGCACAGCACTTTGGGAGGCCGAGACGGCGGATCACGAGGTCAGGAGATCGAGACCATCCTGGCTAACCCGGTGAAACCCCGTCTCTACTAAAAAATACAAAAAACTAGCCGGGCGAGGTGGCGGGCACCTATAGTCCCAGCTACTCGGGAGGCTGAGGCAGGAGAATGGCGTGAACCCGAAAGGCGGAGCTTGCAGTGAGCTGAGATCCGGCCACTGCACTCCAGTTTGGGCTACAGAGCGAGACTCCGTCTCAAATAATAATAATAATAATAATAAGCCAGGCGCAGTGGCTCACGCCTGTAATCCCAGCACTTTGGGAGGCCAAGGCGGGAAGATCACTTGATCCCAGGAGTTCAAGACTAGCCTGGGCAACATAGTGAGACCTGGTCTCTACAAAAATAAAGAAAAAATTAGCTGGGTGTGGTGGCACATGCCTGTAGTCCCAGCTACTTGTGAGGTTGATGTAGGAAGATCGCTTGAGTCTGACAGGTTGAGGCTGCAGTCAGTCAAGATTGTGCCACTGCACTCCCACCTGAGCAACAGAGTAAGACCCTGTCTCAAATATTTCTTTGTATAAATATGAAGAAACAGAAGGATGGAGATAGATATACAGAAAGATGGAGTGAGCAAAGTGGAGAATGAGGGACTGACTGAAATGAGGCAGGAATGTAGGGAGAGAGATAAAGGGATGGGGACAGAGACAGAGATTGGGGTCAGAGAAGCAGCTACATTAAAAATGAGGGAGAGATTAATGGGCAAATATACTATTTGATAGAAGAAATAAGACCTAGTGTTCGATAGATCAGTAGGGTAACTATAGTTTACAGTAACCTATTACACATTTCAAAATAGCTAGAAGAGAATAATTCAAATGTTTCTAGCATAAAGACAAATATTTAAGGTGATGGATATCCCAATCACACTGATTTGATTTTTACAAATTATATAAATGTATTAAAATATCATATGTGGATGGGCACAGTGGCTCATGCCTTTAATCCAACTACTTTGGAAGGTCGAAGCCAAGGTGGGTAGATTGCTGCAGTCCAGCCAGGGCAACATAGCAAGACCCCATCTCCACAATAAATAACAAAAAATTAGCCCCACATGGTAGTGCCTACCTCTAGTCCCAGCTACTCGGTAGACTGAGGTGGGAGGAAGGCTTGAGCCTAGGAGGTAGAGGCTTTAGGAGCCAAGATCACACCACCGCACTCCAGCCTGGGCAAAAGAGTGAGACCCTATCTGAAAAAATAATAAACAATGTTAAAAATCATATGTACCCCAGCCAGGCACGGTGGCTCACACCTGTAATCCCAGCAGTTTGGGAGACTGAGGTGGATGGATCACCTGAGGTCAGGAGTTCGAGACCAGCCTGCCCAACATGGTGAAACACCATCTCTACTAACAGTTAAAAAATTAGGCTGGGTGCAATGGCTCTCACGCCTGTAATCCTTGTACTTTGGGAGCTGAGGCAAGTGGATCACCGAGGTCAGGAGTTTGAGACCAGCCTGGCCAACATGGTAAAACCCTGTCTGTACTAAAAATATAAAAAGTCACTGGGCATGGTGGCGGTCACCTGTAATCCCAGCATCTTGGGAGGCTGAGGCAGTAGAATTGCTTAAACCAGGGAGGCAGAAGTTTCAGTGAGCCGAGATTGTGCCACTATACTCCAGTCTGGGTGATAGAGCAAGACTCTCAAAAAAAAAACATAATTAGCCAGACATGGTGACATGCTTGTAATCCCAGCTGCTCTGGAGGCTGAGGCATGAGAATCGCTTGAACCTGGGAGGCAGAGGTTGCAGTGAGTGGAGAACACACCACTGCACTCCAGCCTGGGGGACAGAGCGAAACTCCGTCTCAAAAAGAAAAATCATATGTATCCCCAAAATATGTACATGTGTTATGCCTCAATTAAAAATTGTTTTAAAATTAATTAGGCTGGGTGCTTTTGCTCACGCCTGTAATCCCAGCACTTTGGGAGGCTGAGGCGGGCAAATCGCGTAAGGTCAGGAGTTCGAGACCAGCCTGGCCAACATGGTGAAACCCTGTCTCTACTAAAAATAAAAAAAAAAAAATTAGCCTGGTGTAGTGGTGTGTGTCTGTAATCCCAGCTACCCGGGAGGCTGAGGCAGGGGAATCACTTGAATGCAGGAGGCGGAGGTTGCAATGAACCAAGCTCGCATCACTGCACTCCAGCCTGGGCAATAGAATGAGGCTCCATCTCTAAATAAATAAATAAATATATAAATAAATAAATAAAATTAATAGTAAACAAAACAATTGTGGGCAGAGAGAAAAACAAAGCAATAGTAATAGCCAGGTAGATGGAGGGGAAATGACTAGGATTAGATAAACAAAGATGGAAACAGAGATGGTGGTGACAATGGGGAGGAAAATGTCAATGATGTCAGTCTACATCTTTGAGCATTTGTTCTGTCTGAAACATCTTCTAAGAGGTGTACATGTATTAACTCATTTTATCCTCACAGTAACGCTATGAAGCACAGGTACTATTATCAGCCCTATTTACAGATAAGGACACTGAGACACAGCAAGTCAATGGCACATCTGGGACTGGAATCCAAATAGTCAGATACCAGAGACCATACTCTTGACTACTTTGTCAGTGACACAGGTAGAGACAGAAGGACATGGAGCTGGGGACAAGATAGCAGATGAAGCACACCTAGTGACAGAGAGATGGGGACAAGAGTCAGACACATGAGGAAACAGCCCAACAACAGAGATGGTGACAGAGAAATAGAGGTAAAAATTGGATATAGAGTGATGAGAGAGAATCAGGGAGAAGGAGGCAAGAAGACCAACATAGGGGTGTGTGTGAGAGAGGGAAAGGACAGAAACAAGAATGTAAATGTTAAGAGGGAAAAAATGAAGACAGAGATACAGAGATCGGAACAGAAAGGTAAGAATAGAGAAAGACAGTGGTAGCAGGGAGCAGAGACAGATGAATGCAGCAACACAAAGAGATGAGGACTGAGAGAGACAGCCAGAGGTAGGATAAATTGGGACAGAGTGATGGAGACTTCTGGAAAGACATAAAAGAGGCCAAGGAACCAATGGAAATTAAAAGGAAAACAGAAAGGACGAGGGATTGCATTGGGGAGTTATACATGATATAAACGTTATGCACATGTACCCTAGAACTTAAAGTATAATAAAAAATAAAAATAAAAATAAAAAAAAAAAAAAAAGAAAGGACAGAAATTCTGGAATGCATAGAAATTAGAAACAGGCAGGGTGCGGTGCCTCACGCCTGTAATCCCAGCACTTTTGTAGGCTGAGGCAGGCAGATCACTTGAGGTCAGGAGTTCGACACCATCCTGGCCAACATGGTGAAACCTCATCTCTACTAAAAGTACAAAAATTAGCTGGGTGTGGTGGTGCATGCCTGTGATCCCAGCTACTCAGGAGGCTGAGGCAGGAAGATCACTTGAACCTGGGAGGCAGAGGTTGCAGTGAGCTGAGATCACACCACCACACTCCAGCCTGGGTGACAGAGTGAGACTCCGTCTCAGAAAAAAAAAACAGATGAGGGAGAACAATGTGGTCATATATATAAGGACAGAGACATGGACCAAGATGAGGATCATGAGTTAGACTCAGGATGGCAGGGTAGCCGGCAACATAACTAATAGAATGAGAGAAAAAGAGTGAGAGGGGAGAGAGTTTGAGAGAGAGAATAGGAGAGACAGGAAAAAGAAACAGCCAGACAATTGTAAACAGACAAGAAAAAGCAAAATAGAGACAGAGATAGTGGATGTCTGAGAGATGGTGACAGTGATGGCTAATTGGGAGGAAGAGAGACAAAAACACGAAAGAAATAGTGGCTGGGCACGGTGACTCATGCCTGTAATCCCAGCACTTTGGAAGGCCGAGGCAGGTGGATCACCTGAGGTCAGGAGTTCAAGACCAGCTTGGCCAACATGGTGAAACGCTGTCTCTACTAAAAATACAAAAATTAGCCAGGTGTGGTGGTGGGCACCTGTAATCCCAGCTACTCGGGAGGCTGAGGCAGGAGAACTGTTTGAACCCAGGAGGCAGAGGTTGCAGTGAGCTGAGACTGTGCCATTGCATTCCAGCCTGGGCGACAGAGTGAGACTCTGTCTCAAAAAAAAAAAAAAAAAAGAGAGAGAGAGAGAGAGAGAGAAATAGAGACAAAAGGATTAAATCTTTCTGATCCGACAATCATTCACAAGTCTCTTGGCTGTATCAGGGCGAGCACTGGGCCGTATGGGGCCCACTAGACTATGAGTTCAGGAAGGCAAGGCCCAGGCCTTTGTTATTCCTTACTGTATCCTACACTCATGATAGAGTGCCAGTCACATGGAGAGCTCCATTTATTAAACATTAGGCACCATGTCCTGTGCGTGCCTTTTCGTGGATTATGTCATCAGAACCTCACAGCTCTGATGTAGAAGGTGTTATTATCATCCACAGTTTACACATGGGGAAACTGAGACTCCAAACAATGAACAACTTGCCCAACATCACACAGAGGAGCTAGGAGTGAGTGAAGCTCCAGTTCAAACCAATGGTGAGAGTATATCATGAACCAAGGATTGGGATGAATCCTTTCCATGCACTGAAGATATAAAAAGCCAAATTCCAATCTGCCTGCTTCCAAGGACTACATGTTTGACTACCATGCCATACTGCTTCAACTGAAGGTTTGCTGACAGACTAATGGAAGACTGCGGTCTCTAGGTTAAGTGTGTCCTGACTCCTTGTCCTCTGGAGCTCCCTCCTTCTAGTAGAGGAGGCAGACCTACCTAGCTTAGAGAGACTGGGAAAGCTCAGAAAAACTGGGGAAACGGCAGAAATAAAGCCCTGTGGGAAAAACGGCCTGGGAAAATCAGAGAAAGCTTCCTGGCGGAGGAGGTAATTTAAAGAGGCCAGAAGTAGATTTACATAGAAGTCAATGAAGCTTAAGCTTCAGGGCCCCTCCTTGCACAGGTCTCTTCCAAGGCCCTGTTTAAAGAACAGTGAACAATCACAGTACTGGAGATTTGTCATTCTACAAAAAAATGAAAATGCCCTGAAATCTTATAACTCATACATGAAAGAAACTAGACAAAGGTTTTCCCAAATTTGATAGCAGCCCTAAACATGTATAAAATATTATCATAATATGAAACTTTGCTAAACTGTCAATAGTAAAAAACAAATTTCTATCAACCATGCTAATAAGAAAGACTAATTTTTTCTTTTTTTTTTTTGAGACTGGGTCTTGCTCTGTCACCCAGGCTGCAGTACAGTGGCACAATCATGGCTCACTGCAGCCTCAACCTCCTGGGCTCAAGGGATCCTCTTGCCTCAGCCTCCTAAGTAGCTGGAATTATAGGCAGGCACCACCATGCCTGGCTAATTTTTTAATTTTTTGTAGAGACGAGTCTCACTATGTTGCCCAGGTTGGTCTCCAACTCCTGGGCTCAGCCATTCTCCCGCCTCAGCCTCCCAAAGTACTGGGATTACAGGCATTAGCCATCGCGCCTGGCCCTCTATTATCTCTATGGCAAATGACCTTACTTCATGCATCAGTGACAAAATAGAAGCCATCAAACATGGAGAATTTTTTACAGGGCCTTTATCTTCCCTCCACTCAATCTGTAAAGTTACCTGTATTTGCGTTTGTCTTTTTCTCATTCCTTCCTGTTACAATTAAGGGTCCAGGAACCCTCTGAGGCTCGGTACCAACCTTTCATTTCCCTTTCTCTCTCTCTCTCTCTCCCTCTCTCTCTCTCTCTCTCTACTGGATCATTCCCAGAAGCAAACATAGTCCAGCATCTCTCATCTTAAAAAAAAAACATTATTTGACCCTCTTCCTATGATCATGCTATCTCCCTAGGATCTATTTCCCTTCACAGCCATGTTTCTCAAGGGAACTGCATACACACGTAACCCCACTTCACTGGGGTGGGAGGAAGTGTTCCCTCTAACCTCAGTGAGGATCCTATAACAATCTACACTCCTCCAGCCCTCTAGGCAATTAGTCGTGTTTTTTAAAATTAATTAATTATTAATATATTTTTTTCATGATATACATTATAAATTTTATAATATACGTATCTGTACAATTTGAATAAACAATTTTAAAAATCTGTGTCCCTATCACCTAGCTTCAATAAGAGATCATTTACTAATGACAAAACTCCTTGTATGACTCTCCCCAGTCACATCTCCTTCACCTCTGTGACAGGTAACTGCTGTCCTGAATTTTTCATTTTTCACTCCTTGCTTTTCTTGTTTTGTAATATATGACTGCATCCACATACTGTTTAATTCTGCATGGTTTTCAGCTTTATATAAACATATTCTTCTGTGACTTTTTAAAATCAGTATTAGGTCTCCTGAGTCTCATCCATGTGGATACGTGTAGCTACAGTTCATTCATTTTTTAAATTTCCTTATAGTATTCTGTTGTGTAAATGAATGGGCTGGGCGTGGTGGCTCACGCCTATAATCCCAGCACTTTGAGAGGCAGAGGCGGGTGGATCACCTGAGGTCAGGAGTTGGAGACCAGCCTGACCAACATGTTGAAACCCCGTCTCTACTAAAAATACAAAAAGTTAGCCAGGCATGGTGGCAGATGCCTGTAATCCATCTACTCGGGAGGCTGAGGCAGAGAAATGCTTGAACCCAGGAGGCGGAGGTAGCAGTGAGCCAGATCGCGCCCTGCACTCCAGCCTGGGCAGCAAGAGTGAAACTCCATCTCAAAAAAGAAAAAAAGTATGAGTGTATTTATCCTATACTCTTGTTTCCAGTTTCTTGCTGTTACAAACAGACTCGTAAACATTCTTGTACATGACTCCCAATACACATACATTTGCAAGGGTTGCTTTAAGGAGCAGTTCTCAAACTTTTTGGTCTCAGGACCCCTTTATATTCTTAAAAAGCATTGCAGACCCCAAAGAGCTTTGATTTATGTGATTTATATCAATTGATATTTGCTGTATTCGAAATTAAAGCTGAAAAAGTTTAAATACATTAAAATAACAATAAACCAATTATATTAACACAGTATATTTTTATGAAAAATGACTATTTTTCAACACAAAAAGAATTTAGTGAGGAGTGGCATGTTTACATTTTTGTAAATCTCTTTATGGCTTAATAGAAGACAGCTGGATTCTCATATCTGCCTCTGCATTCAATCTGTTGTGATATCACATGTCATGTAGCCTCTGGAAAACTCCACTCTACATTCTTGAGAGAATGAGAGTGAAAAATCAAGTAACATCTTACTATATTATGGTTTTGGTTCTCCCCACTACCCTCCTCCACAGAATCCCCAGATCACACTGTGAGAACTGCTGCTCTGGGGTATAAACTTAGAATTGCCAGGTCACAGAGTATGTGCATCATTCAGCTTTACTAGAAAATGCCCAAGTTTTTCTAGAATGGTTGTATCAATTTACTCTCCCACCAATGGTATCCATTCACTCTTCATCCATTCTGGTGTTCACCCCCACTCTTCCAAAACCACTATTACCAAGGTCATGAATGATATCAATGTTGCCATAGCCAATGGACCCTTTTAAATCCTCATCTTCTCAGCACTCTTGGAACATCCTTGACACACTCCTGGTTATGTCCCTGCCTCTTTTTGTTGTTGTTGTTTTTAAGATTTTTTTTGAGACGGAGTCTCGCTCTGTCATCCAGGCTGGACTGCAGTGGTGCCATCTCGGCTCACTGCAAGCTCCGCCTCCTGCATTCATGCCATTCTCCTGCCTCAGCCTCCTGAGTAGCTGGGACTACAGGCACCCACCACCATGCCCAGCTAATTTTTTGTATTTTTAGTTGAGACAGGGTTTCACCGTGTTAGCCAGGATGGTCTTGATCTCCTGACCTCGTGACCCGCCTGCCTCGGCCTCCCAAAGTGCTAGGATTACAGGCGTGAGCCATGGCTCCCAGAGCTCTTTACTTCTTTTTCAGTCTCTGCCAACTCCTGCTCCTTCACTCAACCTGTAAAGTTGAAGTTCCTCAAAGCTCAGTCATGGATCCTCTTCCTTTCTCAGTCTTTACTGTTTCAGGGTGATTTTTTCTACTGTTGGTTTTAACGCCATCTTTATGCTGAAACTCTCACTTATATCTGAAACAGACTTCTCCCCTGGGATGTATATACCCTATCTAATTGACTTCTCCACTTGGATATCTCAAGGGCATGTCCAGTTTAGCATATCCAAAACTGAACTCTTGATCTTCCCCTGAAAATCTGTTCCTCTTTCTGTCTTCTTCATCTCAATGAGTGACTGGCCTACCATTACCAGATCCCTTGGAGTCATCCTTGATTCTCCCTTCCCCCTCCCTCTCCCAAGCCTTCACACCAAGCCTTCTCAATTCTAAATCTCTCTCAAATCGGTCTGCCTCTCTCCATTTGCACTGCCACCTCCTTAGTCAGCTCACCATCATCTCTGGCTGCAGTAGGTTCTAATCTTGTCCACCTGCAATTCAATCTAGAGCAACCAAAGTCATCTTCGTAAAATGTTAAATATACCCTGTGAACCTCAAGCTTAAAACCTTTCAATGTGTATTTCAGCATTTTGGGGATGTGAGGTATCTGCAAAACAGATACTATTTCCTCCGGATCCAGTTCACATATGATACAAACTGAAGCGTTTCATGAAACATACTTATCCTTCCTACATGATCCTGTGATACACTCTTTTTATTAATTAATTAATTAATTTTGTGTGTGTGTGTGTATGTGAGACGGAGTCTCTTTGTTGCCCAGGCTGGAGTGCAGTAGCGCAATCTCGCCTCACTGCAACCTCCATCTCCTGGGTTCAAGCCGTTCTCCTGCCTCAGCCACCCTAGTAGCTGGGATTACAGGCACGCTCCACCTCACCCAGCTGATTTTTGTGTTTTTAGTAGACGGGATTTCACCATATTGGTCAGGCTGGCCTCAGACTCCTGACCTCAGGTGATCCACCCACCTCGACCTCCCAAAGTACTGGGATTACAGGCGTGAGCCACCACGCCCAGCCCATTCTTATATTTTCTATTCTTAAATTGATTTCAGTACCTTCTCCAGTTTGACCCACATTTGAAAGCACTGCTTCAATACCTTTTCATTGCTTGTAGAATAAAACCCATTATTCTTAACATGGCCTAAAAAGCACTGCATAATCTAGCTCCTGCCTACCTTTTGGCTCATATCACCCTCTTGCCTTCCAAACACTGTGCTTTAGCCATATTAGCCTTCTGTGGCTCCTAAATAGGCCATTTATCTTCCCCCCCAGGGCCTTCCCATTTGCTGTATCTTTTGCCTGGAGCACTTTTGTCTCTATTCCTCATCTGCCAACTCCCACTCCTTCAGGGGTCAGCTTAGATAGCAGCCCTCGCCTGACCCCTCAGGCTAAATCACTCCCCCTGCACACACTTACCCGTTATTCTCTTTCCTATCACCCTGTTCTGTCCTTTATAGCCTTATCACAATTTGTAATTATATGTGTTTATGTGTTGTAATTATGTGTTTATTTCACATCCTCTCCAGTACCAGCCAGTGAACTCTGAGGACAGTTTTTTCACCATTGTCTTGTTCATGTCTGTCTTATTCACTGCTGCATAGCTAGTGCATCACATGGTGCCTGGCCCATAGTTTGTGTTCAAAAGATATTCATTGAATGAGCTGAGATCTGAAGAACAAATGAAGTGGAATTGCGGAGATGTGGAGAAAGTTTCACTCAGGGAGAACAGCATATGCAAAAACTTGGAGGCTTGAGAGACTAAGGAATAGTTTAAGAATTTCAGCATGGAAAGGCTGGCAGGGGCACAGATCATGAAGGGTCCAGCTTAACCTTTCCTGTTAAGGAAGGTGGGTTTCTTTTGAGCCAGTAGAGACCCTCAATGAAGCGTCTTAAACATGGGAGTGATATAATTTGATTTAACTTTTATTTAATTAATTTATTTATATTTATTATTATTTTTTTTTGAGACACGTCTTGCTCTGTCGCCCAGGCTGGAGTGCAGTGGCACGATCTTGGCTCACTACAACCACCACCTCCCGGGTTCAAGCAATTCTCTGCCTCAGCCTCCCGAGTAGCTGGGATTATAGGCATCCGCCCCCACGCCCGGCTAATTTTTGTATTTTTAGTAGAAGTAGGGTTTCGCCATCTTGGCCAGGCTGATCTCGAACTCCTGACCTAAAGTGATCCGCCCGCCTTGGCCTCCCAAAGTGCTGGGATTACAGGCGTGAGCCACTGCACCTGGCCTTATTTATGTTTTCAAAAGATATACACTGCCTATAGTGTACAGAATAGAATCCAGAGAACAAGACTGAAATAGGGAGGCTGTGACAGTATTGCAAGTTAGAAATGGTTCTGGTCTAAACCAGGGTAGTGGCAGCAGAAATGTAGAGATTACATAACTAGATTTGGTAGGAGGTCAAAATGATGGGACTTGGTGACTGAATGGGGGATGGAGGAGAGAAAAGAATTAAGGGTGTAACCCAGGTTTCTGCTTTGACTGGTGTCATTCACTAAGGTAAGACACAAAGAAGGACAAACAGGTTGGAAGGAGGATGCCTTGAGTTGGGAAGAAACAGAGGTTTTAGGTGTCTCTGGTATATTCAGGTAGAGCTGCCTAATAACGAGTTGAATGCATGGGTCAGGAGAAATATCTGGTTTTGAGGTATCAATCTGGGAGTCATCAGCAAAGATATGATCATTGAAGCCATGGGAGCAAATGAGATAAAGAAAAGAGCGGCCTGTAATCCGAGGCTGCTGTTTCCTCAAGTGGATCACTTGAGGTCAGTAGTTGGAGACCTGCCTGGCCAACATGGCGAAACCCCGTCTCTACTAAAAATACAAAAGTTATTCGGGCGTGGTGGCTCGTGCCTGTAATGCCAGCTACTTGGGAGGCTGAGGCAGGAGAATAGCTTGAACCCGGGAGGCGGAAGTTGCAGTGAGCCTAGATTGCGCCACTGCACTCCAGCCTGGGCGACAGAGCAAGACTCTGTCTCAGAAAGAAAGAAAGAAAGAAAAAAAGCATATATAGAGAGAGGATGAGAGAGCTCAGGCCAAAGCCCTAAAGAGCACCAGCATAGGCCGGGCGCGGTGGCTCAAGCCTGTAATCCCAGCACTTTGGAGGCCGAGGGCGGATCACAAGGTCAGGAGATCGAGACCATCCTGGCTAATACGGTGAAACCCCGTCTCTACTAAAGAATACAAAAAACTAGCCGGGCGACGAGGGGGCGCCTGTAGTCCCAGCTATTGGGAGGCGGAGGCGGGAGAATGGCGTGAACCTGGGAGGCGGAGCTTGCAGTGAGCTGAGATCCGGCCACCGCACTCCAGCCTGGGCGACAGAGCCAGACTCCGTCTCAAAAAAATAAAATAAAATAAAAAGAGCACCAGCATAAAGCGTTGGACAAAGAGGAGCCTGGAAAGTAAAAAAGGAATTACTAAGGAAGCAGAAGAAAAACAAGGAAAGTGCAGTGTCATGGAAGTGGTTTGAGGAGGAAGGAGTGGTCAACAGTGCCAAATGCTATCAAGAAACCAAATAGGATAACCTCTGAAAAGATTCTGTGGGGGCTGGGCGCGGTGACTCACGCCTATAATAGGGCGGGCGAATCACAAAGTTAGGAGTTCGAGACAAGCCTGGCCAATATGGTGAAACCTCATCTCTACTAAAAATACAAAAAATTAGCTGGGCGGAGTGGCGGGCGCCTGTAATCCCAGCAACTCGGGAGGCTGAGGCAGGAGAATCGCTTGAACCTAGGAGGCGGAGATTGTAGTGAGCTGAGATCGTGCCACTGCATTCCAGCCTGGGCAACAGAGTGAGACTCTGTCTCAAAAAAAAAAGAAAAGAAAAGAAAAAGAAAAGAAAAGATTCTATGGGATTTAGTGAGATGCTTCATGGCAGACCCTGATGAGAGACAGCAGTTTCAAGCAAGTAGTGGAGGCAGATTGGAGTGGGCTGAAAGATAAGTGGGAGGTGGGAAAATGAAGACAGTTGGGTGTAGGCAACTCTTTTGAGAAGTTTGTGGAAGAGAAGAGAAGGAGGTGGTTGGAGAGGGAGAATTCTTGGTAATTGTTTATTTGTTTTTAGATGGAAGAGGCCTGAGTATGTTTAGATGCTGTTGGGAAGGAGCAAGGACAAATTCCTAGGCTTCGTAGCAAAAAGTCAAGAGCTTCCTCTACGGTGGCTTCTGTTTACTCTCTGCAGTAAGTCAGATTATTTGCTGGGGGTTACGGGGCAGATGGAGAAGTTGGGAGTTTGAGGGAAAGGAGAAGGTTTGAAATGGCCACTGTGGAGAACGGGAGGGAGAGCTGACTAGTAGGGTTGTGGGTCAAAACTGAGGGCCTGGTAGAAGCTGGGAACCATGGGTTTATAGTGGCACAAATCTGTGAAGTTGAATAGTTTTCTCCAGCAATGTTTAGCTGCCTGGGCGCAGGCACGAAAAAGGCGGACAGTTGGACTGATTCAAGATTGGGATGTTGCCAGACGGATGCGACAAATCAGGGAACTGAGGGTATTTAAGAAAGTGACTAAGGGACCATGATATCTGGTCTGAGCAGAGTGAAGGAGAATCAGAGACAGGTCCTCTATGAGCTCAGCCCTAGGAACACTCGGGAACATGCGGAAAGGCTTTTGGAAAAGAGAGTGAAAGGCAAGCAGAGGGGGGAAGACCTGAGATGGGATGGAAGGGCAGATACGGGGGAAGGGGGTTGAGCCCGGAGACTGCCTGTGGGGGAAAGCAGGCTGAGGGGAAATTTTTTAAGGGGCAGGAAGGCCTTGAGAGCGGTAGCAGCGAGAAGTGAGGCAGACCCGAGCGAGGGGGCGTGGTCAGGCGCAAATCCCGGGCGAGGGGGCGGGGCCCCGGTAACTGGGTCCCAGCGCCGCTGTGGCTGCGGCTGCCTCTGCTAGGCTCACGCCTCCCCACCCCCTTTCCCAGGGCTCCTTCCCGCCCGCCGCCGCCGAGCCCCAGGCTGAAGCTGGGGAGGACACTGGAGCCCGGCCCAGGCCGTTCTCCTGCCCCAGGGGCTGGAGCATCGTCTGGGACGACTGGCTGAAGGCGAGCCCCGCAGCCTAAGCGCGGCGCACACGCGCGCCCCCGGACACCGCCGTTCTCTTCCCTCCCCTCTTCTCCCCTCCCCTCTCCTCCGCCCCCGGCCTCGGCTGCGGCGGGAGGAAGAACGCTTTCCAACCAGCCAGGAGAGCCCAGATCTATTCCCATACGGGGAGAAAGAAGAGACCCCGCACTTGGATCCGACCGACTTCTCGGCCGGGGCCACGGAAGTGGCTCGCAGTCCACGAGAGAGTCCCCGCCGAGCGTAGCCCTTCAACCCTCGCCCAACCGCAGCCGCATAGACAGCGCTCCCCAGCGGGCCCCCGGCCCCGTCGAGCCCACTCCCCGCGCGGGGCGGGGGCCGGGGCCGGCGATGCCTGGCACGGCAGCGGCGGTGGCCGCGGTTGCTCCTGCTACTGCCACCGCTGCCACGGCTGCTGGCCCGGGCCCGGGCTGGGGGCTTGAGTCTCCGCAGTGGGGCTGAGCCCGCAGCCCCGCCCCCCGATCCTGAGGCCGCTGCTCTGCCGGGCGCCGGGCCTCCTCCGCCCGCGCCTCCGCCCCAGGAGCTGGAGCCAAGCGGGGAGCTCGGGCCCCGCGCCCAGGCCCGGACCATGCATGGCCACCGAGCCCCGGGGGGCGCCGGGCCTTCGGATCCCGAACACCCGGCCGCGAACCCGCCGGGCGCCGCTCCGCCGGCCTGTGCCGACTCGGACCCCGGAGCCTCGGAACCCGGACTGCTGGCGCTCAGGGGCTCAGGTTCGGCTCTTGGCGGCCCACTGGATCCCCAGTTTGTCGGACCCTCGGACACCAGCCTGGGCGCTGCTCCAGGCCACCGGGTCTTGCCCTGCGGTCCCAGTCCACAGCACCACCGGGCCCTGCGCTTCTCTTACCACCTGGAGGGCTCGCAGCCTCGGCCTGGTGAGTGAGTGACCGAGAGAGCATGGGAGCCTGGGCCACGGGCCTGGTACTGGGAGCGGGTTCTTGTTCTCGAGTCCTCTAAGCCCCACCTCGGGACAGGCTCCCTTACCTCGGGACAGGCTCCCTTACCTCGGCCCTTTGGGTTCCCTCAACCCCCTCCCCCTCCCCACGTCCTTGGCCTTGTGTCCAGTCCTTTCAACCTCTGTCCCCATCTCCTCTCTCTGTCCCTTGTGCCCCGCAACCACTCCAACACCCTTCTTGTCTGTCCGCTGAGGCTAATGGGAGAGGGAGCACTCGCGAGAAAAAGAGGGAGGATTGCAAGGCAGCAACGGATATTTGGTTGGGGAAACCAGGGTTTAGTTTGGAGAACAGAAGAAAAAAAAGGAGTCTTCCATTTGCCAAGCGCCTACGTTGTAGCAGGCACTGGACTGGGTGCTTTACATAGATTTTCATTTCAGCTTCAGGAACCCTCATGAAGTAGATACTATTAGTCCCATTTTGTAGGGAAGGAAACTGAAGCTCAGAGAAGTTAAGCTACTTGCCCAAGGTCACACAGCTAGTAGGGAGCCAAGATTTGAACCAGATCTATTTGTGTCCAAAGTCTGTGGTCTTTCTGCTTCCCCAAACTGAGGCTGGAGACCATGAAAGTAATGCCAAGCCTTCTGCTTATGTGATTTTCTCCTGTACTATTCAGCAGCCCTGGAGTATGAGCAGAAAAAAAAAAAAAGAAGGATGGTGGATTGATCCAAGGTTGGGATTTTGCCAGGTGTGTGGGGCGGGAGAGCAAGGGAAGGAAGGAGTAGACGGTGCTGATGAGAGAGAAAGGTGGAAGAGGTGGGGCTTGGGAGTCAGGCTAGAGGAGAAGGCTGGAGGGGCTGAGGTAGGGAGACAGCAGAAAAGCCAACAGAGGCAGAAGCCAGTTGTAGCAGGAGCTGGAGAGCTGCAGGGCCACGAGGTTGGTTGTGGTGTGAAATCAGGATGGTTTCTCGGGTTCGAAAAGGTGGAGCAGCTCTAGGTCAGGCTGAGGCCACAGACCACTGCCTTTGTGCTACACAGGCCTAAGTGTCTGAGGAGCCCAGCAGGACCTTCCCCATATGGGGACATTCTCATATGGGCCTGAGCCCAGGAGCCACAGAAGAGCACAGCACATCTGCCCTGCCTTCCACTGGGACTGAAGGAGTTGTTAAGCCTTTGGGGGCTCCCGGGTTCACACCGCAGGTTCCACAGATCTCTGGGACCATGGCCTTGCACCAGGTAGTAGTAGTGAAGTATAAAGCATGGGTAGGATGTACCTTTTGCTGCCGTCATGACCTTGGGCTAGTCATGGAACCTCTGGGAGATTTTAGGGGACTCCTTCCGTGTGGGCTGAAGATAACCAACTGGCAACAGGCCCTTAACGCCCTGGCCTGCATGTTACTTCTGCTGGCTTTCCAAACTCCCCTTGACACTGTGTAAAGTCAGTGCCTTTTTTCAGATGCCAAAACAGGCCACAAGCACTCCCACCCCAGGACTTTGCATTGGCTTTTCCTTCTGGCTGGAAGCTCTTCCCCTAGCCCTCTCTACCTGGCTTGCTCGTCGTCTTGCATGTCTCAGGTCAAATGTCACCTCTTCCAAGAGACCATCCCTGACCACTTTAGGTAGGGCCACTTGTGAGCCTCCATCAGAGACTGTGAGTGTGCTTCCATCCTTGCGCTTAGTACAATCTGAAATTATCTTATTGTATGTGGTACTCGTTTATTGCCTGTCTTCCTTCACTAGAATGTGAGCTCCATGGGGGCAAGGCGACTATATCTCTTTTGCTCACTGTTGTATCCCCAGCAACTAGCACAGTGCCTAACACACAGTAGTTGCTCAATAAATCCTCATTAAATAAATGCCTAAACAGATACTAAAGAAGCGCATAGTAGGCCCCGCAGTAACTACTGTCTAAAAGAAGGACACCAGGCCAGGCGCGGTGGCTCACGCCTGTAATCCCAGCACTTTGGAAGGCAAGGCAGGTGGATCACGAGGTCAGGAGTTCAAGATCATCTGGCTGACACAGTGAAACCCCTCTCTACTAAAAATACAAAAAAATTAGCCGGGCGTGGTGGTGGACGCCTGTAGTCCCAGCTACTCGGGAGACTGAGGCAGGAGAATGGCGTGAACCCGGAGGTGGAGCTTGCAGTGAGCCAAAATCGTGCCACTGCACTCCAGCTGGGAGACAGAGCAAGAGACCGTCAAAAAAAAAAAAAAAAAAAAGGACACCAAATTCCTGCCCTCTGGATACTCTTGATCTGAAAGTCAGTAGCTGGGCAATGTCTAGACCCCTAGTCTCTGGCCTCTGTAATCAATACATGGTGATGATTCTGAGTATGCCTTCCCAATCCACCAATTCATTCAAATCACAAATCATAATACCCTTCCTAAACCACTCTCCTCCTCCCAAAAAGGCAACACAGAGTTCCCAGGATCCTTTTCCCCAACAAAGTCCCTGCCTCTGTAATTGCGTAGTGGGTGTGTTTTTTTTTTTTTTTTTTTAAATTCAAGATGGGGATGCGAATAAGACAAGGTCAGGGAAGGACCTGGCCTCCTATTCTAACTTATTCACTTTGTGACCCTGGATGAGTGACTTCCCTTCTCTGGACCTCAGTTTCTTCATCTAGAGAATGCAATGAGGAGTCTATGAGTTAATGGTTATAAAGCCTGCAGCATGGTATAAATCCTCAGCAACCAGGAGTTTAAAAAAAATAAATTAGTTAAAAAATAAGAGAAAAACCTTCTGAAGAAGAGGCGGAGGAATTACTCAGGCCCTGACTAGGTGGGCGCCGGGCCATGTGATTCACTGCAGCATGGGTTGTGAGAGGCCTGCCTCCCCCACTGCCCAGCTGGCCCAGGGGTAGGCACAGTGACTTGACTTCTCTCTCCACGGGACTTGCCTATAATTGGCTCTAAGAGGGCAGGGTTAGTGTTTGTAGGGTGTGTGTGTAGAGAGAGAGAGAGAGAGAGAGAGAGAGTTTCCTGAACTTCAATTAAAGGTTGAAAACATTCTGGTCACATGTTAAGATTTCCGTGTGCCTACTGACTTCCTCCCTAACACTGCTGAGACTTTATTGAATCACCATCTTCAGGGCTCAGTGGCTCATCCTGGGGTGGGGGGAGGCTTTTAAAAATAATAATTGTATCTTATCCATGTGAACAGCTTTGAATTGCTTCAAAGTGCTTTCTCTTTTAGTGATCCTGTCTGCTTCTTGGTGGGGAAAGGGACAGTTGTTATTATGTCCATTTTCCAGGTTGATTAAACCGAAGGGTCACTGGGAAAACCCGGTGAAATGCCAGAGAGGGGTTTGAGAGAGTCAGAAAGTGGTTTGCTTGCAGGGGTTTGCAGAGATGACAGCTCTATTCCTCAGGGTTGAGGCCTAGAATGTCCTTCCAGATGCGGGGATTGTGGAGATACTGGTGTCTGACCCTAGCTAAGTCAAAGGAGTTGTACCTGATGTTAGAGCCGTTTTGTGGGTAATGGGGGAACTGAGCCAGTTGAGGGGGGCAAGAGGAGGGGCTGACTCTCATTTGGATCCTGAGGCATCTTCAGAGTCTCAAGAGTAAAAATTGGAGTTAGAAAAGACCCTAGATACTGTCTCATTCTGGGTTTCCCGAACTGAGTGAGCATCAGAATCTCTTGTTGACCTTAAAAAGAAATGTGATTCCACACTCCACCTCAGCGCTCCAGAATCTTGGGGTTGACAACCAAGGAATCTATTTTCAAAGGCTCCTTAGGTGATTGTGATGCACAGCCTAGAGTGGGAACCACTAGTTAAGTCCGTTTTCCAGAGGGGCAGTGGAGGCTCAGAGAGGTAGTGATTTTTTTTAGCCATGGTCCTACAGTGAGTCAGCATCATTAGGGCCAGGAGAATACATCGGCCTACCCCTCTAAGGCCCTTTCCCCAGGGACCCATGTGGGCTTCTGTTAACTCACTCCTAACCCAAACGGAGGCACGGGATTAAATACAAAGGGAGAGTCAACCTCTCACCTCATATGCACAAACACTGGCTGCCTCAGTTTACCCCTTATTCTCAGCTCTTGTGAATGGCTGCCTTTTGGCAGTTCAATTGGAAGGCAGTTGCCATTCTGGGACTCTAGGCAGAGGAAACCCTGGCATCATCAGTGCCCAGTGCAGGGTCTGGCCCTAAGGAAGGGCTCTAGAGGGGTGTCAAGAAAGGGTTGTAGAGCTAGAGAAGAACATGGAGGACAATTCAGGTAAGAGATTCAGTGGGAGCAAAGGCAGCGAGACATGGGGCACTGGGGAATAGGGCTAGTATTGGGAGGAGTGGAGTGACAAGGCTGAGAAGGAACTTTCTTCTGAGGACGAAGAGAAACCATCAAAGGGTTTATTAATGGGAATGATGTGCTCAGATGGGGGTGTTTGGAAGCTCTCCCTAGCTGCATGGGGAGAATGGATGGAAGGGGTGCAAGAGTGGAAGCAGGGAGACAGGCAGGTGAGTGTTGCAGTCTTCCCAGAGAGAGGTGATAGTAGCTTGGGTTAGAGTGATGGCAGGTAAGGAGGGTAAGATCTGAGAGATATTTAGATGCTAGCATGGACAGGCCTTGGTAGTAGCTTGGATGTAGAGGCTGAGACAAAAGGCAAAGTCCAGATTGCTCCATGTTGTTTTCTGAAACCAACTGCAGTGACCTGGTGGATGTTGGTGGGGCCATCTATATACAAGAGAGGGAGGAGGTTTGAGGGAAGATAGTAAATTGTGTTTGAGACAAGTTGAATTCGAAACGCCTGCGGGTACATGCAGGTGAAGATGGCCAGCAGGCATTTGTGGGTTTGGTTCATTTTTGTTTTTTACTACCCAGGATGATCACTTTTAATATTGTGGTCTGTTCTCTGCTAGATCTTTTTCTACATATTGATGTGTATTTTACATAGTTGAAATCATACTATATGTTCAATTTTATATCATGCTTTTTTCATTTAATGTATTTTTCCAACATCATTAAAAACTCTTCATGAACTTTTTTTGAACATTTTAATGACTGCATAATAATATGCCATTGTATGAATTTACCATAATCTTTTTTTAAACTTTTATTTTAGGTTCAGGGGTACATGTGCAAGTTTGTTATATGGGTAAACTGCATGTCAGGGGGATTTGGTATACAGATTATTTCATCACCCAGGTAATAAGCATAGTACCTGATAGGTAGTTTTTCAGTCCTTACCCTCCTCCTTCCCTCCACCCTCAAATAGGCCCCGGTGTCTGCTTTTTGTTTCTTTGTGTCCATATGTACTCAATGTTTAGCTCCCATTTATAAGTGAGAACATGCGGTGTTTGGTTTTCTGTTCCTGCCTTAGTTTGCTAAGGATAATGGCCTCTAGCTGCATCTATGTTCCTACAAAGGACATGATCTCATTCTTTTTTATGGCTGCATAGTATTCCATGGTGTATACATAACACATTTTCTTTATCCAGTCCACTATTGATGGGCATTTGGGTTAATTTCATGTTTTTGCTATTGTGAATAGCACTGTGATGAACATACATATGCATGTGTCTTTATGGTAGAACGATTTATACTCCTTTGAGTATATACCCAATAGTGAGATTACTGAGTTGAATGGTAATTCTGCTTGAGTTATTTGAGAAATCACCAAACTGCTTTCCATAATGACTGAACTAATTTACATTCCCACCAGCAGTGTATAAGCATTTACTTTTCTCTGCAACCTGGCGTGTTATTTTTTGACTTTTTAGTAATAGCCATTCCGACTGGTGTGAAATGGTATCTCATTGTAGTTTTAATTTGCATTTCTCTAATGATTAGTGATGTGAGCATTTTTCTTTTTTTTTTTCTCTGTCACCCAGGCTGGAGTGCAGTGGCTCTGTCTCAGCTCACTTCAACCTCTGCCTCCCAGGTTGAAGCAATTCTCCCACCTCAGCCTCCCAAGTAGCGAGATTACAGGTGCTTGGCACCACACCCAGCTAATTTTTGTATTTTTAGTAGAGACGGGGTTTCGCCATGTTGGCCAGGCTGGTCCCGAACTCCTGACCTCAGGTGATCCAACCGCCTCGGCCTCCCAAAGTGCTAGGATTACAGGCGAGCCACCACGCCCGGCCGATGTTGAACATTTTTTTCATATGCTTATTGGCCACATGTATGTGTTCTTTTGAAAAGTATCTGTTCATGTCCTTTGCCCACTTTTTAACGGGGTTGTTTGTTTATTGCTTGTTGATTTAAGTTCCTTACGGATTCTGGATATTGGACCTTTGTCAGATGCATAGTTTGCAAATATTTTCTCCCATTTCTGTAGGTTGTTTACTCTGTTGATAGTTTCTTTTGCTGTGCAGAAGCTCTTTCATTTAATCAGGTCCCATTTGTCAATTTTTGTTTTTGTTGCAATTGCTTTTAGTGCTTCATTATGAAATATTTGCCAGGTC
The DNA here is from genome assembly GCF_009764315.1 of Trachypithecus francoisi. Lineage (NCBI taxonomy): Eukaryota > Metazoa > Chordata > Mammalia > Primates > Cercopithecidae > Trachypithecus > Trachypithecus francoisi. The sequence goes on along the minus strand of NW_022681471.1, from coordinate 84,925,216 downwards.
CTATGTCCAAAATGGTATTTCCTAGGTTGTCTTCCAGGGTTTTTATAGTTTTAGGTTTTACATTTAAGTCTTTAATCCATCTTGAGTTGATTTTAGTATATGGTGTAAGGAAGGGATCCAGTTTCAGTCTTCTGCATGTGGCTAGCCAGTTATCCTAGCACCATTTATTGACTAGGGAGTCCTTTCCCCATTGCTGCTTTTGTCAATTCTGTCAAAGGTTAGATGGTTGTAGGTGTGTGGCCTTATTTCTGGGCTCTCTATTCTGTTCCGTTGGTCTGTGTATCTGTTTTTGTCCAGTACCATGCTGTTTTGGTTACTGTAGCCCTGTAAATATAAAGTCGGTAGTGTGATGCCTCTGGTTTTGTTTTTTGTTGTTGTTGTTGTTTTGTTGTTGCTGTTGAGACAGAGTCTCGCTCTGTCGCCCAGGCTGGAGTGCAGTGGCGCGATCTCAGCTCACTACAAGCTCCGCCTCCCGGGTTCACGCCATTCTCCTGCCTCAGCCTCCCGAGTAGCTGGGACTACAGGTGCCCACCACCACGCCCAGCTAATTTTTGTATTTTTAGTTGAGACAGGGTTTCACCGTGTTAGCCAGGATGGTCTCAACCTCCTGACCTCGTGATCCCCCCGGCGTGGCCCCCAAAGTGCTGGGATTACAGGCGTGAGCCACAGCGCCCAGCCCTTTTTTTTTTTTTCTTTTTTTTTGAGACTGAGTCTCACTCCGTAACCCAGGCTGAAGTGCAGTGGCGTGATCTCAGCTCACTGCAACCTCCTCCTCCCGGGTCCCAGTTCAAGCAATTCTCCTGCCTCAGCCTCCCAAGTAGCTGGGATTACAGGCACACACCACCACGCCCAGCTAATTTTTGTATTTTTAGTAGAGATGGGATTTCGCCACGTTGGCCAGGCTGGTCTTGAACTCCTGACCTCGTGATCTGCCTGCCTCGGCCTCCCAAAGTGCTGGGGATTACAGGTGTGAGCCACCGTGGGTTTTTTGTTTTGTTTTGTTTTGTTTTTGTTTTTAGATGGAGTGTCACTCTGTCGCCTAGGCTGGAGTGCAGTGGCATGATCTCAGCTCACTGCAACCTCTGCCTCCGGGACTCAAGTGATTCTCCTGCCTCAGCCTCCTGAGTAGCTGGGATTACAGGTGCCCACCACCATGCCTGGCTAATTTTTGTATTTTTAGTAGAGATATGGTCTCTCCATGTTGGCCAGACTGGTCTCGAACTCCTGACCTCAGGTGATCCGCCCACCTCGGCCACCCAAAGTGCTGGGATTACAAGCTTGAGCCACCATGCCTAACTGGCTTTGTTCTCTTTATTTCGGATTGCCTTGGCTATTTGGACACTTTTGTTTCTATATTAATTTTTAAATAGTTTTTTAAAATTCTGTGAAGAATGTCATTGGTAGTTTGATAGGAATAGCATTGAATCTGTAAATTGCTTTGGGCAGTATGGCCATTTGAGCAATATTGATTTTTCCAGTCCATGAGCATGGAATGTTTTCCCATTTGTTTGTGTCATCTCGCAAGCAGACATTTGGATGTAAGATTGGAAAGCTCAGGAAAGAGGCCTGGGCCAGTGATGTTTGGGAGTTTTCACCACCAACGCATACCATGTATAGATCTGGGAGCCAGTCCCATCCTTGAAGACAGACAGTAAGGTTGGCAGGGTGACACTCAGATGAATTATTCAGTACCTGCTGGAACTTTGCCATAGGAATGCCTTTTTTCGGGGGAAAGCAGTTTTTAAAGTATATTTTCATGAAGCTGAGACCCAGCCGTTTTTAAAGCATATTTGAGGACTGGGCACGGTGGCTCACACCTGTAATCTCAGCTACTCGGGAGGCTGAGGCACGAGAATCACCTGACCCCGGGAGGCAGAGGTTGCAGTGAGCCGAGATCACACCACTGCACTCCAGCCTGGGTGACAGAGCAAGACTGTGTTTTTTTTTGTTGTTGTTTTCTTTGTTTTGTTTTGTGTGTGTGTTTTGAGACAAAGTCTTGCTCTCTCGCTCAGGCTGGAGTGTAGTGGCAGTCTCGTCTCACTGCAACCTCCACCTCCCGGGTCCCCGTTCAAGCAATTCTCCTGCGTCAGCCTCCCCAGTAGCTGGGATTACAGGCACAAGCCACCACGCCCAGCTAATTTTTGTATTTTTAGTAGAGACAGAGTTTCACCATGTTGGCCAGGCTGGTCTTGAACTCCTGACCTTGTGATCCCCCACCCTGGCCTCCCAAAGTGCTGGGGATACAGCATGAGCCACTGTGCCCGGCCAAGACTGTGTCTAAAAAACAAAATCGACCGGGCACGGGGGCTCACGCCAGTAATCCTAGCACTTTGGGAGGCCGAGGCGGGTGGATCACTTGAGGCCAGGAGTTTGAAACCAGCGTGGCCAACATGGCATAATGTTTTCTCTACTAAAAATACAGAAATCAGCCAGGCGTGGTGTAGTCTCAGCTAGCTACTCAGGAGGCTGAGGCAGGAGAATCACTTTAACCTGGGATGCGGAGGTTGCCGTGAGCCGAGATCGTGCCACTGCACTCCAGCCTGGCGACAGAGCGAGACTCCGTCTCAAAGAAAAAAAAAATCATCCAGGTATGGTGGCACACGCCTGTAATCCCAGCTACTCAGGAGCTGAGGCAGGAGAATTGCTTGAACCCAGGAGGCAGAGGTTTGCTGTGTTCGAGATTGTGCCACCGAACTCCAGCCTGGGTGACAGAGCGAGACTCTGTCTCACAAAAAATAAAATAAAATAAAGCATATTTGCCAGGCACGATGGCTCACACCTGTAATCCCAGCACTTTGGGAGGCCGAGGTGGGTGGATCATGAGGTCAAGAGATTGAGACCATCCTGGCAACATGGTGAAACCCTGTCTCTACTAAAAATACAAAAATTAGCTGGGCGTGGTGGCGCACACCTGTAGTCCCAGCTACTCAGGAGACTGAGGCAGGAGAATTGCTTGAACCTGGGAGGCGGAGGTTGCAGTGAGCCGAGATCTTGCCACTGCACGCCAGCCTGGCGACAGAGCGAGACTCCGTCTCAAAAAAAAAAAGCATATTTGAGGCCAGGCATGATGCCTCACACCTGTAATCCCAGCACTTTTGGAGGCCAATGGGGGAGGATTGCTTGAGGGCAGGAGTTCATGACCAGCCTGAGCTACATAGTGAGACCCCATCTCTACAAAAAATATTTTTAAATTAGCAGGGCATGGTGGTGTATGCCTGTAGTCACAGCTACACGAGAGGCTGAGGTGGAAGGATCACTTGCGCCCAGGAGTTCGAGGCTGCAGTGGAGTATGACTGTGCCACTGCACTCCAGACTGGGTGACAAAGTGAGACTCTGTCTCAAAAAATAATTAATAAATAAGCATATTTGCATGAAGCTGAGACCCATTTCATGTACCCAGGGTAGCTGGCTATTGCAAAGTATTGAGGGAGGAGTACTTCTGAAAAGCAAATCAAATATTGGTAAAGTAAATTTATGTGGTTTCCCTCGGTGTTCTGTCTGTTGCGGGCATCCTGAGAGGGCAGTGAGGGGGTTTGCTTATGGAAAGAAGAGAGGGCTTGGGACAGGAGGAGGTAGTGGGGTCTGCTGGGGAGTTTTGGAGAGCAGTAGTTTGAGATTCCAAGGGAGAGTCTGGGGAAATAACCAGATCTGGTTCCTAGTCCACTAGGGCCTTCCAAACGAACACAACAAAATGTAAAGACTCTGGGTAGCTGGGAAAAGGACTTCTCCAGACAAGACTAAAAGAATAGAAGCTTCCAAATTGCAGATGGTTGGCAGTCCGCTCTTGGCCGTTTCAGGCCCCTCTGTCCCTGGGGGAGGGCCAGGTGGGGCTGCCTGCTTCCTCAAGGGAGAGTGGAGTGGCAGCTAACAATGCCCCAGACAAACCCAAGCCATGGCCTTCTGGGGTCCAGTTAGCTAAATGCCTTAGGCAGATGTGGAGCTGGCCAGACGCTGGCTGGGTGGGGCTAGGACCTGTCTGGAATGAGGGCAGGAAATGCAGTCTGCCATTGGCTAGCACCACAGAGTTCAGTTCCCTCATCTGGAGAGAGCAAACATCTTTGGAGCAATGAGTCCAGCCTCTCTGGGCCCTGGTGCCCAGTTCCTTGGACCTAGAAGGTGTGACACCTCCAAACAGTGTCTGAAAACACACACAGCTCGGGGGACAAGGCTGCCGGCAGTAGCCGAGGGAGCCTCAGCACTCCTGGCTCTGCTATTGGTTCACTGTTCCTCCAGGCCTCCCTTCCCCTCTCAGGGTCTTAGTTTCCCTATTTGTAATATCCCAGACCTGGTCATTGTGGCACCAGTAAATAATACTTGGTGAGCAAACAGGGGACAGGGGAAGGGAAAGTGAACGAGGGGAGCAAGGGGGGCATTTCTTTACTTAACATGTACCTGTTGAGTGCCTACTATGTGCTAGGCCCTGTGCTAGGTGCCAGGTAGGCAACAAGACAGTCACTATCCCTGTCCTCGTGGAGCTGATATCTAGCAGGAAAGACACAGTACAAGCAATTCCAAGTGCAGATGCTGCAAGAACACATGAGGATGGGGGGAGTGGGCGGACAGGGCAAAGAAGATATTTGAGTTGAGACCTGAAGGATAAATAGGAGTCCAGAGGTAGGAGAAGCAGACTACTATTTCGGGTCATTGGACACATGTGCCAAAGTCCTAGGCGGAAGAGAGCACTTTCGAGGAACAGACAAATGGCCATTGTGGCTGGAGCGTGGGGCGTGGGGTGGGGAAACGTTCCTGAGCTAGGCCTTCCTTGTCCCTGTGCTCAGGAGTCTCACCCCCGAAGGCAAAGGGCGCCCTTCACAAGGCTGAAGGGATTGCAGGGGACTGTGTTTTCCAAAAGCTGGCAGTGGTGTAGAGAATGCCTTGTAGAGGCCCGGAAGTTGGGAGGGAAACCAGTTAGGAGGCTGGATGGGGAATGAAGCATAGGGATTCTAGAGCAACTGAGGACAGTGCAGCTAAAGGACTTGGGGCCTGGCTGGACATGTGGGTTGAGGGAGAGGGAGAAGCCTAGGACTTGGGCAGCTGGGCGGATGGAGTTGTCCTTCCTGCGATGGGGAAGGCAGGAGGAGAAGCAGACCGGGGCTGGGGTAGGAGTGTCGTTCACGATGTGCTGAGGCTGAGGAGCCTGAAGACAGGACATCTAGTTGACAGCACCCAGTTGGCATCAGACATGCCTATCTGGGTCCAGAGTAAGGACAGGTGGGTGAGGGGCACAATATGTAGCTGAGACTAAGAGGGAAGAGCCCTCCTTGGCGCTTCCCCATGGCCCCTGCAGGGAAAGGGTTAAATCGCGGAGGGAAGACGCCTGTGGAAAGCGGGAAAGGCGGGACTGGCAGGGCTGGCCTCTGGGAGCTGCAGCTGGCATAGAAGCCCTTCCGCCTGCCCGCCGGGGCCTGCTAGGCCTGGGCCGCCACTGCCCACACCACCGCCTTTGCCTTCGCCTTTGCCTTCCCTGCTCCCCCTCCAGCTCCTTCCCTGCTCCCCTAGGCCGGGGGCCCCCCTACCTAATGCATTCCAGGTGTAGACACCGCGCGGGTGTGGGAGGGGCAGGGAAGGCTGGGGTTGCTTCACCGCATCTCTTAGGGAGCATCTCCCAGGCCGCTGACTGCTTCTCTGTCTGGGAATTCCCTCAGGGATCTCTGTTTGGGCCTCCCTGTCTCTGGCAGGGGCGGGCAGCAGAGAGAGCCCCCCACACCTAGGTCTGCCACTTTGTAAAGTGTCATGTGACCTTGGGCAACTCACCTCACCCTCTGAGCCTCGGTTTTCTCAACTGGAAAATGGGGTTGTCATTCCCACCTTCTAGGGTTGTTGTAAGGATTCAATGCCACAGATCTATCCCACAGCCCTTGGCATGGCACATTGTCACCATGTTCAACAGATGGCCCTGGCCTGCCCTTTTTGTCCCTGCCCCTCTGCCTGGGCCTGTATCCCTCGCTGACTGCCATGCCCTGTGTGGACCTTTCTGTCTTTTGTCTCTCTTCTGACTTGTCCCTTTTGTCCATCTCCCTCTATGTCCATCTCTGGGTCTCTGTGGTTTTCCTGTCCTCTCCCTCCTTGTGTTTGTCCCAGTGTCTTTCTCTTATCATCTGTCTTTTCCCCTCGTTATCCGTCTGTGTCTCCAACTCTCAGATTTGGTCAGGCCTCTGGTGAATGGGGAGATGGGTGGGTGTTGGGGTCCCTGGGGTTGAGGCAAGGGTCAGAGGGACCATCCCCCTAGCGGCTTTGCCTCACGGGAAGGGGAATCTCAGCCAGCGTGGCAGCCCCAGCATCGGGTAATTACTGCTCCCAGTGCTCCCAGCTGCAGCTCCACTCCCTTCCCTTCCTGTCCTCTGAAGTCCCCAGCTCCTCCCGGGGCGAGGGCCGGTGGGGAGGAGTGGGGGGTGGAGCTACCGCCCCCTATCCTTCTCTGGCCTCTAGTCTAGAGAAGCAGGGAGGAGGTGGCTGGGCCCTCACAGTAATCAAGCAACTGGAAGAGGGATGGGCTGCTTGTGCTCTCATGTGGCTGCTTGGTTTCTGTGTGTGTGTGCGTGCGCGCGCGCGTGCATGTGCCTGGCCTTCTTTGTCCCCGTGGATCTATTTTGTGTGTGTGTCTTAATGTTCTTGTTTCTGTATGGCCATCTGTGTGTTTGTATATAGATCCATGTGTGTCTCTGGGTCTGTATGTGTTACGTGCTCCTCTGTGCCTGGTTATATGTCACCTTGGCACTAAGCATGTGGGAGTTTCTAGATGTTTCTGCATGTGGGTCTCCTTAGATCTTGTGGATGTGTCTGTCTGTTTCTATACCTGTGTCTGTTCCCGTACCTGCGCCTGTCTCTGCATGCCCCCATAGGTGTATGGTGGTGGTTGTGGTGTAGGGAAGGGGGTGTCTGCTTGCTTTTATCTTTTGGCCTTTCCTAATCCTTCTTCCTGCTGTGGAGACTTCTTGCAAAGCCAGGACATTACGTGCTCCAAATATATGCTTCACTCCTACCTCCCCACCCAGTATCCACACTTTTGCCCACTCTTCTTCCCTTGTCTGCAGAACCATTCTCAGTCCATCTATACCTAAAAAAACACATCCCAGCCTGGATGGCGCAACTAAAAACCACCTCCTTTAGGAAGTCTTCTCTTCTCCCCGCTCCAAATGTGATTTCTTTCCCAACTCAGCAGTCACTGAAGATGTGCTCTGTGACTCTGGACACAGACACACTTGGGATCTGGTCCCAGCTCAACCACTTTTAGCTGTCCTCAGGCAAATTATTTTGCCTCTCTGTGCGTCAGTTTCCTCATCTGTAAAATGGGTAATAGCTCACCGGATCATTAGGAGGGTGCCATACGAGAGCATCAACACAACACCTGGCCCAGAGTAGGTGTTCAGCAGTTGAATCCTCATATCTTATATCCTCTACTAAAAAGTGAACAGCTTGAGTTCCAGAGATTTCTGCATGTTCTTACAATCTCCTGCTCTCTCTTCTTTAGGCATCCTGCACAGGGCAGAAGGTAAACCGGGTCAGACAGAACAAAAGGCAGATTCCAATTCAGGGAACTTCTGACAAGTAATGCATGGGCCAGCTCCCTGAGCCAGCTCAGACACAGAGGAGACTGGGCCCTTCCAGGGAGTGGGAGATGGGACCTGCAAGGCTTCTACTCAAGGGCAAGAGCATGGGAGATAGGGCAAGGCATAAACAGCAGGGGTAGAATGAGCCTTCAGGATCATCTAACTCAGACAGTGCAATGTGATGGCCCACAAGTTAAATTTGACTCACAAGTTTCATTTGGCCTGCCCACAGTTTTTAAAATTAAGGGATTTCACATGAAAAACCTGGATTTCCCGGCCGGCCACAGTGGCTCATGCCTGTAATCCCAGCACTTTGGGAGGCCGAGGTAGGTGAATCACCTGAGATCAGGAGTTCAAGACCAGCCTAGCCAACATGGTGAAACCCCATCTCTACTAAAAATACAAAAATCAGGCAGATGTAGTGGCGTGCACCTGTAATCCCAACTACTCAGGAGGCTGAGGCTGGAGAATCACTTGAACCCAGGAGACAGAGGTAGCACTGAGCCGAGATCGCGCCACTGTACTCCAACCTGGGTGACAGAGTGAGACTCTGTCAAAAAAAAAAAAAAGAAGAAGAAGAAGAAGAAAAATCTGGATTTCTGAATTCCCTTGAAATATTGGAAGACCTGACAATACAGGGCCGCACTACTGCAAGGTGACACCTGCGTGGAGGGGAGAAGCTGCTGTTTCTACTTCAGGTTAGGCATGTGCTTTCCATTTTAACCCAGTCCCCACCATTCCCTATGGCCTTAGACTGTCCCACTCTGCAGAAAGTTTCTCACTTTATACTAGGGTCTGCACTTTACAGAAACATCCTTCTCTTTAAAGAAGGGGCCTCACTTTACAAAAAGGAGTTCCCCTATTTAACAGTCTTCTGTTTTGTCATGGTCCTTAAGAGTTCTTCGGCCGGGCACGGTGGCTCAAGCCTGTAATCCCAGCACTTTGGGAGGCCGAGACGGGCGGATCACGAGGTCAGGAGATCGAGACCATCCTGGCTAACATGGTGAAACCCCGTCTCTACTAAAAATACAAAAAACTAGCCGGGCGAGGTGGCGGGCGCCTGTAGTCCCAGCTACTCGGAGGCTGAGGCAGGAGAATGGCTTGAACCCAGGAGGCGGAGCTTGCAGTGAGCGGAGATTGCGCCACTGCACTCCAGTCTGGGCGACAGAGCGAGACTCTGCCTCAAAAAAAAAAAGAGTTCTTCGGTTACAAACAGGCCATCCATTTTACAAAAGAGCCTTTAGAGAACTCTCCTCACTTTACAGAATGTCCCTCCACTTTGAAGAAGGCTCCTCTTTTTTGGAAAAACTTCCTCCCTTTACAGAAGGGCCTTCTGTTTATTAAAGAGACCTCCATTTCACAGAAACTGTCTCCATTTTGAAGGATAGAATGCTCTTTAGGAAACTCGAAAGAGTTAGGAAGCTCCTGACTTGCCAGAATGGCCCCCACTTCTTGAAAGTGTCTTCCCACTATAGAAAGTGCCTCCATTTTTCTGCAGAGTCCTTATGTTCAGAAGAACAATGGACTTCAGAGAAGGAACCCCTGAGCTACCTACAGGGTTCCTGTAAACAGCTCCTTCTGCACATTTCACACTTGACCGAGCTTTGTGTTTGAACTTTCAGAGACAACATCTGCTAGGTCAGGCAAGGCTGGGTGCAGTCTGGCCTTGAAGGTGGAGTGGGGCAGCTGGCCTGCAGCTCACATTCAAGGGGCAGTTGGGAAGAGGTGGGGCAGTTATGGCTGTTTTTCTTTTTTTTTTTTTTTTTTTTTTTGTCAAGCGGAGAGATGCCCCTTCGCCCCACAGAATTGGCTTCCCAAAAAGCATTTTCCTTTCTGCTGTCTCCACTCCCTCTGTTCCCTTTCCCCACCCCACCCCCAGGAATTCCAGCTGTCCCTGGAGCCTACCTCTCAGCCTGGAAAGGAAGAGACTTGAGGGCTGTAGGGAGAAGTTTGCCTGGGCTGTCAGGAGGCCTGTGTGCTAGGGGCCAGCTTCTGCTTACCCTAGGATCTCGTCGCCGATTGTTCACAACAAGCAGAACACATTTCTCCCCATTTTAGCATCTCTGCAGAGCTATCCTTCATAGCTCTGGGCCCCAAATGGGGAAATTGGGGCCAGAGCTTTGAAACCACTTGCCCCAGGACACCAGGGAGTTAATGACCAGGGTCCAGTCAGGGGCCCTAATAGCTGTCTTGAGAGTAAGCCAAGGCTACAGTAGCTGGGAGAAGCGAGAGGGATTGCTACTAGCTGAGGAGGGGGAAAGTTGGCAGCTGAAATTCCCAGGAAGGGATGAGGGAGATGCAGGGTCCAGTTCCAGTGGGAATGGGCAAAAGGAGCCCTTGTCCTCAAACTTAGCTAGATGCTGGACTTTATCTGCCAGTAAACCCAGAAGCATGTGCTCAGGACACCTGCCACGCAGGGGCATGCAGCAACCAGAAACAATTTTTGGAAGGATTTTCCTATTTCAACAACAATAAGTTGTCATGGGAAAATTCAAACCTCAGCTACACTTCTTGACACTTATTTTATAATTTTTTTTCTGGTTTGTATTTTGAATTGAATTTGAATGGGGAGGACAGGGCACCATCGTCTTCATTGCCCTACCACCTCTCATAGGAATCCTGCCCTGATCTGCAGAGCTGTCCTGGTGAGCGGAGCTGGGTTCTGTGTCTATCTCTGGCTGAGTTTGCTTGTGTTTCTCAGTGTATCCACAGTTTTACGTTGGGTTGCAGCCGACAGCCCGTGGGCTTATGTATCTATGTGTGTAGTTTTGTGGCTTTGTGATGTGTGATTCTGTTGGTTTTCAAGTTTAACCCATATCGCTCTGTGTGTGTGTGTGGCGGGGTGGGTCACTGTGCTCTTTCCCTTCATTGTCCCATAGGCTCCCCCAAACCAAGGAACTGCTATTATAGTCCTTTTTTTCCAGATAAAGAAACTGAGGCTCAGGTAGATGGGGAGACTTGCCCAGGGCCACACAGCTAGTAAAAGGTAGTGTTGGAATCTAAACTGAGGTCTGTGCAAGTCCTAAGCCAGCTGTTCCTAATACAAGTGCTGCAGCAGTTCAATCCATGCAGTCCAGTCAGTGATCATGAGGACACCACCCTTGTTGGGAATAGTCAAGTATCATGGCTTTTTAAATTAGTGACTTAAAAAATAAAAAGACCAGATTCAAGGCCATCCCTGAAATAACGGCACTGTCGTGAGCATTCAGATGCCCATTGCAGAAAAAATTGGGTAGAGTCCCTAGCCTGCTTGAGGCTTAAGTGGACAAGAGTCCGGGGAAACTCTGGCTACTAGGTGCTGTCTTGAAGGCCTGGCTCTGCCACATTCATTTGGAAGCTTTCCCTGACTAGGGTTGCCAGAATTCGCCTTCAAAAACTATTTAATACAATTAGATTTGAATTTCAGATATACAATAAGTCATTTTTTTTTTTTTTAGACAGGGTGTCACTCTATCACCCAGGCTGGAGTGCAGTGGCATGATCTCGGCTCACTGCAGCCTCCGCCTCCCGGGTTCAAGCCATTCTCCTGCCTCAGCCTCCCAAGTAGGTGGGATTACAGGCGCCTGCCACCACGCCCAGCTAATTTTTGTATTTTTAGTAGAGACGGGGTTTCGCCATGTTGGCCAGGCTGGTCTTGAACTCCTGATCTCGTGATCTACCCGCCTCGGCCTCCTAAAGTGCTGGGATTACAGGCATAAGGCACCACGCCCACCCCAACAAGTCCTTTTTTAAGTATAGCTTAAGAAATTTTTAGTATAAGTATTCATGAGACATATTATACTAAAACATTCCTGTTTATCTGAAATTCAAATTTAACTGAGTGACCAGGTGTGGGGGCTTACGCCTGTAATCACAGCACCTTGGGAGGCAGAGGCAGGTGGATCACCTGAGGTCAGGAGATCGAGACAGCCTGGCCAACATGGTGAAACCCCATCTCTACAAAAATACAAAAATTAACTAGGTGTGGTGGCAGGCACCTGTAATCCCAGCTACTGGGAAGCTGAGGCAGGAGAATCGCTTGAACCCCGGAGTCGGAGGTTGCAGTGAGCCGAGATTGCGCCATTGCACTCCAGCCTGGGTAACAAGAGCGAAACTCCGTCTCAAAACAAAACAAAAAAATTAACTGAGTGAGTGTCTGTAGTTTGTCTGGCCACCCTATCCGTTCCCCTCCCCTGAGCTTCCCCAGTCCCCACAGGCTGACCCTCCTTACCTTTCCTGAGTTAGAGTCTTTTGCCTTTGAGATTGGGAGCTCCCTGAGGGTAAGGTCAAGATTGCCCTTCTGGCCTGATGAATGCCTGGGGGACAGGGGTTTGAGAGTCGGGGAGGAAGGGTGCACACCCCACCCCCATCCCCATAGCGGAGCTGGCACAGTGCAGTGGCACTCCTGGGGTGCCTAGAGTATGCTTTCCATAGGTGACAAGAGATGTCCGAGTGGCAGTGGTGGTTGTGTGTGTGCAGTTGTGCCGAGCACGGTGCACAGACACAAGTAGCTCTGTGGTTCTCTCTCTGGGTCTTTGAGGGATGTGCCCAGTTGGTGTGTGGCTGAGTACATTTCCACAAAGTGTTACCAGATTTGGTGGTGGCTGGGTGTGGTGGTACATACCTGTAGTCCCAGCTACTTGGGAGGCTGAGACAGGAGGATTGCTCGAGCCAGGATTCGAGACCAGCCTGGCACATAGTAAGACCACCTCAAAAGTAAAAAATAAAAAAGATTTGGTGGTGTGACCAAATGTGTGTGAGGGGGGCTCTTTGGTGATCTCTGCTCTACTGGGCACTGGGGAATTGTAAATCCATTGATGGAAGGGGCAGTGCTGGTGGAGGATCTTGTCAGGTGTGGAGGTGTGGGTGTAGGTGTGATAATGTTGTGGATTATCAACCACAAGAAAAATAGACAGGAATCAGGCACATACTGGCTCATGCCTGTAATCTCAGCACTTTTGGAGGCAGAGGCAAGAGGACTCTTGAAGCCAGGAGTTTGAGACCAGCCTGAGCAACAAAGAAGGTCCCCATCTCTACCAAAAAAAAAAAAAAAAAATAGCCAGGCATGGTGGTGAGTACCTGGAGTCCCAGCCACTTGGGACGCTGAGATGGGAGGATCACTTGAGCCCAGGAATTTGAGGTTACAGTGACCTGATCACACTACCGTACTTAACCCTAAGCAACAGAGATACCCTGTATCAAAAAAAAAAAAAAAAAAAAAATGGGCTGGAGAAAATGAATCCAGGACCTTGCTGGGTAGGCACAGGATGGGGCAGTGTGAAGGGCTGTGGTTTCTAGGAAGGAGGAGGGGGGCCTACCCTGGGAGCTCCCCAAGGGCAGGGATGGATTTTCTCATCCCCAAGCACAGGGTCTGCTAGGTTCAAAAATATTCTGGAGGCCAAACTCAGCCAAGGAAAGCCATAGAGTTCAGCATGGTCATGAGGGGCCACTGAGGGCTAGCTGAGAAGTTTCTTTTTTTTTTTTTTTGAGGCAGAGTTTCGCTCTTGTTGCCCAGGCTGGAGTGCAATGGTGTGATCTCAGCTCACCACAATCTCTGCCTCCCAGGTTCAAGCAATTCTCCTGCCTCAGCCTCCCGAGTACCTGGTATTACAGGCATGCGCCACCACGCCCAGCTAATTTTGTATTTTTAGTAGGGATCGGGTTTCTCCATGTTGGTCAGGCTGGTCTCGAACTCCCGGCCTCAGGTGATCCACCCACCTCAGCCTCCCAAAGTGTTGGAATAAAGGCATGAGCCACCGCGCCCGGCCTAGCTGAGAAGTTTCTATTTTCCCATGGACAGTGGAGAGTTACAGAAGGTTCTTGTGCAGGTAAGTGGCATGATCTGAGCTGGACTGTGAGAAAGTTCATTCAGCCACCTGGAGGGAGCAAGACTTGGAGCCAAGGAGGCCACTGAGGGAAAACAGGAGACAGGGAAATGTAGGCAGAGAGACAAGGAGAGGGAGTTCTGAAACAACAGGGAGGGATCCTGAACCTTCCCCCGCTCAGTGAAACCTAGCCTGGTTCTTGGTCAGGCCTAGGCTCCTAAACTGGACCCCTGTTCAATTCCCTGTGGACAGGGTTGAGGGGTGTCCCTCTCACTAGCTACACTGCAGCTTGTGACTTTCTGAAGCCCTTGGGTCCACCCTGCCTCTCCTGGTTCCCCTCTTTTCCAGCTTCACCTTGGAGAGTGGGGTTAATAAGAAGGAATCCAGTCCATGACCAGTCTGCCAGAAAGTGTGCCATTCATTGATTTGCTCTGCGACCTTGGGCAAGTCACTGCCTCTCTCTCTGACCCCATCTCCTTACTAGAAACTGGGCTGACAATCTCTGTTCCTCTCACCTGGGACTCCAGGGAATCTTTGCATTTCATTTGGCCTCCTCTTCCTGCAGGGCTGCCTGCAAGGAGGCAGAGAGAATGGAGAGGCAGGCCTGTCTGTGGGCTCTCAGGTGAGATGGGTGAAGAGGGAGCAGTGGGTGGGCTAGGGCAGGGCCATGGAGAGTGGCATGTATGGTCACTGCATCCCGAGGACCAGCACTGGAGCAGGAGGAGAGCAGCCTTATCCAGGGGCCCTGCTGCTTTGCTACAGATAGGGTAGGAGGGCTTGCCCAGAGAGGCCTGCCTGCGTTGAGGTGTGGAGACAGGTGGGCTCCTCCAGGCACAAGGAGGCAGACAAGGGCCACCAGGGACCCTGGCACCTATATGTGTATATGTCTGAGGAGGGTCTCTGCATGGCAGGGTACCTGGCTTTACTCACTGCATCTCTGGCCCTGTCAGCTTCTGTCTCTCTCCCTTGCTCTGGCCATGTGTCTCTCTAACCACGTCTCTGCCTGTGCCACCCTCCAGGTGATTCATCTTCCTCACCCCCGCGCCTAGGGGGAGGGCAGGGCAAGACCAGGCCAGGATGTGCTGAGCAGGGCAGGGTAAGCGGCACAGCTGAGCGGAGAGGAGCGCCTCCTCCATTCTGGCCAGGCCCTGCCAGCTTAGGTGGGGAAGGAAGTGAGGAACGACACCCAAAGCAAGGTACAGAGTTGGGGAGGGGCGCTCGGCCTGGGGCCTGGGGCACCCTGTTCCCTCAGTGCTGGGAAAGGACCCTGATCTGAATCCCCTGGGGTGGACCTGGCTGGGATGTAGCCAGGGGTGAGGTCAGGGGCCTAGGGAAGCTGCTGGAAGGAACCCTGTGGGTTGGGCTATTTCTTCCCTTCGGGACTGGGAGACCTAAAATCCCCTGTGACTCTTTCTGCCTGTGTGATCCTGGAAGGGAGGGTGCAGAGGTCTTTTTGTGTGTGTGTGTGTGTGTGTGTGTGTGTGTTCACAACAGAGTTTGCATGTGACATAGTGACTGTTTAGGAGGTGGCAAGTGTCCCACAGGTGTGTGTATTCCTGGGCCTAAGGCTAAGACCCAAGGACACTGTGGATGTGTTTGTCAGATGAGTATGACATAGTAAATGACATTTGTCCCTTGGTCTCCATGGGGAATTGGTTCCAGGACGGCCTGAAGATACCAAAGTCACCAACACTCAAGTCCCTTATATAAAATGGCATGTTATTTGCATATAAACTATGTGTATCTTCCTGTATACTTTTTTTTTTTCTTTTTTTGAGATGGAGTCTCTATCACCCAGGCTGGAGTGCAGTGGCGTGATCTCGGCTCACTGCAACCTCCACCTCCCTGGTTCTAGTGATTCTCCTGCCTCAGCCTCCCGAGTAGCTGGGATTACAGGCATCCACCACCACGCCCAGCTAATTTTTGTATTTTTGTAGAGACAGAGTTTTGCCATGTTGGTCAGGCTGGTCTTGAACTCCTGACCTCAAGTGAACCGCCCGCCTCGGCCTCCCAAAGTTCTGGGATTACAGGTATGAGCCACCGCACCTGACCCTTCCTGTATACTTTAAATCATCGCCAGATTAATTAGAATACCTAATACAATGTAAATGCCATGTAAATAGTTGCTATACTGTATTGGGTTTTATTTATATAATTTTTATTGTTGTATTGCTATTTTTTGTTTCTTTTCCCAAACATTTTCGATCAATCAGCCTCCATGCAGAGGCCGAGGATGCAAAACCAATGGATATGGAGGGCCACCTGTATGCCACATGTCTGTGATTGTGAGTTTGTGATTCTGAGTGTGTGGTATCATGTGACTTTATGCTGTTTTGCCACTGTATGTGATTGTGTCTGACATGGTATAATTGACTCTGTGTGCCTATAGTGTTTGTGTGTAACCGTGTTTGCAGGTGTGACATTATGGTGTGTATGACACTCCATGGCCCTGCAATTGTGAGACACAGTGTAAATGACAATGTACATCTTTGTGACTCAGTGAAACCATGTTTGAAGAATGTCTAGCTGGGTATATGATTGTATGTGGTTGGGCGGTTGTATGAGGCTGTGTGTGAGATGGTCGAATTGCCATTGTGTGACTGTGTGCCTTTGTGATTGCGTGACCATGTTTGCAGGCGTGTGTGATACTGCGAGGCTGTGTGATCGTATGTGAGGTTGTGACTGCAGGTCTTTGTGACTGTGTGTAACTAGGCTTTCAGGAGGGCGATCACCTACAGTTGGGTGAAATGGGTAAATAACACCAAGTGTTTCTGTGACTGAGTGGGCCCATTTGTGACTAGTCATTTATGAGACTGTGTGTGATATAGGCTAACAGACCCTCTGTGGCTGTGAGTGGGAGGCCATGTGGCTGTGACACAGCATAACCTACACCATGTGATGGTGGTACCTCCGGGAGCTCTTGACTACTACTCTCTTGTCCTCACACCTGTTTGCCTCCATCTCTCCCTCTGCAAGGGGTTTTTGTGGCTCCCTTCTGCTACAGGATGGATGTCAGCCTAGCATCAAAGGCCTTTCCCACTCCTCTCTGACCCCACCTGACTTCTCTATCATTTGAGGCACTCCCACAGCCCCCCGCCCAGCCAGGATCACATGAGCCCCACATTCCTTTCTTTGGGGCATGCCATCCCTGGGGTGGGGGATCCCTCACTGCCTCCCAGACCAAATCCTCTCTCCTAAGCATGACCATCATCTCCTCTAGAGCCAAAGATAGAGGTGGCTTTAGGGGACATACAATGAGGGAAGAGGGACAGTACAAAAAGGCCTCCCCTTTTTCCAAACTGGCTGCTTGATTTAAAGTTATTTCTGTGATCTGAACTCTGGATGCTGCACGTGTGTGTGTGGCAGGGGTGGAAGGTGTGTGTGGGTCTGTGTAGATGTGGAAGTTGAGGAGGGTAATACAGATTGCTGAGAAGTTGGGATTTTGTTTTCATTTTTCTTCTTCTTCTTCTTTTTTTTTTTTTTTTTTTCTTGAGACGGCATCTTGCTCTTTTGTCCAGGTGGAGTGCAGTGGGGTGATCTCAGCTCCCCGGAACCTCCACCTCCCAGGCTCAACTGATCCTCCCACCTCAGCCTCCCAAGTAGCTGGGAATACAGGTGCACACCACCATGCCCAGCTAACTTTATATTTTTTGTAGAGACAGAGTCTCACTTTGTTGCCCAAACTCATCTCGAATTCCTGAGCTCAAGCAATCCTCCCTTCTTGGCTTCCCAAAGTGCTGGGATTATAGTCATGAGCCACTGTGCCCAGCCAGAAGTTGGGATTTCAAGAAGCAAAACTTGCTCATGAAACACAATTTCATCATTTTTAAGCATACTTAGCTGCACAAAATTGTAAACAAGAAAGTCTAGATATTGTCAGAGCCTTAACAAAAATGTTGAAGAATGGTTTATACTCAGCATACCTATGTGGCTGTATAAACAAGGGCCGCAAACGCATATATAAAGTTCAGGGTGCTCACAGCCACCCCCAGCCTGGTTAAACTCACTAGTAATACTGCCTGCTGACATACGTGGAATTAATGCACTAGTCACAAAGAATTCTTATCTGTTGATGAAAACAGCCAGCCCCAGCCCTGGGTCTGGCTCTCCATCTGAGGGCTAGGATAGGGGCTTCCCAGAAAAACACTGTGGCCAGGAAAGGGGCTCAGAGAAACCCAATACCCCAGATAGGCTGCTAAGACATGCCAGTCTTAACTTTAACCCCATTCCCCTTTGGGTTAAAGTCAGTTACTTCACACCCATTTTCTCTCTTCCTGCAGGGCTGCACCAGGGAAACGGATCCTGGTTAAAAGTTTGTCCCTGACCCTGGTCAGACTAGAGCCTCATCCGGAAGGTCCCCAGAGGCTTCGCTCAGACCCAGGCCCCCCCACCGAAACCCCTAGCCAGCGTCCTTCACCACTGAAGCGGGCACCGGGCCCAAAGCCACAGGGTAAGTGGTCCCGGAAAAGAGCAGAGAAGTGGCCCAGGGGAGGGGACAGAGGAGGGGAGAAGTTAGCCAGTGGCAGAGAAGAGGGTTTGTTAGAAGGATAGGGAGGCACCGTGCTCCGGGGGCAGTGCTACCTACCTAGTGCACAGAGGGCTGTGGCCTGAGGCTAATGTGTGCATACTGTGATCTCACCTCAGCCCCTTTGTGTCTACCTCAGGCAAAGGAGCAGATTGTGGTTTGTGGAGGGGGTTGTGGCCTGGCCATGACAGCCAGCCACCTCCAAATCCAGCTTTTTTTTTTCTGAGACAGAATCTCACTCTGTCACCCAGGCTGGAGTGCAGTGGCATGATCTTGGCTCACTGCAGCCTCTGCCTCCTGAGTTCAAGCAATTCTCCTGCCTCAGCCTCCCAAGTAGCTGGGACTATCGGCACGCACCACCATGCCCAGCTAGTTTTTGTATTTTTAGTAGAGATGGGGTTTCACCATGTTAGCCAGGCTCAAATCCAGCTCACTGATGTCTCCCTTCTCTCTTTCCCATTCATCTCTCCAGTGCCCCCAAAGCCAGCTACCTGCAGATGCCCCGGATGCCACCCCCACTGGAGCCCATCCCCCCTCCACCATCACGCCCACTGCCTGCCGACCCCGAGTGGCCAAAGGCCTGGCCCCCAGAGCAGAGGCCAGCCCAGTTCTGCAGCAGTATCCTCACTGATTGAGAAGTTTGAAAGGTGAGTCTGGTCCCTAGGGCACCCTCTAGGAGAAATGGGGAGCCTGGGACAGGAAAGAATAGTCAGGAGAGGCCTCTCAGTCAAGCTCATACCCTGCCTCCATGTGTGTCCACCACCCACCTCAGAGAGCCTGTGATTGTCGCCTCGGATAGGCCAGCCCCTGGCCCCAGCCCAGGTCCCCCAGAGCCAGCCATGTTGCCACAGCCACCCTCGCAGCCACCAGTGCCCCAGCTCCTGGAGGGTGAGGCCTCCCGCTGCCTGTTCCTGCTGGCTCCTGGGCCCCGGGACGGCGAGAAGGTGCCCAACCGGGACAGCGGCATTGATAGCATCAGCTCGCCATCCAACAGCGAGGAGACCTGCTTCGTCAGTGATGACGGGCCCCCCAGCCACAGCCTCTGCCCTGGGCCTGCTGCCCTGGCTAGTGTGCCTGTTGCCTTGGCCGACCCCCACCGGCCTGGCTCCCAAGAGGTTGACAGTGACCTGGAGGAGGAGGACGACGAGGAGGAGGAGGAAGAGAAGGACAGAGAAATCCCAGTGCCCCTGATGGAGAGACAGGAGTCTGTGGAGGTACTGACCTGTGTTCACTGAGAGGCAGGACCATGTGGAGAACCTGGGAGCCTTTTATGCTTGATTCTTCCCCTAGCTCAGTATTTCTTGAAATAAGACCTTGTTTCCAAGCTCTGTGACACTGGGCAAGTCTTTTTCCCCCTCCGCTCCCCTACCATAAGCCTCAGTTTCCTTATTTGTAAAACGGAAAGTCTCTTACATCCATAGAGACTTTTCAACAGCTGGAGGAGGGGCACAAGAGCTAGAGCCCTGCAGGGGCCTGAGGCTGTGCAGATGAAGGCTCTTGGCAGCAAGGACCCCTTTCTGTGCCTGGGCAGCCTGACATTTCTTCAGAAGGCACCCTTGCACTTGAGTTAGATCTCAGCCAGAATGGTTGCTCTGCCAGGACCAAGCTGAAGTGTGACGGCCAAAGCCAGGGACTGCCAGCACGGCAGGTAGTCAGCAAATATATCTAACGAATAGGAAACTGGGCCAACAGGCAATGAGTTTTATACGTTCTTATACTTTTGTGCTTTTCTCACACCCCAGGTACTCAGCAAGCCCTTGCTGATAGTGTACTGCATAGGTGAATAAATGATTAATTAACATTTATACACCATTTAATCTGTAGTCTGCTGTGTTTTATTTATATTAAATTATCTAATTGTCTCCATTATCAATAGACTTCGGTCCTATTATTATTTGTTTTTGTTTCTCGCCAGCCTCTACGTTAAATAGATCCTATTATTATCTGTATTTATGGGTGAGGCGTCCTGAATACAGAGCTGTTAAAGAACTTATGCAAGCTAGTGAATGGCAGAGCTTAGGATTTGAACCCAGGAAGTCTGACTTACCATCCCACATGCTTAACCACTACACTCTGCTGAGTCAGAATAGAGAGAGTGGGTGAATGAGTTGTTCAGTCAGGGAGTGCATGTCATCAGAATGGAGGGGTAGGCTTTATGGTAGACTGGGGGGTCAGGGATGAAGCTGAAGGACTTACAGATCTGGATATGGGGGTCAAGGTTATCTTAGGGTGGTATTAGGCTTAGAGTGGCATGGGAACTCTTTTAAGAATTCTGGGGGCTTGGGTGAGGGTTAGGATAGAGGATGATGGATCAGGGGTTACTGTTTCTCCTTTCCAGTTGACGGTGCAGCAAAAGGTGTTTCACATTGCCAATGAGCTCCTGCAAACTGAGAAGGCCTACGTTTCCAGGCTTCATCTCCTGGATCAGGTGAGTGACCCCTTGCGGGTACCAGGGCCCCAGGACCTTGTAGGTGCATTTCAAGGAGGAAGTGATAGGGCCTGAGTTCAATCCCACCATTGTGGCCAGAATTTAGAGGCGGTAAGACTCCTCTCTGACCTTGAAGTCAACTTGTCCCTGAAGCCAACTCTGATGATGCCCCAAGCTTGATCCTGATACCAACCCTCACCCGTAATGCTGGGCAGGTATACCAGCCCTGCCTGCGACCTGACACTAGTGCTGACTTGGACCCAGATCCTGAATTTATCCCTGGCTGTGAGCTTCATTCTAACCCTAGCCCTATTCCAGATCCCCAATCCACTAGAGTCCCTGAGAGTAGAGATTTTTTATCTTTGTTCACTGCTCTATCTTACCCTCTATGACAGTGCCTCGCACACAGCAGACACTCAAAAATATTCATTAAATAAACGGATCTAATTCCAACTTTCTCTCTGACCCTGAATCTATTCTAAGCCTGACCTTGATCCTGACTTCTAATTGTTCCAAAGCCTAACTCTTGGCAGCAGGGACCCCTTTCTGTGCCTGGGCAGCCTGACATTTCTTCAGAAGGCACCCTCGCTCTTGAGTTAGGTCTCAGCCAGAATACTTGCTCTGCCAGGATCAAGCACAAGTGTGGGGACCAAAGCCAGGGACTGCTGGAATAACCTGAAATCCATCTCCCCAATATATAACCCTAACCCCATTCCCTGTCTCCTCAGTCTCAAGACCAATGCTGATCCAAAAGCTCCACAAGCCTCCCCACAAATACTGCCCTCACCCATAAGCTGCCCTTCACCAGCCAAGCCCCAGGCCCAGCTGGGCTGAGTGCTTCTGCCCTGCCCCACAGGTGTTCTGTGCCCGGCTGCTGGAAGAAGCTCGGAACCGCAGTTCCTTCCCGGCCGACGTTGTCCACGGCATCTTCTCTAACATCTGCTCCATCTATTGCTTCCACCAGCAGTTCCTGCTACCTGAGCTAGAGAAGCGCATGGAGGAATGGTGAGGGGCCCTAGACCTAGACTGCCCACTCCCCTGTCCACCTGCCTGCCGAGCCCAGACCCAGAAGTGTACACAAGACTTCATTTCTGCTTGCTCTTCCTCTTAGTGACTTTTGAAAAAAGAATCAGAGCCGGGCACGGTGTCATCCCAGCACTTTGGGAAGCTGAGGCAGGTGAATCACCTGAGGTCAGGAGTTCGAGAACAGCCTGGCCAACATGGCAAAACCCTGTCTCTACTAAAAATATTAAAAATTACCCTGGCGTGATGGCACGCGCCTGTAGTCCCAGCTACTCGGGAGGCTGAGGCACAAGAATCACTTGAACCCGGGAGGCAGAGGTGTGGTGACCCAAAATTGCACCATTGCACTCCAGCCTAGGTGATAGAGCTAGACTCTTAAAAAAAAAAAAGAAAAAGAAAAAAGAATCAGGCCCAAGCTCTGCCTTCCAGGACTTCCCAGTCTGATGTGGAACAGAGACCAGAACTCAGAAAATTACAACAGAATAGCATAGCCTATAGGAGTATCAGGTTAGGAGCCAAATTGGCTGAGTTCAAATTCCAGCTGTGCCACTTGCTAACTTTGAGCAAGTTTCTTAAGTTGCTGTGCCTCAGTTTCCTCATCTATAAAATGGGGGAAAATAATAACAGCCTACCTTGTAGGGTTGTTTTAAGGATTAAATAATACATAAAAGACCTTAGAACAGTACCAGTATAGGCAGGCATGGTGGCTCATGCCTGTAATCCCAGCGCTTTGGGAGGCCGAGGCAGGCGGATCACGAGGTCAAGAGATCGAGACCATCCTGGCTAACACGGTGAAACCCAGTCTCTACTAAAAATACAAAAAATTAGCCGGGGTGGTGGCAGGCGCCTGTAGTCCCAGCTACTGGGGAGGCTGAGGCAGGAGAATGGTGTGAACCCGGGAGGTGGAGCTTGCAGTGAGCTGAGATCATGCCACTGCACTCCAGCCTGGGCAACAGAGCAAGACCCCGTCTCACAAAAAACAAAAAAACAAAAAAAAAAAATAAAAAGCAAACAAACAAAAAACAGTACCAGGTGTATACAGTAAGTGCTCAATGGACGTGAGCCTTTTTTATTTTTACAGTGCTATGATAGAGCAGAGAATGGGAGGCTGTGGGAAGCCAGACAAATGGACCAAGCCTAGCTTGGAGATTACAGAAGGATTCAGGGAGAAGGTGATGCCTAAGCTGAGTCCTCAGGTAGAAGGGCAAGATTTACAGGCAGCCTCCCAGGCTCCAGGCCTTCTTCCAATCCAGCCTTTAGAGTCCACACCATTTGCCAGAATGGTCTTTCTAAACAACAGTCAGACCGTGTCTCTCCCTGCTTAAAATCATGTCCACATTCCCCATACCTACAGATTCTCCACACCTACAGAATCAAGTGTGTCCCCCTCACCAGACTGTGACCACAGAGGGCCAGCATAAAGCCTGGTTCCTATATTTCTCCACGAGTCTGTGAACCCTGAGGGCTGGGACCAGGTCTGGTTTGCTTTGCTCCTGCACCAGACTGACCAATGAGGAGTAGGACCAGGCCTGGTCTCTTTGTCTTACCTACCAGATGGTGACCCTCTCCGGGCTCAAATGGGTGTGACTCTTTTCTGTGTCCCCAGCATCACCCAGCACACAATTGATAATCAGTATATGAAGTGGTCCTGGCAGTAAGGTCTCAGGGTGGGTACTCCAACCAGCACTCGGGCAGGGCAGAATTGAGGCAGGTGGCATCCCAGGCTGTGGTCTGAAGTCAAGCCGAGCCTCTTGGCTCATTGGCCTGTAATGTAAGCAGCATTTCTGAAGGAGCAGACTAGCTGAGAAGTAGGTTTCTAGAATGAGATGAAGGTATCTGGAGACCTGTGGGGGAAGATTCTGAGGGGCAAAGAGCAGCAGGACCACTCAGCCCCTAATTCCACCCCAGGGACCGCTACCCACGCATTGGAGACATCCTGCAGAAACTGGCCCCCTTCCTCAAGATGTATGGTGAGTATGTGAAGAACTTTGACCGGGCTGTGGAGCTGGTCAACACCTGGACAGAGCGTTCCACCCAGTTTAAAGTCATCATCCATGAGGTGCAGGTAAGTGGTCAAGCTGGAGGGAGCAGACTGGGGGAGGAGAGGTCTGCAGGGACGTGGTCGGGGATCTGCAGCCAGATCTGAACCCCTCTGCTTCTGCCTGTCACAGAAGGAGGAAGCCTGTGGCAACCTGACATTGCAGCACCACATGCTGGAGCCTGTGCAGCGCATCCCCCGCTATGAGCTTCTTCTCAAGGACTATCTGTTAAAGCTGCCCCATGGCTCCCCGGACAGCAAGGATGCCCAAAGTGAGTGTGTGCACCCAGGCCCCTTCCTACTCCTCCACACTAATAGCTCTAGGCCAGACCTCTGAGGCAGGACCCCAAGACTTAATTCACAGGGTCAGCCTTCCATTGCCTCATGATTGAGATCCAGAGGAGGATCTCCAAACTGAAAGGCCCACGTTGAGGTTCTGAAGTGAGACCCAGGATGAGATCCTCCTTCTGAATGTTCTCTTTGGGTATTCAGGCAGGGCCCTCCAAGTTGAGCCCCCTGCCCGAATACCTGAAGAGAACATTCAGAAGGAGACCCCCAACCTGAACTTCCCAACTGGAAGCCCAGAGTTTGAGGAGCATGCCTATTATGATCCCCTAAAGGAAACTCATCATTTCCTAGATCGAGACCCCAAGGCTGACCCCTAGACTCACCCTCAAATGAAATTTTACCAAATGGAAAGGAAACTGAGCCTGAAACTTCAGGGACTGAGCCACCACGCTGAGAGGCCAAACTGACCCCTCAGGCCAAACCCACATCACAGAATCTCCACAGCTGAGCTCCCCAGAGAGAGCCCTGGCTCATCAATTTTCCATCCTCCAGATTTAGAGCTTTCCTCCATGTCCATCAGCCACTACCCAGAATGAACCTCCCAAAAGAACCTCCAAATTGAGTACCCTAGACTGGACCCCAAATTTTCCACCTCTCAAATTTGGATCTCTAGGCTGAGATACCTCCTCCCCAGACTGAATCCTTAACCACTAGAAAATCCTTGAACCACTAGAAAAGTCTTCTATCCTGATTCCTCCAGTATCAGCCTGAACCCCATACCCAGATAGAGCTCCCACAGCCTACCTCACTTTCTCTTCCCCAGATTGTTATTTTCATTCATTCATTCACTTAACAGCTACTTACTGAGCACCTCCATGTTTTTGTGCATTGTTCTAGGTACTGGGGATATAGAGGTGAACAAAACAGACAAGGTCCTTGATCTCAGGGGGCATATATTCTAGTCAGCAAGAGACACAGTAAACAAAAATAATAAACACACAGTAGAGGCCAGGCGCAGTGGCTCACACCTGTAATCCCAGCACTTTGGGAGGCTGAGACCAGGGGATCGCCTGCGGTCAGAAGTTTGAGACCAGCCTGGCCAACATGGTGAAACCCTGTCTCTACTAAAAATACAAACATTAGCTGGGCGTAGTGGCAGGCACCTGTAATCCCAGCTATTCGGGAGGCTGAGGCAGGAGAATTGCTTGAACCCAGGAGGCAGAAGTTGCAGTGAGCCGAGATTGCGTCACTACACTTCAGCCTGGGCAACAGACCAAGACTCCATTTCAAAAAAAAAAAAAAAGATAGTTGGGCGTGGTGGGTGGGTGCCTGTAATTCCAGCTACTCGGGATGCCGGTGCAGGAGAATCACTCGAACTCGGGAGGCAGAGGTTGCATTGAGCTGTGATTGAGCCACTGCGCTCCAGCCTGGGTGATAGAGTGAGACTCCATCTCAAGAATAAATAAATAAGTAAATAAATACACAGTAGAATATTAGATAGGTGCTGAGTGTAATTCTGAGAATTAGAAGAGGGGGGCATGACAGTGGCTGGAGAGCCTACTTGAGATTGGGTGGCCTGACTAGAAGACAGTGAGTCAAAACCTGAATAAAAAGAAGGTAAGCACATGCCTGTTGGAGTGGAGCATGTTCCAGGCAGAAGCAACAGCAAGTATAGTGTCCAAGGCAAGGGGAGATATTAGAGGAGGTGGGGTGCTGGACAGGTTGCATATCTCTGAACGTGACAAGTGAGAGTAGAATGGTAGAAATGGGGTTGGAGAGAGGAGCAAAGACTGAAGGCCAAGATAAGGAGATGGATTTTATTCTGAGTGTGGTGGGTAGCCATGGGAAGGTTTCGATGTTGATCACTTGGGGAGCAAGAGAGAGAGCTGAGAGATCAGTTAGAAGGCTTTTGCAATAATCCAAGTGAGAAAAGTGGCTTGGATGAGGACAGTAGCAGTAGAATCAGTGAGAAATGGTTGGATTCAGGATATATGCTTTTCAGAAGCAGCACTGAGAGGACTAGGGTGGAGTGGATGCGGGGCTTGAGAGAAAGAGTCAGGAATGACTTGTAGGTTTTTGGCTGGTGGTGATGGTTTCTAAGATGATCTTAGGAGTCTGTTTTTGGACATGTTCAAAGTGAGCTGCTAGTCGGGCAGTTAGATGAATCTAGAATTCCAGGGAGAGATTTGGATGTCATTTGCACATAGATAGTATTCCAAAGCAATAGGGCTAGCCGAGATCACCAAAGGGAGTGAGTGTAAAAGGAGAGGAAAGAGGGCCAAGGACAAACCTCAGGGAAGTGGAATCAGCAAAGGAGACTTAGAAGGAGCAGTCCTAGGCTGGGTGCGGTGGCTCACGCTTGTAATCCCAGCACTTTTGGAGGCCGAGGCAGGTGGATCACGAAGTCAGGAGTTTGAGACCAGCCTGGCCAACATGGTGAAACCCCGTCTGTACTGAAAATTCAAAAATTAGCCAGGTATGGTGGTGCACGCCTGTAATCCCAGCTAGTCAGGAGGCTGAGGCAGTAGAACCACTTGAACCGGGAGGCAGAAGTTGCAGTGAGCGAGGTGGCGCCACTGCACTCCAACCTGGGTGAAGAGTAAGACCCCATCTCAAAAAAAAAAAAAAAAAAAAAGGAGGAGCCCTAAAGGTAGGAAGAAAACAAAGAAAGCGTGGGGTCCTAAAAGCCGTAAGAATGGGGGTTGAGCCGGGTGTGGTGGCTCACGCCTGTAATCCTAGCAATTTGGGAGGCCGAGGCAGGCAGATCACCTGAGGTCTGGAGTTTGAGACCAGCCTGAATAAAAAGGAGGTCTGGAGTTTGGCCAAGATGGTGAAACCCCGTCTCTACTAGAAATACAAAAATTAGCCAGGCGTGGTGGCCGTGCCTATAATCCCAGCTACCCTGGAGGCTGAGGCAGGAGAATCACTGGAACCTGGGAGGCTGAGGCTGCAGTGAGCCGAGATCGTGCCACTGCATTCCAACTGGGCTGCAGAGTGAGGCTCCCATCTCAAAAAAAAAAAAAAAGAATGGGGAGTGGACAGTTGTGTCCGCTGCTGTGTCGCTTCCCATACTAAGCCTCCTCTACCCTGCCAGATGGGGCACTTCACTAACAAGCCTGGACCCCTAGAAAGAACTAGGCCTCTAGAAAGTTTAATAGCTAAGCTCTACAAGCAGATATCTGCAGCATAAGTAAGTACCTCATTCCTCCTGCTGAAAAAGAGCCCTCACTGATGTGCCAGCCTGAACTTCTAGAAAGGGCCTTCCAGACTGATTCCCTGGAATGGGCCCCATGGACTGACATCTCCAAACTGAACCTTCATACTAAGCCCAGTCTGAGGTCCCAGTTATAGATCCCAACACGGTTTCTCAAACTAAGATCCCCAGACTGGGCCTCTTCCCACCTGGATTACTCTTCCCACCCTGAGTCCTGAGAGTGGGGTCCCAGTGAGAGCCTTCAGCCTGAAGTCCCCAAAAGAGCTTCCCAGTCTGATCTCCTTGGCCACCATTCTATAGACAAGTATTGCCAACTGAGCACCCTAGATTAATTCTCCTATTTCATATCCCTCAGACTGAAACTTTCAGCCTGAACTTAAAAGACTGACTCTCCAGGTCTGTCCTACAGACTGAAGCCCCACTGTGCCCCCAGACTGGATTCCTTGAGTCCCCCAGAGGGAACCCTGAAATTCAGCAGCCCAGACTGAGCTCCAGACAGAGATTCCAGGCTGTGTTCTCCCCAGCCCAAGTGCCCTAGACTGATGACCCCTATTTTTCTTTTTTCTTTTTTCTTTTTCTTTTTTCTTTTTTCTTTTTTTTTTTTTTTTTTTTTTGAGACAGAGTCTTGCTCCATTGCCCAGCTAGAGTGCAGTGGCGTGATCTCGGCTCACTGCAACCTCTGCCTTCCTGGTTCTAGCGATTCTGCAGCCTCAGCCTCCCGAGTAGCTGGGATTACAGGCACCCACCACTGCGCCCGGCTAATTTTTGTATTTTTAGTAGAGACGGGGTTTCACCATCTTGGCCAAACTGGTCTCGAACTCCTGACCTCGTGATCCACCTGCCTCGGCCTCCAGAAGTGCTGGGATTACAGGCATGAGCCACCATGCCCGGCCAACGACCCCTATTTTTCATTTACCAGATGGAGAGTCCCATGATGAGCTCCAGGACTAATGCCCTAGATTATGAGACTGTCCCCCAAATTAAGCCACTCAGGCTAAGTGCCTAGTCCCAGGCCCACATTGAGCTCCCAGGACTCAGTTCTGCAATTTTATTTTCACACTGGATCCCCAGCACATCCCCAGGTGAAAATTCTCCAAATAAGCTCCCTGCACTAGACCCAAAGTGAGCCACCAATGAAAACGACCTAGAGTGGGCTCCAGATAGAGTCCATTTTCTCAACTGTGTATCCTTGGGCAAGCTGCTCAGCCTCTCAGCCTAAGTTTTCTCACATGTAGAATGGGGATGACAATGATACCTACCTCATGGTTGTTTTGAGAAGTAATGAGATAATCTGGGTAAAGCGCCTAGCACAATGCCTGGTACATGGTAAAGGCTCAATAAATGTTAGCTGCTTTTATTACTAAATGCGCTGGCTAATGCCCATCCCTCTAAAATTGGCCCCAGGTTGAATATGAGAAATTTATTTTTTATTTATTTTTTATTTATTTATTATTTTATTTATTTATTTATTTATTTATTTATTTGAGAGGGAGTCTCACTCTGTCACCCAGGCTGGAGTGCAGTGGTGCAATCTTGGCTCACTGCAACCTCTGCCTCCCAAGTTCAAGCAATTCTCCTGCCTCAGCCTCCCAAGTAGCTGGGGATTACAGGCGCCCACCACCACGCCTGGCTAAATTTTGTATTTTGGGTAGAGACAGGGTTTCACCATGTTGGCCAGGATGGTCTTGATCTCTTGACCTCGTGATCTGCCCACCTTGGTCTCCCAAAGTGCTGTGATTACAGGCATGTGCCACCACACCCAGCCTATTATTTTTATTTTTATTTTATTTGAGACTGAGTCTCTCTCTTTTGCCAGGCTGGAGTGCAATGGCACAATCTCGGCTCACTTCTATCTCTGCCTCCTGGGTTCAAGCAATTCCCCTGCCTCAGCCTCCCGAGTAGCTGGGACTACAGGCACGCACCACTACGCCTGGCTAAGTTTTGTATTTTAGTAGAGATGGGGTTTCACCATGTTGGCCAGCATGGTCTCGATCTCCTGACCTCATGATCTGCCCACCTCGGCCTCCCAAAGTGCTGGGATTACAGGCGTGAGCCACCGCGCCCGGCCTTTTATTATTATTATTTTTTTAAGTGAAAGCAAGTTTATTAAGAAGTGAAGAAATAAAGAATGCCTACTCCATAGGCAGAGCAGCCTGAGTTGAAGAAATTGAGTTTCCTGTTTTGTATCAATCCCAACCCTATCTGAGGCCCCAGCATGAACCTCAGAGCTTGAGCTTGGCCATCTGAGCTTCCCTAATGGAGCCTCCCAGATTGAACTCCCCACATCATGTCCAGAGATGAAACTTTGTCCCCAGAAACAACTTCCCGGTCTGGTTTTCTGAGCTGTTCAGAATGAGAATCTCTGAATGAGAGCCCACCTGAGATATGCATACTAAGAGTCTCAGCCCAAGATCCTAAGCTGAGCTCCCAAATTTTTACCCCTCAGACTAAATTCCCCAGGCTGAGCCTCACAGAATCATATGTCTGGTTCCCCAAACTGACTTGCCCACTTTCTACTTTCCAGACTGCACTCTAGAGCCTGGACCCTAGACCAATCTCCCCATACCAGGCCATCTGGAACTCCTGGCCTCTGTTGCCTACACTGGGCCCAAGACTAAACTCCAAACCAAGATCCTAGACTGCCAAGCCCAGACCAGGCCCCACTAAAGCTTCCAAACCAAGCCCCTACATCAGGCCCCCCAGATTGCAGTCCCTAGCCTGAACCCCTAAGTGAAATTCTAGACTGAAATCCCCACACTAAGGCCCCAGATAAGGACTGTACACCCTGGATCCTTGGAAATGCCGGTCTGTACTCCACATGAGACATCTCCAGACAGAGCTCGTTGTAACAAAGCCTCCAGTCAGAGCCCATCAGCCTACACAGGCCTGAGCTTGTGTGCCCACAACTTGCCAGAGTCTTCTTCCTATCCCCTTCCCTGGGTGCCTCCTACCTCTACCACTCAGCCTGCCCCCTGTCCTGGGGTGGGGGAGATGTAGGATGTGTAGGAAAAGAGGCAGCTGGGAGATCATTCCCAGCTCTGATGCCAACTCTGCCACCCAGGTAGGCAACCTAGGGTGGCCACCTTCTTCTTCCTGAGTCTTGATTTCCTCATTAGATAAATGGGGCACAATCACCTATGTTACAGGGTTGTTGTGAGGGTTGAAGGAGCTAATTTATCCAAAGCATCTGCCTGGAGAGGGCATTGGGACCTTGGCCCTGTCCTAGGGAGCTCCTAGTCTACTGAGGAATTGGATGCAGATGTATAAATACACGATGAGCACTGTGACTAGTGGGACAGAAGGGAGCAAAGGAGAATATGAGAACCCAGACAGGGTCCTAACCCAGCCCGCAACTTGGGCAGGCTCACTGGAGGAGGTGAGCTGGATCCAGAAGACAGAGTGACAGTTGGCCAGATGAAGTAAGACGGGACATGTTTAGGGAGGTGCAGGAAGCTGGAGTGGCCAGCAGAAGCCACATCACCAAGGACTTTGAGTCTTTCTTTTTTTTTTTTTTTTTTTTTTGAGACGGAGTCGCCCAGCTGGAGTGCAGTGGCGTGATCTCAGCTCACTGCAAGCTCCACCTCCAGGGTTCAAGTGATTGTCCTGCCTCAGCCTCCCGAGTAGCTGGGATTATGGGCATGTGCCACCATGCCTGGCGAAGTTTTGTAATTTTAGTAGAGACAGGGTTTTGCCATGTTGGCTAGGCTGGTCTTGAAGTCAGGTGATCTGCCCCCCTCGGCCTCCTAAAGTATTGGGATTACAGGCGTAAGCCACCACGCCCGGCCTCACCAAGGGCTTTGAATGTCAGGCTAAAGGGTTAGGTCTTTACCCTGCAGGCACAGGGGAGCCACTGACAGATTTGAGCAGAAGAGTGACAGTAAACTGTGTGAGAAAGTTCCTTCTGGCAGCCAGGATGGAAGAAGGGTTGAAGATTAGAGCCCGGCCCCTGAAAGGCATGTGGACGCCTGAGCTGGGACAGGGGCCATAGATCTCCTTGAGCACCAAAACTTGGTCATGAAGAGAGAGCCTCTTAGGAAAACAAGACTTGGTTGGCCAGCCATATGGACCTTCTTCAGAAGCACCTCTGCTCCTCCAGCACAGGCTGATCTGAGTGGGGAGATCCAGCACATACAGAACGGGGTACACGGAGACTGTGGCCAGGCCTTAAGCATGGGTGGGATTTATTAGTGGGTGGAGATGTACAGGGACTCATTTCAGCTTTTTTTTTTTTTTTTCTGACAGTACCTGGTCACTATAGGAAATATGGAAATTACAGGAAAAGATGAAATAGGGAAAAAAATCACCTGTGATCTGAGCCCCCAGAGAATAAGCACAATGAACATTGTGACATAAATTCTTCCTGGTGTTTTTTAGACATGTATACTTGTAAAGTGAGATCATTCTATATAAACATGTTTGTATCCTTTTTTTTTTTTTTTTTTGAAACGGAGTCTCGCTCTGTCGCCCGGGCTGGAGTGTAGTGGCCGGATCTCAGCTCACTGCAAGCTCCGCCTCCCGGGTTCACGCCATTCTCGTGCCTCAGCCTCCCGAGTAGCTGGGACTACAGGCGCCCGCCACCTCACCCGGCTAGTTTTTTGTATTTTTTAGTAGAGACAGGGTTTCACCGTGTTAGCCAGGATGGTCTCGATCTGCTGACCTCGTGATCCGCCTGTCTTGGCCTCCCAAAGTGCTGGGATTACAGGCTTGAGCCACCGCGCCCAGCCTGTATCCTTTTTTTAAAACACCCTGAGCATTTCCCAGATTATTAAAAGCCCTACATGAGGATCATTTGTAAAGGTTGTTTAATATTCCATTATATGAAGACGGCATAATGTATTTAACTGAACCCCTACAGGTGGCCATATGTTTTGGCAGGGAAGAGGCACGGCCTCTTTTTTTTTTTTTTTTTTTGGCAGGGAAGAGGTACAGGTGGGTGTGCTCCCCTACAGATGGACATTTTTGTTTCCCACTTGGAACTGTTGTAAATAACAATATGATGAAAGTGTGTTTGTGTATAGAATGTGTATTTTCCTAGCATAGATACCCAGAATCAGAATCATTGAGACAAAGAACAGGATCATCTCATTGTTTCTTTATATGGCTTTTTCTGATTGTAAAAGTAATACATGTTATTTGTCAAAAATATGGAAAATACAGAAAAACCTAAAGAAGATAATAAAAACCACCCATAGTCCCACCGTCCAGAGACAACATGGGTATGCTTCCTTCTGGTTACATATGTAACTCTTATTGTTATTATTAATAGTAATAATAATCTTGGCAAGCTTGCATTTTTTTATTGGCTGCCAACTATTCCATCTATTGTGATTCTGGCATTGTGACATTGAACTTCTTTTTTTTTTTTTTTTTTTTTTTTTGAGACGGAGTCTCGCTCTGCCGCCCAGGCTGGAGTGCAGTGGCCGGGTCTCAGCTCACTGCAAGCTCCGCCTCCTGGGTTTACGCCATTCTCCTGCCTCAGCCTCCCAAGCAGCTGGGACTACAGGCGCCCGCCATGTCGCCCGGCTAGTTTTTTTTTTTTTTTTTTGTATTTTTTAGTAGAGACGGGGTTTCACCATGTTAGCCAGGATGGTCTCGATCTCCTGACCTCGTGATCCGCCCGTCTCGGCCTCCCAAAGTGCTGGGATTACAGGCTTGAGCCACCGCGCCCGGCCGACATTGAACTTCTGATTTTAAATGATGTTGCTGTGGACCTCTTTGAGGGTGAAGCTTTCTGAGATGGGAGGGTGTGATCAAGCCAGGAGGAGGTATTCAGGGAGGAAAGAAAGAAACCCCGAGGCCGGGTGCGGTGGTTCACGCCTGTCATCCCAGCACTTTGGGAGGCTGCGTTGGGCAGATCACAAGATCAGGAGTTTGAGACCAGCCTGGCCAACATAGTGAAACCCCCATTTCTACTAAAAATAAAAAATTAGCCGGGCATGGTGGCACACGCCTGTAGTCCCAGCTACTTGGGAGGCTGAGGCAGGAGAATCACTTGAACCCAGGAGGCAGAGGTTGTGGTGAGCCGAGATCATGCCACTGCAATCCAGCCTAGGCAACAGAGCGAGACTCCGTCTCAAAAGAAAAAAAAAAAGGAGCCCCGGAAAGGCTCTTCTCTGCTAGTCCCCCATCTGACCTCACCTCTCTCTGCCTGTAGAGTCTCTGGAGCTGATAGCCACAGCAGCAGAGCACTCGAATGCTGCCATCCGCAAAATGGTGAGTGGCCCTTCTAGCCCCTGCCCTTCCTTGGCCACCCACCTGTGGTGTCTCCATCCTGGGGTGGGGGTGTCATGACTTGTGAGCATCTGACAGGAGGCTGGCACCCCAACCGTGCCTTTTGTTCCCTGTCTTCTGCCAGGAGCGAATGCATAAGCTGCTGAAGGTATATGAGCTGTTAGGGGGCGAGGAGGACATTGTCAGCCCCACCAAAGAGCTCATAAAAGAAGGCCACATCCTTAAGCTGTCAGCAAAGAATGGGACCACTCAAGACCGATACCTCATACTAGTAAGTGCCAGGCATGGAATTGTGGGTGGGTCATGCCCCTCCCAACACACACACACACCACACACACACACACACACACACACACACATAGTGACCTGGTACTCAAGACTATACCTCCTTTCATTCCTGAAAGAGGAAAATAATGAAAAACAAAGACTAGACCTCCTGCTAGCCATTCTCTCCTCTAGTAATGAATTGTATTTTCACTACCTAGCTAGGATTTTTTTTTCTCCACTTTACAGATGAAGTAACTAAGCTTTGCAGAGAAGTGACTTGCCTGAGGTTCCCCACTAGGGAGTGTCTTCCACGCCTAGGCTCTTTCCTTGTGACCCCTGTGCCCAATTGGGCTGTCTTTTCTCCATCTATTGCCTACAATCCTCAGCAGTAAAGCTTCAGGGTAAGGAGCTGGGCCACATCCCCACTAGGCCCTCCACACATACATCCCAAACTTTTTCCTTCCTAGTTCAACGACCGCCTCCTTTACTGCGTGCCCAGGCTGCGGCTCCTTGGCCAGAAGTTTAGCGTGCGGGCACGCATCGATGTAGATGGCATGGAGGTGAGCATCCAGGAGGTGGGAAATGGGAACCTGGAGTGGGGCATTGGTGTTGGAAGGAACAAAGATACTGGCTTTGACCCCGAGTCTGTGTGTGTATGTGTGCAGAGAGCTAGGGCCCTGTGGAGTTCAGTGGCCTCACCATGCCCCTTTCTCCCTCCATTCAGCTAAAGGAGAGCTCCAACCTCAATCTGCCTCGAACCTTCCTGGTGTCAGGAAAGCAGCGCTCCCTGGAGCTCCAGGCCAGGTACTTGTCCTTGCCTATGCCTTTCCTCCAGCGCCTACCTCCCTTTTCTTCAGATATGCTGAGGCATTCCAGGCCCAGAGATTGTTCCAGAGACAGGATGGGCACCTTTCCCCAAAGATGCAGGCTTGCTCTTCAGCGGTGGGGGTGATCCCTAAGGGTTAGACGCCATTTAGATTCAGGGTGAGTACTTCACGATGTGGGGAAATGTGGCACTCCTGCCAGGGGAACCTTTTGGAAAATGAATAAGCGCTCCCTAATTAAAGCAAGAATTTCTTCTGGTGGATTTTGTTAGAGGAGAGAGAAGAATGGGATGCGAAACCCAACATGAATAATACCACCACAAACAGTTTATTGTAGATTCAGAGATCTAAGAGACATAACAATCAAATGCAGTACTTGGTCCATGACAGAAGACTGGTTTGGGAAAAAGAGCCCTAAAAGACATTTGTGGACAATAAGAGAAAATTTGGATGTAAAGTGAACGTTAGATATTGAGAAATTATTGCTGTCTTAGGTGTAATAATGGTATGGTGGTTATGCAGGAGAATGGCCTTGTTTTGCAGCAGTGCATGCTGAGGGCTTAGTATCACAGTGTCTGTTAATTACTTAAAAATGGTTCAGCACCCAAAAAGTACATATGTACCATACATACACATTTGCACACATATACATACATACACATACACAGTCATGCACCGTATAACAACATTTTGGTCAATGACAGAGCATATATACACAGTGGCCCCATAAGATTAAAGTACTATATTTTACTATACCTTTTCTTTTCTTTTCTTTTTTTGAGACAAAGTCTCACTCTGTCACCCAGGAGTGCGGTGGCGTGATCTCAGCTCACTGCAACCTCCGCCTCCCAGGTTCAAGCAATTCTTCTGCCTCAGCCTCCTGAGTAAGTGGGATTACAGGTGCATGCCACCACGCCATCTAATTTTTGTATTTTTAATAGAGACAGGTTTTCGCCATGTTGTCCGGGCTGGTCTCAAATTCCTGATCTCGAGTGATCTGCCTGCCGTGGCCTCCCAAAGTGCTGAGATTACAGGCATGAGTCACCGCGCCTGGCTTTACTATACCTTTTCTAGGTTTAGATATGTTTACATACCCCAAATAATTAGTGTGCTATAAATTGCTACAATA
This sequence comes from Trachypithecus francoisi, assembly GCF_009764315.1. NCBI lineage: Eukaryota > Metazoa > Chordata > Mammalia > Primates > Cercopithecidae > Trachypithecus > Trachypithecus francoisi. Next base: position 84,889,895 of record NW_022681471.1, on the reverse strand, counting down.
TTCAGTACAACTGTAACATGCTTTACAGGTTTGTAGCCTAAGAGCCATAGGCTGTACCTTATAGCCTAGGTGTGTCATAGGCTAGACCATCTAGTGAACTAGTGTCGGTACACTCTCTGATATCGCACAACAATGAAATGGTCTAATGACACCTTTCTCAGACACATCCCCGTGGTTAAGTGACGTGTGACTGTATGTACATATATATGAAGTAAATATGGCAAAATATAAAAAAAATTTTGCATCTCTATAGAGGGTATATAGATATGTATTGTGCTATCCTGTTTACTTTTTTGTATGCTTGACGTTTTTTATAACAAACATTTTTAAATAATAGCATGGGATAATGGCCAGCCATTTAACAGAGGGGCCTTTCATATCCATTTTCTACTTGGATGATTATAATCATAGCTCATATTTCCTGAAGACTTAGTTTTTTGCCAGGTACTGTTTTGAGTGAATGTTAACTTAAAATTTTAAGTCTAAGTTGACTAGTCAAAAGCTTACAAGAGCCCTAGAAGTAGCTACTGTTACCATAAATCTACTTTACAAATGGGGAAGCTTAGGTGTAGGACAGTTCTGCATGCAGGGCACACTGGCTCACACCTGTAAATCCCAGCACTTTGGGAGGCCAAGGTAGGAGGATCACTTGAGGCCAGGAGTTTGAGACCAGCCTGAGCAACATAACGAGACCTCGCCTCTTAAAAAAAAAAAAAGAAAGAAAGAAGAAAGATAGAAAGAAAAAGCATATTTATGTACTTGCCCAAGATCCCAGAGCAAGAAAGGAGCAGAGCTGAGACTGGAGCTCAGGTCATCCAGCCCTGGAGTCCACGTTCCTAACCAGTGTCTATGCTGCTTTCTGAGGGCCCAGGTGAAAGGGTATCAGGGTCATGGTGAGGGCCAGAGGATGGATTCATGTCAGTAGATGGCCTGCTTCTGACAGGCTGTGAGAGTGAGAAATGACTGGCTGTGACTGTGAGGAGGTGGGAGAGAGAGATGAATGTGAGATAGAGGGTGTCCTCCTAGGGGATGAAGTGAGTCTTGAAGCTTGGGGAGATTGAGAGCCTCAAGGAGGCCTGCAGCAGGGAAAGTGAGAGCAAAGCACATGCCCTGCACATCCAGGGGAGTGACAAGCCACGTGACAGGTACTCATCATCTGCAGAGAGGAAAGGGGCTGCAGTGGGACACTGGGTCCAGAAGGGGCAGCCAAGCAGTGTAGGATTTCCTCCTAGTGGCAGCAGGAAGGCATGGAGGGTTTGCTTTGCTTTGCAGTCACTTTTACTGCCCTTAAAAGAAAAAAGAAATTTAATGTAAATTTTCAAATATCCAGAAAAATATAAGTACAAGCACCCAGATGCCCACAACTTAGACAGCTGCTTCTCAACTTTGGCAACCATTAGAATCAGCTGGGGAGCTTTTAAAAATTACGGATGCCTGGGACCTATCTGCAGAGATTCTGATTTAATTGGCTTGGGGGATAGCCTGAACATGGAGAGCTCTAAAAGCTCCCCAGTTGATTTTATTTTAGTTTTTAATTTTTATTTATTTATTTTTGAGATGGAGTCTCGCTCTATCACCCAGGCCAGAGTGCAGTGGTGCGATCTCGGCTCACTGCAACCTCCGCCTCCCGGGTTCAAGCGATTCTCCTGCCTTAGCCTCCTGAGTAGCTGGGACTACAGGTGCATGCCACCGCACCCGGCTACTTTTTGTATTTTCAGTAGAGACAGGGTTTCGCCATGTTGGCCAGGCTGGTCTCGAACTCCTGACCTCGTGATCTGCCCGGCTCGGCCTCCCAAAGTGCTGGGATTACAGGCATGAGCCGCCACACCTGGTCCCCAGATGATTTTAATGTGTGTATCAGGGTGTACAACCACTTATTTAAGAGTCAACAACTATTGACATTAAATGTCTTTTGCTGAACCATTTTAAAGTAAATTACAAATATCAGGACACTTCACCCCTATACACTTCAGCATGAATAGCCAAAAAAAACACTACTGTAGTTCTTTTTTTTTTTTTTTTTTTTGAGATAGGGTCTCTCCCTGTCATCCAGGCTAGAGTGCAGTGGCATGATCATGGCTTCCTGCAGCCTTCAAACTCCTGGGTTCAAGTGATCCTCCTGCCTCAGCCTCCCAAGTAGCTGGGAATGCAAGCATATGCCACCATGCCCAGCTAAATTTTGTATTTTTTGTAGAGATGAGGTCTCACTATGTTGCCCAGGCTGTTCTTGAACTCCTGGCCTCAAGTGATCCTCCCGCTTCAGCCTCCCAAAGTGCTGAGACAACAGGTATGAGCCACCGCTCCTGGCCTATTGTGCTCTTAAAAATAAAAAGCAACACTTGTTCATTTCTAAGCAATTATAAATTAGAAAATACAGATAAATAAAATAATTTTTTATTTGAGTCACAGTTTCTCTCTCGTTGCCCAGGCTGGAGTGGCAGCAGTAGCGCCATCTTGGCTCACTGCAAGCTCTGCCTCCCAGGTTCAAGTGATTCTCTTGCCTCAGCCTCCCAAGTAACTGGGATTATAGGCTCTCGCCACCACACCCAGCCAATTTTTGTATCTTCATTAGAGACGGGGTTTCGCCATGCCATGTTGGCTAGACCTCAGGTGATCCACCTGCCTCGGCCTCCCAAAGTGCTGGGATTACAGGCGTAAGCCACCGCACCTGGCCAATAAAATGATTATTAAAAGAATACGATCAGAATAGGGCAGGCACGGTAGCTCATGCCTGTAATCCCTACACTTTGGGAGGCTGAGGAGAGAGGATCACCTGAGGTCAGGACTTTCAAGACAAGCCTGGCCAACATGGCAAAACCCCGTCTCTACTGAAAATACAAAAATTAGCCAGGCGTGGTGGCGCACACCTGTAATCCCAGCTACTTGGGAGACTGAGGCCAGAGAATGGCTTGAATCTGGAAGGCAGAGGTTGCAGTGAGCCGAGATCGTGCCACTGCACTCCAGCCTGAGTGACAGAGCGAGACTCCGTCTCAAAAAAAAAAAAAAAAAAAGAATACAATCAGAATAAGGTGATTGCAGTGCAGTGCAGAGCAGATAGAAGAGTCAGGGAAGGAAGACAAAGGGAAGGGGAACTCACACTGATTGAGCATCGAGTGTGCCAGACATTGTGCTGAGCACTGTACACGTTACCTCAGTTACTGCTCGGAACCCAGAGAGTGATAATCATTATCTCCATTTTACAAATGAAAAAAAAAAACTACCCTCTTTTCTCAAACTTGACATCCCAGCAACAGAGAATTTTTTTTCTTTTTTGAGACAGTCTCACTCTGTCGCCCAGGCTGGAGTGCAGTGGGACGATCTCCGCCCACTGCAACCTCTGCCTCCTGGGCTCAAGCGATTCTCCTGCCTCAGCCTCCCAAGTAGCTGGGACTACAGGCATGAGCCATCATGCCCAGCTAATTTCTATATTTTTAGTAGAGACAGAATTTCGCCAGGCTGGTCTCCAACTCCTGACCTCAAGTGGTCCACCCGCCTTGACCTCCCAAAGTGCTGGGATTACAGGCGTGAGCCACCCACACCTGGCCAACTGATAATTATTGACATGGTTTCTTTTATGTTCTATATTCTCTCCCATACATTTCACCCTTACCCCTCTACCTGAGGCCTAGCACCTACTTGAAAAGTCCTCACCCAATCTTCAGACTGGGGGATGTCCCTTCCTCTGGGCTCCTTGGCCTTATTTTCACCATCATCTCCCTGTATTGTCCCTGTCTATTTCCTCTACTGGACCATGAGCTCTTTGAGGGCAGAGTCCTCTCTGAAGCTCAAGTTCTTAGCACAGGGTCTGGAAAGTATTACTAATCGTTGAATAAATAAACCCAGGCAGATTATGTGACTTGCCCAAGGTCATATAAGTAATAGGTGAAGAAGAGGAGGGTCAAACCCAGGTCTTTCTGACTCCAAAACACCTGCTCTTCCACTCCAATTGCTTTTTGTGGGCCTGCCTAACCAAACATCTTTCTTTTTTATTCCCCACCCCAAGGACTGAGGAGGAGAAGAAAGACTGGGTCCAGGTAACATCCAAGGCTCTGTGGTAGGGGGCTAGAAGACTATTAACAATCTCCTAGGGGTTGATGGATTCTCCCTCAAAACTCACATCTAACCAGAATGGTCCCAGACACCTGTCTTTCAACAAACTTTACTATCCCCATTTTACAGATAAGCAAACTGAGGTGCAGAGGTTGAGCAGAAACTCACAAACTCTTCTTTTAGGAAGCTGATTTCTCTGAGGGTGTGTAAGGTGAGGGTGTCAAGCTCTGTAAACTCTTAAGCCCAGAAGGTGGCCAAGAAAGCCACCTGAGGTTTTTCAGCCACCACTCCCCCTCCCCCATTTTACACTTGTAACACTGAGACCTGGATTTGGGAGGGGATTTTTCAGTCATCCACCTACCAGCAACAGAGCTGGGTCTGAAACCCAGCTTTTCTAAGTTCCGGCTAGGGTATAGGAAGGTGAGGTGAAGGTAGAAATGGGTGGTTTGTGGGGTGATTTGACTTCTCATTTCTTAAACCTCCTCCCCAGGCTATCAACTCCCCCTCCTGAAGCATGAACAGACGCTGGAGACCTTCAAACTGTTGAACTCAACAAACAGGGAAGATGAAGACACCCCGCCCAACTCTCCAGTAAGAGTCCCTGCCCTCTGTCCCCTGCACTGGGACCCCTTCCAGACTTTCAAATCCCCACCTGACCTTTAGACCTCTCCCCTTCCCAGAGGGTAATGACCAGAGAGGCAATGCATGACCTCAGAAGCAGTCTTCCATTGGTAGGGCCACAGAGAAATCATTGGGGAAACTGAGGCCCAGAAAGTATAATAGAAATGACTTGTCTTCAGTAGCACAGTAGCTAGGAGCAGAGCCAGGACTTAAAGGCAGGTCTTCTGAATGTGGCTGCTCCCCCTACCCCCAGCCCATCCCCACCCCATGATAATCCAGCCTTGGAGGAGGAACAAAGGCTGGCTGGACTGGTTGGGGAGTAGCTGTCTCTGACCTGAGACCTGGCCCTCCCCACAGAACGTGGATCTTGGGAAGCGGGCACCTACACCCATCCGGGAAAAGGAAGTCACCATGTGCATGCGCTGCCAGGAGCCCTTCAATTCTATCACCAAACGCAGGCACCACTGCAAGGCCTGCGGGCATGTGAGTGTTGGGAGGTGGGCAGAGCTAGGGAGGGGACAGCCTGGCAGCCCAAAGACCCACTGCAGAGTGGGTACCCTCCAAGTGGTGGAGGCCGCAAGTCTGCTGTGGGAGTTGGTATGCTGAAGGGAAGACCCGCTGGAATCAGGCTGCTCTTGCCCACTTGCCACCCCAGGTGGTTTGTGGGAAGTGCTCCGAGTTCCGGGCCCGCCTCGTCTATGACAACAACCGCTCCAACCGTGTGTGCACTGATTGCTATGTGGCCTTGCACGGGGTGCCTGGGAGCAGTCCAGCCTGCAGCCAGCATACACCCCAGCGCCGGAGGTCCATCCTGGAGGTAAGAGCCAGGCCCCTGACTAAGTCTCCCACAGTGGGCAAATGGGCTCCAACTCTACCCATTGAGACTGAGGAGGTCCGAGTAGCTGGGAAACAGTAGTGATCAAGGGACCCAGGCTTGGAGTGAGTAAAATGAGGACAAGAGCGAATGAAAGACAGTCACCTTTAAGTACTTAGACATTTAATCCCCACAGTAACTAATCTGCCCATGCTATTGTTCTCTTTTATAAACGAGGAAACTGAGGCCCAGAGGGGTCATTTGCCCAAATTACACAGCAAGTAAGTGGCAGCACTGGATGTGTTTTTTTTAATTAAAAAAATTGGCCAGGCGCGGTGGCTCATGCCTGTAATCCCAGAACTTTGGGAGGCTGAGGCAGGCAGATCATCTGAGGTTGGGAGTTCAGGACCAGCCTGACCAACATGAAGAAACCCCGTCTCTACTAAAAACACAAAACTAGCCAGGCAAGGTGGCACATGCCTGTAATCCCAGCTACTCGGGAAGGCTGAGGCAGGCGAATCGCTCGAACCTGGGAAGCGGAGGTTGCAGTGAGCCAAGATTGCGCCATTGTACTCCAGCCTGGGCAACAAGAGCGAAACTCCGTCTCAAAAAAAAAAAAAAGAAATTAAAAATTGTCTTCTGTTACTACAAAGTAGGATAAGTAAAACAATATAAACAAAAAATAATAAAATACCATATCCCTTCTACCCAAAAGTTAACCACTCTTAGGGCTTATCCTATCTTTCTAGGCATATATGCACAAATACACATTTTGGAGGTTTTTTAAAAATAAATCTAGGTATTTATTTAACACTTATAAGAGTACTTACCCTGTGCCAGGAACTATCTAAGCATTTTGCATATATTAATTCATTTAATTCTCACATCAGCCCTCTTTGCTCTCCTTCCAAGTCAATACATTTTCATCTAGAGCTGGGATTCTAAGCCAGACTTCATTAACCACCCACATACCCCCTTAAAACCACAATGCTAGATTACCTCTCACTGAGTGTAGAAAATGGATGAGTGATGAAAGAAGAAAACGTGAGGCCTAAATGTGTGAATGGCTTGAGGAATGAATGCCCTGACTGAAGAAAGAATGCCTGACGGATCTACACACTCCTTCCACTGGCCAGTAGAAGCACCAGCCGTTGCCCAAATGAGGCAGACAAACCTAGCTTTGAATCTTAGCTCTAGCTGATTCACTGGGTGGCACTGGACAAATCACTCCTGCCACCCAAGCTTGAGCGTCTTCATCTGAGATGGGAATAGCAGTCCCTACACTGAGGAGGCGTTAAAGCCAGGAGGAGCCAGGCTAGGCCTTCTGTCAACATTGATGTCCCGTGTCTCTGACCACAGAAACAGGCCTCGGTGGCTGCGGAGAACAGCGTCATCTGCAGCTTCCTGCACTACATGGAGAAGGGTGGCAAAGGATGGCACAAGGCATGGTTCGTGGTCCCTGAAAATGAACCTTTGGTGCTGTATATCTATGGAGCCCCTCAGGTATGCATCCTACTCCTTTGGGTCCTTTCAGCCACCTGGCAAAGCCAGGGTACCCCCTTACCTCCAGTCATTGACCTCTCCTTGGCTTTGGAAGATAAGGTGAGACTATCTCTAAGAGGAAATCAGAACCCAACCCTTGAGAGACAATGACTGGCTAGAGACAAAGAGTGGTTGTGGTATGTAGGGAAAAACAGGTTGAGTTGTGGGCCTGGCTTCCTGGAAGGAGTAGAGATGGGGAACTGCTAGGTCCAATTTGGAGTGGGTAAGAGTATGCAGATGGGGCCAAGCGCGGTGGCTCACGCCTATAATCCCAGCACTGTGAGAGGCCGAGGCAGGTGGATTACCTGGGATCAGGAGTTCAAGAACAGCCTGGCCAACATGGTGAAATGTACTAAAAATACAAAAATTAGCCTGGCATGGTGACGTGTGCCTGTAGTCCCAGCTACTCAGGAAACTGAGGCAGGAGAATTGCTTGAACCCGGGAGGTGGAGGTTGCAGTGAGCCAAGTTCATGCCACTGCACTCCAGCCTATGCAACAGGGCAAGAGTCTCAAAAAAATAAAAATAAAAAGTATGCAGATAGAGGCAATAGCATAGACAAAGGCCTGAAAACATTATTTGGTATGCTAAAGAGATTAGCCCAGCAGTTTTGTGGGAAGAGGCAGGGGTGGGGGGAGACAGGTATTTAAACCAGCCTGCATTTTAGCCGTTCTGACATGTTCCTGTTGATAACACTGGAGCCACGGAAGGTTACTGAGTAGGGGAAGAAGACAAGAGCATATGCAAAACCAGTTAGAAGCTGGGGCAGGGGGAAAGGTCTAATCCCAAGGTGGCCCAACTCTGTCCCTCCTCCCCGCAGGATGTGAAAGCCCAGCGCAGCCTGCCCCTCATTGGCTTCGAGGTGGGACCACCCGAGGCAGGGGAGCGGCCTGACAGAAGGCATGTCTTCAAGATTACCCAGAGCCACCTCAGCTGGTACTTCAGCCCTGAGACAGAGGAACTACAGCGACGCTGGATGGCTGTGCTTGGCCGGGCGGGCCGAGGGGACACGTTCTGCCCGGGGCCCACACTGTCTGAGGACAGGGAGATGGAGGAGGCACCGGTGGCTGCTTTAGGAGCCACTGCTGAACCCCCCGAATCCCCCCAGACCCGAGACAAGACCTAGAGGTTTGGGGCACACTGGGAGCCCCCACCCCACACTCTAGCTGCCCATGTCTGATTGGGGGCTCTAGCCCCTTCCCTCCCAGCTCAGTCAATACTTGAACTCCCATCACGGGCACTTTCAATCCCGAATGCTGGGTCTTGGGTTTTTTAATTCATCTTTTCACAAAACGTGGGCTTTTAAAAAATATATTCCTACAGTGATGTTAATTTTTATTAATCCCTGTCCCCAGAGAGGGTGGGAGCCATTGCTAGACCCACCTGAATTAGGTCGTTTTTCTCCCTCATCCCTCAATACCCTACCACAGATCCTGCCTCCACCCAATTCCCCACAAAGCACCAGAGGTAGGAGACCTGGATTCAACTACCAGCTCTGCCACTGACCCTGGGGCCCCGACCCACCCCTGCCTCCTCAGCCAGTGTCTTCACATGTACAACTCCACGTGGGGTGGCAACTAGACCTCTCCTGCCTCTCCCATGGCTTACAGCTTCTACCCGGCCCCAAGGCTACCCAGTATTTTATCGTCCAGACCCATGGCAGGGCCACCGGGCAGGACAGGGGAACGGGGGGAAGACAATGGATACTCGTTTTTTTTGTTGTTTTTTTTTTTAAAGAAAAATACAGTTTATTTCAGGCTTACAGTAACTTTCATAGCACTGCTGTGCTCCGTTCGTCCATCTGTTTGGTTGTCCAAAGTACCAGGCTGCTAGGGTGGGCTCAGAAAACCGCTCCCTTGTAAACTCTGAAGCTCAGCTCCCAGAAGGCGGATTCGAAGGCTACTCCTCACAGGTCAAGCCACAGGTTAAGCAGTAAGGTATTATTTATTAAGATCTTAAGCCTCACCCCTGAAGTCAAATGGGATGGGATAAGGAGCAAGGAAAGAGGTTACAGGAGACAGAAAACAAAGCCCAGCTCTTCCAAGCTCACCACCTAGCCAAGGTCTTCGAATTCCTGAGGGAACCCAGGGCTGGAGGCTGGGCTGCAGGAAGGCAGCATTCCTGGGAGGTTCCAAGTTCTGGGCAGGGGTACAGAGCTGTTGCATGTGTGGGGGGTGGGGTAAGGGAAAGGCTCCAGAGCTACTTTCGTTCACATCTTCACCTATTCTCCCTTCCACTTGCATGTTCATCTCACCATTCCTGACCCAGCCAGCCCCCTATCACTGAGTACTGCTGCTGCTGCTGGTCCTCTCCTCCCCAAGTCCACGTGCCCACTGTCCACTGGCATCTAGATCCTCCTCCAGCCACACCCACACTCACTCATCCCCTTCCTCACAATGACTGCACCCAAAAGACACTGTACTGGGGAACCCGGCTTCGTCATTCAGATGTTAACTAAAGGCCCAAGGGAATGTGCTGGACAAGGTCCCCCCACCCCAAGACCAAGACCCTAGCATTTCCTTGCCCTGGAGGGAGCTAGACAGGGGAACAGGGGAGAGGGTAGAGATGGGGTAACCAGTCCACAGGTCTACAATCCTCAAAAAAAAAAAAAAAAAAAAACCTACAGACAACTCTCAGAACTAGCAAATAAGGGCCCAAAGCCATTTCCAACCATCCCCACTCATTTTTCTCCGGACAATGGTCCAGCCATCTTCCACTATATCCTCTTCCTTAATAGTCTGAGCGTGGATCAGAGGGTTCAGGCTGGGAGCAGACCCCATCTGTAGCAGCCCCATCATTCGTAGCTGTGACCTGGAGGGGAGATTTAAAAGAGAGCTGAATACACTGACCACTGGAGACCCAGGCTCTGCTCCAGTTTTTCCAGGATTGGCTGTGTAACTTTAGGAAACTTCCCTGCCCTCTTTGGATACCACTACTATCACCAACCACCACCATCCCCTTATCACTTCTCTGTGAATCCAGCTGCTCTCCAGAAAATTGAAAACATCTGTATCCCCCAACCAGGGGGCACCACTTCACCTCCATCTCTTCCACACTGTCCACATCATCTTCATCCTCATCCGTCTCTTTAGCTGTCTTAAGTGCAGTGGCTGTGACCTTGCATTTTCTTTGAGTGATGCGAGAGGCCATCTCCCTCAGAGCAGCCCCGTCACCCCTCTGGAAGTGGTGGAACATGGTCTGCAGTTGCTGGCTCACCTACCAAGAAAATATTCAACCAGTTTGGGTTTTCCAGAGAATCTACTATACAAACAGCCCATTTGAAGCAACAGTCGGGAGTAGGTTGGATATTTCCAGAAGAGAACAGGGCTCTTTCCTCCCCAAGGAATTAACCAATGAAGCAACCACATATGAAGGGCTCAAATGAGGGCCTAACGCATGACATGAGGGCCTAAAGCAGCAAAAGAGGGCTTAACTAGCAGGGAAGGCTCTAGAACTGGGCTTTGAAAGAAAGAAGATGTAAAAGGGCAGGTAATCTTATTGGGAAGCCAAAATGGATCTGGACTGGCCTGACTTGCCCTTGGGATGGGAATGATGTATAGAAAGAAATAAAAGAAGGCAGGGTTTGGAAAGGCCACACTTGTTCCTCTAGGCAACAGAGAGTCACAGTCAAGAGTTTTGGCCCAAAACAGACAGTTGGGGAGAAGAAAGACTGCAGGTAGGGAGACTGCAGTTGTGCCCATGGTAAGCTCACCTGCGGCAGACTCCCATCTTCCACGACTGTATCAAACTCATTGGTCAACAGCTCTCCAAGGAAGTCTTCCACCTCATCTAGCTCCAAGTCAGCTAAGTAGAAAAAGGACAGGGCCTTGGGTCAAAGACCAGCCAACTTCATCACCCCTGCCCACTGCTCTTCAAATCTACTTGGTGGATCTGCAACTGGGTGGGTAAAGGCACAGTAAGCCTTTATCTGCTAAAGTGTTCTGCATTCCAGGTTTTAACATAATTTTTTAAAGAACCACTAAATATTAATACCTCATTTCCCATCTTCCTACCAAGGCCTCTTCCCACAACTCCTAGCCCTACACTCACCCTCTTTCATCTGGCCTATCTAACTAGCCTCCCCTCTATGAGACCTTGAGCAAGCACTTTTCTGAGCCTCAGTTTTCTCATCTGTAAAGTGGGGCTAATGGTGGCCTCCTCAAAGGTCTGTTAGGAGGAACCATCCAACACAATGCCTAGCACAGTGAAGATCCATAATCCATGTTAATTTCTATCATGTAAAAGCTGAAGTTTTTGAAGTGTAGAGAACCTTCACAACTGTGGTTCCACTGATAAAAGAAGCCACAGACCAATGGGATAGTTAAGAAGAAATGGACATAGTAATTCCAATGATGAAATCATCATAGCCTTGACACTGACATCCTACTGTGTGACTCTGACCGAGCCACCTTCCTCTCTGGGCTTCAGTTACCTATGGGCCTATACTCTACTTTTTCGGAATAGAGAGTATCTCAAGAAAGTCTTCCACAAAGCTCCTAGCCCTCTCCCTCTGTGTGCTTTCCTGGGAGAGCTCATCCACACTCTTGGTTTTGCCTACCACTCAAACTTAATATCCCCCAAATTTATCTCCAACTGAGACTACTCTGTGCCTGGACATTTCACAGATGCCGCAAATCCTCCATATCCAAAGCCAGACTCATCACCTCACTCTTTGAACCTGCTTCGCATCCTCCAGGGTTCCTCTACTCCGTGAAAAGACACCTAATCCACCCATCAACTCAAACCAGGAACTTGCCTCTTTTTCCCTCCCTGTCTACAGCCAACCAATCTCCAAGGCCCTATTCCACCCTTTCTTTTCCATGCCTGTTGCCACTGTCCTACTTCAGGCCTCATCAGTGTCTAGACAAAAACAGCATTCTCATCAGTCTTTCCTCTCCAGGCTATGCTTCATACTGATTACTTCCTGAACTTTCTAGCCAGCAAATCCCATCCTATTTCTCACCTTAGAACCTGCCCACGAATTTTACCACCTACTGCAGTGTTTCATAGTTTGCCTTTGAGAATATCTGTTCTGCTGGGTCTTAAGGACACTATCCATAGAAAGCTAATGAGAAACAAAAGCAAACAGGTTTTTAGTGGTTCTTATTCTTACCCAAGCTTTTAATATGTTCATGAGTGTTGAGACTTTTCAGTGGGAGCAGAAGAAAAGAGTTTTTCTTACATAATGTGACGGAGAAGCTTCTTCACTGAACATCTAAGAGGACTAGTTAGCATGAATTTTGGCAAACACTGGCCTAAATGATAAAATCAAAGGCACATAAGGGCTTCCAGGTCTTATGCTTTTCAGGGGGGCTTCCCATACCCCAGCTTCATTCTCTACCACTCCTCCACACCCCCCCCATGCACACACACCCATACTCCAATACTGAGCTCCCTGCTACTTTCCAAATATAACACATTATACCCTCATGCCACAGAACTTGAGTATTGCTGTCTCTCTGCTTCCCCCCCTAGTTAACTCCTTCTCATTAAGACCCAGCCCATTCACCACCTCCACTGAGAACCTGTCTCCCCAGCCTGTTACCCCATGCACACTGAGCTCCTCTTTATCAGAAAATCTATCAATGTTGTAACTATTTACGTGTGTGGATCCTCACTGGATAGTATACTTTCTTGAGAGAGATGACTGTGCCTAATGTCATCTCCAAAGCTAGAAATTGAATGAAGGCTTTTTTTTAAAACCATACTATGCAACAGGCCCTCTACTGGGCCTCTTGTTCTTGTATATCCTTCAAGACAAGCCTACAGTGAAGATCTTTGCTGTCCAAACAGCCACAGGTGGTTACTGAGGGCTTGAAATATGGCTAGGCCAAATCGAAATGTGCTAAAACTGTAAAATACCAGATTTTGAAAACTTAATACTAAAAAATGTAAAATATCTCAATGTTTTATACTGATACATGTTGAAATATTTCGTATACAATGAGTTTACTAACATTGATTTCATCTGCTTTTTGCTTTATTAAAGTGGCTACTAAAAAAATTAAATTACATGTGACTAGCATAATATTCTACTGTACAGCGCTGTGGTGGATACTTTTATACGCATTTTAGGAACTAGGAAACTGAGTCTCAGGGAGGTAATTGCCTTGTCCAGAGTAATCCCACGAGTCAGTGGCACAGCCCGTAAGCACTGGAATCCAGGATTCTGACTCCAAAAACTGAATTCATTCCACCTCGCCTTTAGGTACCAATGCACAACTGCTTGAGAGGAAATGCAGGCTCTGCGGGATGGGGCTCCTCTCCACACCCCCACACAGGCGGGTCGCAGCGCCTCACATTCACTCACCATTGCGCATGAAGTAATCCTCCACTGCACCCCCCAGCCACTTCGCCTTCTCCTGGCTGTGCACACCCCCGAAGCCATTCTCCACAGCGATCTGTAAACATAGGTCCAAGCCCATCACGTCAACTTGGGAGCAGACTTGGAGTTGCCTGGAGGCCGCTTACGCCGCCCAGCCAACTCCTCTTACGCCGCCTAGCCAAGCCTCAGGCACCTAGCCCAACCAACTCCTGTTCTGCCCCGGCCCTAACCTTGACCTTGCCCCGGCCCTAACCTTGACCTTGCCCCGGCCCCACTGACCTGCAAGGCCGGCCAGGCCTCCAGGGCCGCGCAGACCCCAGCCCGGAAAAGAGCTCGCGCATCTTCTGCAGCGCCCGCCATTATCCGGCCCCGGTCCACGTGACGTCCCGGCGGCCCAATCCCTCTGTAGCTCGGCCCAGGCAGAATGAGACGCCAGCCGAGCCTGAGAACACAGGATTCTCTTTTCCGCAGACCTGGCAGCAAGACTAGAGCAAAAGAAAAATCTGTCAGAGCGATCAATGACACCACCAGAGTCACTCACTTCAATCAAAGGACACCAGACCTGAAGGACGTGTGGGGCCATGGTTTCCGGATCCGTGGGTACTGCGGAGGAAATATGTGGGGAACTTATTACAGATACAGATTCCAGGCCCTGGGGGAGAGGACTCAGTGAGTATAGCCTTAAAACTCTGCATTTAAAAAAAGTATCCTAACATCTGCATAGAATACTGCGACAAACAACAGTAAAATATAATTAGCTCTCCCTATGGGGGGCGGTCACACTCCGTGAATTCAACCAACCTCAGATGGAAAATATTCAGGAAAAAAATTGCATCTGCATGAACATGTACATACTTTTTCTTGACATTATTCCCCTAAAGAATACAGTATAAAAACTATATACATGCATTTACATTTATTAGGCATTATAAGTAACCTGGAAATTATTATTTATTTATTTATTTTTATTTATTTATTTTTGAGAATGAGTGTCACTCCGTGGCCCAGGCTGGAGTGCAGTGGCGCCATCTCGGCTGACTGCAACCTCCGCCTCCCAATTTCAAGCAATTCTCGTGCCTCAGCCTCCCGAGTATCTGAGATTACAGGTGCCCACCACCACTCCCGGCTAATTTTTGTGTTTTTAGTAGAGACAGGTTTCGCCATGTTGCCCAGGCTGGTCTCGAACTCCTGGCTTAATCCACTTGCCTCGGCCTCCCAAATTGCTGGGATTATAGGCATGAGTCACACCTGGAAATGATTTAAAGCACACAGTAGGATATTCATAGGTTTACGCAAATACTATGTCATTTTATATCAGAGACTTAGGCATCCATGAATTTGGTGTTCTCCGGAGGTCGTGGAACCAGTCTCCCACAGATACCCAGGGATAACTGTACGTTTTTCTGAAGTGCACAAGAACATTCTCCAGAACAGATCATACACTAGGCCATACAGTAGGCCTCAATAGATTTAACAGGATTGAACATACAAAGTGTGTTGTCTGACCACAATGGAAAGAAGTTAAAAATCAGTAAAAATAAACTTACAAAATTCACAAATATGTGGAAATTAACACACTCCTAAGCAACAAATGGGTCAAAGAAAAAAATCACAAAGAAAATTAGAAAAACACTTTTAATGAATGAAAACAAAATGCATGAGATGCAGCTAAAGCAATACTTAGAGGGAAATCTTTAGTTGTAAACATGCATATTAAAAAGAAGAGCCAGACATGGTGGCTCATGCCTGTAATCCAGCACTTTGGGAGGTTAATGTGGGAGGATGACTGAGCTCAGGAGTTCGAGACCAGCCTGGGCAACATAGTGAGACCCCATCTCTAAAAACAATTTTAAAAATTAGGCCAGGTGTGGTGGCTCACGCTTGTAATCACAGCACTTTGGGAGGCCGAGGCGGGCAGATCACTTGAGGTCAGGAGTTTGAGACCAGCCTGGCCAACGTGGTGAAACCCCATCTCTACTAAAAATACAACAATTAGTCGGGCGTGGTGGCAAGCACCTGTAATCCCAGCTACTTGGGAGGCTGAGGCAGGAGAATGGCTTGAACCTGGGAGGTGGAGGTTGCAGTGAGCCGAGATGGTGCCGTTGCACTGCAGCCTGGGAGACAGAGTGAGGCTCTGTCTCTAAATAAATAAATAAATAAATAAATTTGAAAACTAGGCCAGGCATGGTGGCTCACACCTATAATTCCCGCACTTTGCGTGGGCAGATCACCTGAGGTCAGGAGTTTGAGACCAGCATGGCCAATATGGACAAACCCTGTCTCTACTAAAAATGCAAAAGTTAGCCGGGCGTGGTGACACACACCTGCAATCCCAGCTGAAGCACGAGAATCACTTGAACCCGGGAGGCAGAGGTTGCAGTGAGCTGAAATCACTCCACTGCACTCCAGCCTGGGTGACACAGTGAGACTCTGTCTCAAACAAACAAACAAAATTAGATGAGCATTGTGGCATATGCGTGTAGTACCAGCCACTCAGGAGGCTGAGGTGGGAGGATGGTTTGAGCCTGGGAGTTCAAGCCTGCAGTGAGCCGCGATTGTGCCACTGCACTCCAGCATGGGGGACAGAGCAAGACCCTGCCTCAAAAAAATGAAAGAATGATATCAAATTAATAACCTACGCTCCCACTTCACAAAACCAGAAAAAGAAGAGCAAAGTAATCTCAAGGCAAGCATAAGAAAGGAGATAATAAATATTAGAACAGAAATAAATGAAATAGAGAATTGAAAAACAATAGAGAATAGAAAAAACAGTGAAACCAAAAGTCAGTTGTTGTTTTTGTTTGTTTGTTTGTTTTTAGATGGAGTCTGGCACTGTCAGCCAGGGTGAAGTGCAGTGGTGCAATCTCAGCTCACTACAACCTCTGCCTCCCACGTTCAAAGGAGTCTCCTGCCTCAACCTCCAGAGTCGCTGGGATTACAGGCACATGCCACCATGCCCTGTTAATTTTTGTATTTTTAGTAGAGACAGGGTTTCACCATGTTGACCAGGCTGGTCTCGAACTCCTGACCTCAAGTGATCTGCCCACCTCAGCCTTCCCAAGTGTTTGGATTACAGGCGTGAGTCACCGGACCTGGGTGGTTATTGTTTTTTAGAGATGAAGTCTTTTTTTGTTGCCCAGGCTGGAATGCAGTGGCACAAACATTGCTCACTGCAGCCTCAAACTCCTGGGCTCAAAGGATCCTCCTGCCTCTGCCTCCTGATTAGCTGGGACTACAGGAATAGGCCACCCTGCCTGGGTAGTGTGTGTGTGTGTGTGTGTGTGTGTGTGTGTGTGTGTGTTGGGAGGAGGTGTCTCACTTTGTTGCCCACGCTGGTCTTGAACTCCTGGTTTCAAGCGATCCACCTGCCTCACCTCTCAAAATGCTGGGATTACAGGTGTGAGCAACTGCACCTGGCCAAGTCAGTTATTTGAAAAGATCAACAAAATTTACAAACCCTTAGCTAGACTGAGGAAGAAATAAAAGAAAGAAGACTCAAATTACTGAAATCAGGAATGAAAGAGGACGTATAATTACCGACCAGTCAAAAAAGACCACATATTGTATGATACCATTTATATGAAATATACAGAATAGGTAAATCTATAGAGACAGAAAATAGATGAATGGTTGCCCAGGGCTTGGATGGGGAAAGAATAGAGTGTGACTTCTAAATGGCTTCAGGGCTACTTTTGGGGGTGTTGAAAGTGTTCTAAAAATTAGATGATGTAATGGTTGCTGTTATGAGCTAAATTGTGTCCACCACCCCCCAAATTCATATGCAGAAACCTAATCCCCAGTACCTCAGAATGTGACTGTACTGGGAGATAAAGCCTTTAAAAAGGTAATTAAGGTAAAATGAGGTTGTATGGGTAGACCCTAATCCATTATGACTGATGTCCTTATAAAGAAGGGGAGATTAGAACTCGGTGCAATGGCTCAGATTGCTTGAGGCCAGGAGTTCGAGACCATCCTGTGCAAAGAAGCAAGACTCCCATCTCTACAAAAAAAAATTTTTTTTAATTAGCTGGGTATGATGGCTATAGTCCCAGTTACTCAGGAGGCTGAGGAGGGAGGATCACTTGAGTCCAGGAGATTGAGGCTGTTGTGAGCCATGATTGTACCACTGCACTCCAGCATGAGCGACAGAACAAGCCCTGTCTCAAAAACAAAAAACAACAAAATATATAATAAGAGGAGATGAGGACACAGGCAAAGAGGGACACCAGAGAGGTGTATACACTGGGACAACTATGTGAACGCACAGTGAGAAGCTAAGGAGAAAGCCAAGGAGCAAATCAGAAGAAACTATACTAAAAGCCATTGAATTGCGCACTTTACTTATTTGTTGATTAAAGTATTTCCTTAAAATTAGAAATCTAATTTACAAATTACAAATTTTTTAAAACTGACAAATGTCCCAAACATCTTCTAACCCAGAAAAATAAAATGTTATTTTGTTTTTGTTTTGTAGAGGCAAGGTTTCACCACGTTGGCTAGATTGTTCTCAAACTCCTGACCTCAGGTGAGCCGCCTGCCTCAGCATCCCAAAGTGCTGGGATTACAGGCGTGAGCCACCACGCCCGGCCAAAATAAAATACTCTTATTAATTACCTGACTCACCTCTCTACTAATTTTTCTACATTTTTTGATATCAAAGAGTTAATAGAACTCTTCATATGACAAGTATTTTATATTTTCTAGAGAGAACACAAAGAATTCAATTGATTTCAATTCAATTGAGTAAAATTTTTTATTGTTGGTATTTTAGAAAAGTTTCCATTTCACAACTCATTATTAGTAATGTACATTTTAAGATTTTTGTCAAACTTGGGAAAATTTCTAGTTTCTTTTACATGTGAGCTGTAAGATTTCAGGTTATTTTAACTTCTGTTGTGCAGTGACAAATCTTAAACACTCTTCAAATAGACCAGGCTCAATAACCAAAGACCTGGAAGTGGCCTGTGCAAGTGTGGGGCCCTGAGGCTTAAGACTGATTAGTTCTACAATAAATCTATCTCTGTGCAATGCCCAGGGAGAAAAGAGCACAGGGACTCATGGGATTTCAGCAGAGGGTCCCTGACCCAGCCTTGGGGGTTATGGCAGGCCTCTCGGAGGAGATGACACATGAGCTGATTCTTAAAGTTTGAGTAGAATTTTGCTGGGTGATGGGGAGTGTGTGTGTATGGGGGTGGAAGGTGTTACTGAAAGGAGGAAAGAGCCTTCTGTGCAGGGGAAAAAATGTGTGCAAATACACAGAGGCAGGAAGCAACATGGTATGTGATGATAATTAGAGTAGTTCCAGACTGAGAACCTCAGGGGCATAGCCTCCTCAGTAGCTCCAGAGACTCATTTTTTTTGTAGAGTCAGCAATGTAGATTGAGTTCAGAGAGGCCCAAATGAAGATATTGAAAACCTCAGTTGAAGTTCCCACAGTCTGAGGCCTCAAACATACACAGAGAGAATAGGCCTGCTAGATATCCCCACACGTGGAGTCCATCTCCGGGATGTAACAAACCAAGGCCTCTGAATGAACCCTGAGATTTAGCTTTGAGACTGAAGTCCAAGGCCGAATATCCTAAGTACCAAACGTCTTCACCTTTTTGTGACTTGAACCCCCATTGGCAATCTGGTAAAGTCAATATAACTCTTCACAGAATGTTTTTATTTTATTTTAAAATTTCTGAGGCAGGAGAATCGCTTGAACTCGGGAGGTGGAGGTTTCAGTGGACCGAGATCGTGCCACTGCACTCCAGCCTGGGCCACAGAGCCAGATTCCGTCTCTAAAAAAAAAAAAAAAAAAAAAAAATTCTTTTGCAGAGACCAGGTTCTTACTATGTTGCTCAGGCTGGTCTCAAACTCCTAGGCTTAAGTAATCCTCCCTCAGCCTCCGAAAGTGCTGGGAATACAGGCATGAGCCTAGCCCAGAATAATGTTTTTAAATGCATACAATAAAATATAGGTTTACAAAGGAAGTCAAGTATGTTAAAATACAGTTATCAAAATATTACAAAAACACCATTCCAAATTGCATATTTGTTTCCCAATTTTAAAATTGCAATCAGGCCAGGTGCGGTGGTTCACGCCTATACTCCCAGCACTTCGGGAGGCCAAGGCAGGCGATCACCTGAGGTCAGGAGTGCGAGACCAGCCTGACTAAAATGCTGAAACCCTGTCTCTACTAAAAATACAGAAATTAGCTGGGCATGGTGGTGCACAGCTGTAGTCCCAGCTACTCTACTCAGGAGGCTGAAGCAGGGGAATTTCTTGAACTCGGAGGCAGAGGTTGCAGTGAGCTAACATGGCACCACTGCACTCCAGCCTGGGCAACATAGTGAGAATCCATAAAAATTAAAAAATAAAAAATAAAAAAAAAGGAAGGAAGGGAGGGAGGGAGGGAAGAAAGACACAGACACCCCAAAATTCTATGCATAATGCTTTATAAGTCCATGTATCCCAAACTCAGCTCTCAGCATGACACCTCAGACTGAGCTACAAGATTAAAATGCAGGTTGAACCACCACATTGAATGTGCAGAGGATGCTTCCAGATAGAAAATTTCAGCGGGTGCAGTGGCTCACACCTGTAATCCCAGCACTTTGGGAGGCCAAGGCGGGTAGATCACAGGGTCAGGAGTTCAAGACCAGCCTGGCCAACATAGTGAAACCCTGTCTCTACTAAAAATACAAAAAGTAGCCGGGCGTGGTGGCACGTGCCTGTAGTTCCAGCTACTCAGGAGGCTGAGGCAGGAGAATCGCTTGAACCCGGGAGGTGGAGGTTGCAGTAAGCCAAGATCACACCACTGCACTCTAGCTTGGGCAGCAGAGTGAGACTTTGTCTCAAAAAAAAAAAAAAGAAAAGAAAATTTCAGATGAGGACCAAGCCTGGGATCCCAAGACAGAGCCCACCAGACAGACATCCCTAGGTGAGGCCATCACATCCATATCTCCTAGGCTTGACCTCAGGCTAAAATCTCCAGACTGGGCTTCCAGTACCTGAGCAGACTGAGCTCTGAAACTGGCACTTACTCAGTGAGAGGCTTAGTCATATGTCAGACAAAATATCAGGCTCCCATATCAAATCTTCTCCCAATTGAAACACTAGAATGAGTGTCTCAAGAGTGAACCATCTGGGCAGATTCCTTGAGTCCAGGAGCTTGAGATGAGGCTGGGCAACATGGCAAAACCCTGTCTCTGAAAAAAATACAAAAATTAGCAGGACATGGTGGGACATGCCTGCGGTCTCCAAGCTACCCTGGAGGCTGAGGTTGGAGGATCAGCTTGACCCCAGGAGGCGGAGGTTGCAGTGAGCAGAGATGGCAGCACTGCACTCCAGCATGGGTAACAGAGCCAGATCCCTTTCAAAAAAAAAAAAAAAAAAAAAAAAAAAAAAAAAAAAAAAGAGTGAACCATCAACATGCAAACCCTTACCTTAAAGTCATGTCCCCATAATGCCCATAATGAGCCTCTAGGTAGAGCCATGGGACTGAGTCCCCAAACTTAGCTCCTTGAAGGAGTATGGGGACTGGGACTGATATCCTGCAAGTGGGCCCAGGGTGAGTTCCCAGAAAGACCCATCACATACTAAAGCCACAAACTCGTCCCCCCGGCTGAAAGTGTAGACTGAGCCCATGTTCTGAAACAGCTTCCCTCAGACTGAAAACCTAATGTCTGAACCTGGAAATAACATGCCCAAGGCCGGGCACAGTGGCTCATGCCTGTAATCCGAGCACTTTGCGAGGCCAAGGTGGGCAGATCACTTGAGGTCAGGAGTTCAAGACCAGCCTGGCCAACATGGTGAAAACCCATCTCTACTAAAAATACAAAACTTAGCCAGGCGTGGTGGCAGGCGCCTGTAGTTCCAGCTACTTGGGAGGCTGAGGCAGGAGAATTGCTTGAACCTGGGAGGCAGAGGTTGCAGTGAGTTGAGGTCACACCACTGCACTCCAGCCTGGGCGACACAGCGAGACTCTCAAGAAAAAAAAAAAAAAAAGTGAAAAAATTATCCAGACGTGGTGGCGCGTGCCTGTAGTCCCAGCTACTTGGGAGGCTGAGGCAGGAGGATCACTTGAACCCGGAGGCAGAGGTTGCAGTGAGCCGAGATCGTGCCGCTGCACTCCAGTCTGGGTGACAGAGTGAGACTCCATATCAAAAAAAAGCCCAAAATGAGCCCTAGAGGGAATCCTCAGAGAGAACCGCCAGTATGCACCTATGGTATCCATGAGATTTCATCTCACAGACCTTAAGCTACAGGGAATGAAATTAATCAAGGGCCCCAGCTGCTGTACTGAAATCCACCCCCGTATTTGCAGACATTGCTTGCCATCATCAGCTGAGTGCCAAAAATACCAATAACTGAGTGCAGCAGGGATACTTTGGCAACTTTGGCTCAAAGAATCCTGGATAATTGCTTGAGCCCAGGAGTTCAAAACCAGCCTGGGCAACATGGTGGGACCCTGTCTACAGAAAATCAAAAAATTAGCTGGGCATGGTGGCGCACTCCTATAGTCCTAGCTACACTTAGGAGGCTGAGGTGGAAGGAGTGCTTGAGTCAGGGAGTTCGAGTCTGCAGTGAGTCGTGATCTTGCCACTGCACTCCAGCCTGGGCAACAGAGTGAGACCCTATCTGAAAAAAATTCTTTTTAATGGAAGAAAGGAGCAGTTTCTTAGGACTGCTTTTTTTTTCCCCCCCCGAGACGGAGTCTCACTCTGTTGCCAGGCTGGAGTGCAGTGGCGTAATCCGGGCTCACTGCAACCTCCACCTCCCGGGTTCAAGCGATTCTCCTGCCTCAGCCTCCTGAGTAGCTGATATTACAGGCACATGCCACCACACCCGGCTAATTTTTGTATTTGTAGTAGAGACGGGGTTTCACCATATTAGCCAAGATGGTCTTGATCTCTTGACCTTGTGATCCACCCCCGCCTTGGCCTCCCAAAGTGCTGGGATTACAGATGTGAGCCACCACGCCCGGCCAGGACTGCTTTCACATAAGAGAAATAAAAGGTTTGAGCCAGATTCGATGGCTCACACCTGTAATCTCAGCACTTTGGGAGGCCAAGGTGGGAGGATCACTTGAGCCCAGGAGTTTGAGACCAGCCTGGGCAACAGGGAGACCCTGTCTCTACAAAAAATAAAATAAAAATAATAAGCAGATATGACTAATTTACTGGCATGACACATGCTTGTAGTCCCAGCTACTCTGGAGGCTGAGGTGGGAGGATTGCTTGAGCCCAGGAGGTCTAGGCTGCAAGAGAACAATGATCAAAACAGAGTGAAACAATGTCTCAAAAAAAAAAGAAAGAAAAGAAAAATAGAAAAATAGAGGTTTCTGTCTTGTTTAAGCCATCGTTATTTGTTGTCTCTTTGTTACATGCAATCACATCTGATGCCAGCTGAGCCCTCTTGAGTGAGTCAATGCCTGAGCTCACTCAGAACTCACTCGGAACTCCCAGACTTCTCTCAGGAGTTTGAATGCCGCTGGGCGCAGTGGCTCACGCCTGTAATCCCAGCACTTTGGGAGGCCGAGGCGGGCAGATCATTTGAGGTCCGGAGTTCAAGTCAGCCTGGCCAGCATGGTGAAACCCCGTCTCTACTAAAAATACAAAAATTAGCCAGGCGTGGTAGTGTGCACCTGTAATCCCAGCTACTTAAGAGGCTGAGGCGGGAGAATCACTTGAACCTGGGAGGCGGGGGTTGCTGTGAGCCAAGATCGTTCCACTGCACTCCAGCCTGGGCGACAGAGCGAGACTCCATCTCAAAACAAAACAAAACAAAAAAGTCTGAATGCCTATGCTGAGCATCCAACAGTGAGTGATCTAGACAGAGCTCCTGATTGACTAATACAATGAGATTGATCTCAAGTATACCAGTGCCTGAGCCTCTGAACAGACTACCATAAAGCAGGTGGCCCAAACAGTTTCTAGACCAAACCCCTAAAATGATTTCCCCAGAGTTCCCTGAAGAAGCTCCCCAAGCTGAGTATAACAGACTCAGTTTGCAGAATTAAGTTTCAGATCCCCATACTAAAGCAATACTCTGACCTCTGCAGAAGAAAGTCATACTACCAACCTTAGAATGAACCTTGGATGGAGCACCAACCTGTCATATCCAGAATGAGCCCCTTGACTGTGCCTAGCAGATAGAGTACCCCTCGCACTCAGAGCCTCCAAACTGAGTTCTACAGACTAAAATTCCCAGGTAGAGTTCTCTGAAACTGATCTGCCAAACTGAAGTCACAAACTGAGTCCTTCAGGCTAGGACCTCAGACTAACTGATCTACAATAACAGCCCTTAGTGGTCCACTCAGGTTGCTCAGATTGAACCCAAGTATAGGCCTCCAGAGTGAGTGCCTAGAATAGGCCCCCAAACTGATACCCTAGGTTGAAATCTCTAGAAGAAGCCCCTATCGGGAAACTGAGATAACCACTGACAATGTTGAAACTTATCTGAACCCTGTATTCCTGGAAATCAGCCATGGTCAAAAAATTCCCCAACCCTTCTATAGGTCTGTATCTGAAAACAAAACAAAACAAAGATAATGATTTATAAAAATAAAAAATAGGTTGGGCATGGTGGCTGACGCCTGTAATCCCAACACTTTGGGAGGCCGAGGCAGGCGATCACTTGAGGTTCGAGACCAGCCTGGCCAACATGGTGAAACCCCATCTCTACTAAAAATAGAAAAAATTAGCTGGGCCTGGTGGCATGCACCTGCAGTCCTAGCTACTCGAAAGGCTGAGGCATGAGAATCACTTGAACCAGAGAGGTGGAGGCTGCAGTGAGCCAAGATCATGCCACTGCACTCCAGCCTGGGTGACAGAGTGAGACTCTGTCTCAAAAAATAAAATAAAATAAAATAAGAAAAAAATAAGAAAAATCCCCCACCCTTTTGCTCTCCAGAAAGGGCTCACCACAGAGGACCTCTCTCCTCCCACATAGGCCAAGAGAAGACTCACCTTCACCTTTCCTCAATGACTCAGAAAAGACCTGTCTTTATCCTTCCTCATTGCCCCAAAAGACTCCTAGAGTGTCAATCCTTGTCTACTTGCCTCCATAAAATTCCAGTCCCCTTCCTTTTCTTTGAGATGTTTCTCAATAGTGTATGGTCTCCCTATTGCAATAGCCTGAATAAAATAATCTCAGTTGTCCACTGCATTTTACCTTTTACACCACCGGACTCCATCTTTACACCTAGATATGTTGTACTCAGATCCTCATTTATTCACTCATTCTTTAAATATTGATTGAATGCTGACTATGTGCTAAGCACTGGGGTGCCAATAAGACAGACAAAGGCTCTGCTTCCATAGGACTTATATTTGAGTGAGGATAAAGGTGGAGGGAGGGTGGTCAGGGAAGGCACTTCTGAGGATATAACATTTAAGGTAGGCCGGGCACAGTGGCTCACGCCTGTAATCCCAACACTTTGGGAGGCCAAGGTGGGTGGATCATATGAGGTCAGGAGTTTGAGACCAAGCTGGCCGACATGGTGAAACCCCATCCCTACTAAAAATACAAAAATTAGCCAGGCATGGTGGCCTGTGCCTGTAATCTCAGCTACTCGGAAGGCTGAGGCGGGAGAATCACTTGAACCTGGGAGGCAGTGGTTGCAGTCAGCCAGGATCAAGCCACTGCACTCCAGCCTGGGTGACAGAACGAGAGTCCATCTCAAAACAAACAAACAAACAAAAACATTTAAGGTGTGCTCAGATGTAGAGCCAGAGAAAGAAGGTTCCAAGAAAAGGAAAGAGCAAACACAAAGGCCAGGGTGATAGTGCTTAGTATGAGAGGGAAAGAGCTACAGGAGATCAGGCGAATGCCACAGGCAGGGGCCCTGTTAGTCACGGCAAGAAGTTTGAATTTTATTTTAAATACAATGGAAAATCTTCTATGCCAGGGAATGAAGACATCTGACTTATATTTTTGAAAGATCACTTTGGCTATTATATGGAGACGGAATTATAAAAGGGCGTAAGTGGAAGCAGAGAGACCATTGGGAAGCTACTATAATAGTTGAAACAAGCCAGGCACGATGACTCATGCCCATAATCACAGCACTTTGGGAGGCTGAGGCGGGTGCATCACCTGAGGTCAGGAGTTTGAAATCAGCCTGGCCAAAATGGTGAAACCCCATCTCTACTAAAAATACAAAAAAAAAATTAGCCAGGAGTAGTGGTGCACACCTGTAGTCCCAGCTACTCAGGAGCCTGAGGCAGGAGAATCGCTTGAACCTGGGAGGCAGAGGTTACAGTGAGCCGAGATTGCGCCACTGCACTCCAGCCTGGGCGACAGAGTGAGACTCCATCTCAAAAAAAAAAAAAAAAGTTCAAACAAGAGACAATGGTGGTCTGGTGTAGATTAGAGATAGTGGAGACAGAGAGATGTGGACAAATTCAGGATAAATTTTAGAGGTAGAACCAATAGCACTCTATAATAAATTGAGTGTAAAGGAGGTGATAGAAGAGATGATTCTCAGCTTTCTAGTTCAGTAACTACTGGTTATAGAGATGGGAGAAGGTGAGAGGAGGAAAGGACTTGAGGAAGAATATCAAGATTTCTGTTTTAGACATGTTCAATTTGAGGTGCTTGTGAGATAATCTAGTGGAGATGACAAGGAGGCAGTTGATTCTACAAGCTCAGAGAACTTCAACATTTAGAGGTCAGCAAAGGAGACTGAGAAGAAACAGACGTGTTTCTAGGGGGATTGTTGATTGCCAGATGCTACTGAAAGGACAAGTAGGATGAGAAAAAAAAACCTGTCTGTTGGATTTGACATGACATCTTTGGTGACTTTGACAAGAATAGGTTCTATGGAGTGGTATGAAGCTAGGCTGCAGTTGGTTGAAGAGTGGGAGATAAAGTGGAGAGAGTAATATGTAGCTTACATCTGGAGAAGGTTTGCATGAGAGGAGCAGAGAAATAGGCAGTAGTAGGAAGAGCTCATGGTATTCAAGGGGGCTCTTAAAGATGGTATATCGACCAGGCCCGGTGGCTCACACCTGTAATCCCAGCACTTTGGGAGGCCAAGGCGGGTGGATCACCTGAGGTCAGAAGTTCGAGACAAGCCTGGCCAACATGGTGAAACCCCATCTCTACTAAAAATACAAAACTTAGCTGGGCGTGTTGGCAGGTGCCTATAATCCCAGCTACTTGGGAGGCTGAGGCAGAAGAATCGCTTGAATCCAGGAGGTGGAGGTTGCAGTGAGCCAAGACCGCACCATTGCACTCCAGCCTGGGCAACAAGAGCAAAACTCCATCTCCAAAAAAAAAGAGATGATATATAATAGAGCACGTGCATGTGATGATGAGAATGGGCTCAAAGAGGAGGAGAATGGACTCTGATGCAGGAGACATGAGAGTCACCTAAGGAGCAAAGCTTTTGGGTAGATGAGAGGGGCCAAATGCCAAAATAGAGGGACTGGTCTTTAATATTAGGAGGACAGTTCCTCGATGTGAGAAGTCAGAAGAAGAGGAGGTTGGGTGCAGAGAGGATTGTAGATTTCATGGTGAGATAAGGAAATTCCCATTTGAACGTTGTGTCTACCTACCTTTTTTTTTTTTTTTTTGAGACAGGGTCTCACTTTGTCACCCAGGCTAGAGTTCAGTGGCACCATCATAGCTCACTGTAAGCTTGAACTCCTGGGCTTAAGTGATCCTCACAAGCTCACCTTAGCCTCCCAAGTAGCTAGGACTACAGGTGTATGTCACTGTGCCCAACTCTACCTTCTTTTTTTTTTTTGAGACGGAGTCTCGGACTGTCGCCTGGGCTGGAGTGCAATAGGGCAATCTCGGCTCACTGCAACCTCCGTCTCCTGGGTTCAAGCGATTCCCCTGCCTCAGCCTCCTGAATAGCTGGGATGACAGGGGCACACCACCACACCTGGCTAATTTTTGGTATTTTTAATAGAGAAGGGGTTTCACCTTTTTGGCCAGAGTGGTCTCGAACTCCTGACCTCGTGATGCTCCTGCCTTGGCCTACCCAAAGTGCTGGGATTACAGGCGTAAGCCACCGTGTCCAGCCCAGCTCTACCTTCTTAATGAAGGGTATTGTGAGGCCATGAACTGAAAGTGAGGACAGAGCCTGGGATGAGCAAGGTTTGGGAGGAGAGGAGGAGGTATGAAATAGTTATACCTGGCCAGGTGCGGTGGCTCACGCCTGTAATCCCAGCACTTTGGGAGGCCAAGGTGGGCAGATCACCTGAGGTCAGGAACTCGAGACCAGCCATGATCAACATGGTGAAACCCCATCTCAACTGAAAATAGAAAAATTAGTCAGGCGTGGTGGTGCACACCTGTAGTCCCAGCTGCTTGGGAGACTGAGGCAGGAGAATCACTTCACCCAGGAGGCAGACGTTGCAGTGAGTCGAGATTGCACCACTGCACTCCAGCCTGGGCAACAGAGCAGGACCCTGTCTCAAAAAAAAAAAAAAAAAAAAGTTATCTCTGAGAGTGGAGAGGTGATCATAGCAGGATTGCTATGAGTCCCGGGTACTAATACCTATTGAGGTCTGCAATCAATACTTTAGAGTGAAATCATTGGCTTGTGTTGGTTTTTTTGTTTGTTTTTTTCGTTTTCTCTAACAGCATTCAGCTGCTCTCTTATAGAGGTAGAGAGTAACCTGGTTGTGTTTGGCCGGATGAGTATAAAGATGAGACAGATGGGCTGTGTTTGTTTTCTATGCTGTGTAACAAGTTACCACAAAGTTAGAGACATAAAACAACATACATGTGTTATCTCACAGTTTCTGTGTGTCAAGAGTCAGAGAACAAATTATCTGGGTCCTCTTTTTCAGGGTCTAACTAGGCTGCATCGTGGGTGTCAACTGGGGCTACAGTCTCATCAGAGGCTTAACTAGGGAAAATATCTGCTTCCAAGCTCCCTCAGATTGTTGGAATAATTCATCTTTTGTTTCTTTAATATCTCCTATATCATATCAAGGAAGAATTAATCTTGAAGCTATAGGACTGAGGTCCTCATTTTCTTGCTAGCTTTCATCCAGAGTTTGCTCTCAACAGCAAGTAATGAGTTTCTTGCCACGTGGCCCTCTGATAACTTGGCAGCTTATTTTTTCAAAGCTGACAAAAGAGAGTCTCTGTAACTCCAGTATACCAAGATGGAGTCTCAGCAAACTGACATCCCATCACCTTTGCCATATTCTATCTTTTTTTGTTTTGTTTTTTTATTTTGTAAAAACAGAGTCTTGCTATGTTTTCCAGGCTGGTGTTAAACTCCTGGGCTCAAAAGATCCTCCCAAAGCGCTGAGATTACAGGTATGAGCCACTGCACCTGGCCTGCCATATTCTAGAAGGCTAGAAACAAGTCACAGTTCTGCTGACACTCCAGAAGATAAGATTACATAGGACATAAGCACCAGGTGGTGGGGATTACTGGAGGTCACTTTAGCATCTGTTGGCCACAAGGGCTAGAATAGTAAGGATGTTTGCAAGGGAGTGATTATAATGATTAATAATGAAATCTAAGCTGAGCGTATTAGTTTTCTATTGCCACATAACCAATTACCACAAATTTAACAGCTGTAAAAAAAACACACATATTGTCTCCCAGTTTCCATGGGTTAGAAATCCATGCACAGCTTAACTGAATTCTCTGTTCAGGGTCACACAGGCTGCAATCAAGATGTTGTCCAGGACTACAGCATCATATGAGGTTTGGGTCCTCTTTCAAACTCACATGGTTGTTAGCAGAATTTAGCTCTTCGTGGTTGTAGAACTAAGGCCCTCAGACCCTAGGAGCCGCCTGCCATGTGGCCATCTCCATAGGTAGTACACAATAGCATAGCAGCTTCTCGCTCTTCAAGGCCATCAGTTTGAGTTCTTTGCATGCTAGCAAGATGGAGCCATAGCTGTATCTAGAGAGAGACACAGAGAGAGGTAGGGGCAGGGCAAATCAGAGGAGTGAAATCCTGTCATCCTGGCCATATTCTATCGGTTAGAAGCAAGTCACAATGCCCACCCCCTTCAAGGGAAGGGGGATTATACAGGGCATAATAATGGGGTAGAGATACTATGGGGGTCATCAGATAATTCTGCCCACCATACTGGGTAAGGAGGAAAGTGAGGACATGAGGGACTGAGGGGCAGTTAGTTAAAAGGTGATGGGACCTGACTTTTACAGGCTCACGCCTGTAATCACAGCACTTTGGGAGGCTGAGGCGGGTGGATCACGAGGTCAGGAGATCGAGACCATCCTGGCCAACATGGTGAAACTCCGTCTCTACTAAAAATAAATAAATAAAAGAAATAGCCAGGGGTGGTGGTGCATGCCTGTAGTCGCAGCTACTCGGGAGGCTGAGGCAAGAGAATCGCTTGAATCCGGGAGGCAGAGGTTGCAGTGAGCTAAGATGGCACCATTGCACTCCAGCCTGGGAGACAGGGCAAGACTCTGTCTCAAACAAACAAACAAACAAAACAACACAACAAAGTGGTGGAACCAAAGAATCAGAGGTTGAGGTGAGGTTGAAGAATTTTTATATGGGAGAACAAATTAGAAAATGAGCTTCTTCCTCTAGAGATAGCACAGATTTACAAAGAGGCAGCCAGCTTGTTGAGTGGATCATAGGTTAGATTTCAGCCCAGACCCTACTCATCCTCTGGACTGCATGCTTGTGCAATGCATAAACTGTACAGCATACCAGCAGCCAAGGCAGCATATATAGGGAATGACCACTATGAGGTCAGCCTCAGCCCTCCCACCTCCCAGCTAGACAACCTAAGGTCAGCGATCTCCCCTCTCTGAGCTTCAGTTTCTTCATTGGACAAATGGGAGACATTCACATTCATCTTACAGAGTCGTTGTGATATTTTTATTATTATTATTATTTTGAGATGGAGTCTCGCTTTGTTGCCCAGGCTGGAGTACAGTGGCATGATTGCGGCTCAGTGCAACCTCCACCTCCTGGGTTGAAGCGATTCTCCTGCCTCAGCCGCCTGAGTAGCTGGTACGACAGGCACCAGCCCCCACACCTGGCTAATATTTATATTTTCTTAAGTAGAGACGGGGTTTCACTATGTTGTCCAGGCTGGTCTCAAACTCCTGACCTCAGGTGATCTGCCTGCATCGGCCTCCCAAAGTGCTGGGATTATAGGTGTGAGCCACTGCGCCTGGCCTGTTGTGATAATTAAAGGAGCTAATTGACACAAAGTACCTGATGGGGAACCCTAGAGAGGGCAGTGAGACCTGGCTCCTGCCCTAGAGAGCACTCAAGCCTGATAGCGTATGTGTCACCCTCTTCTCGTCTCTCTCACAACCTACTCCGACATGATTCCTCCACTGGATTGCCATTTCTGTGGTCTGCCATATCCCTTAGCCATTTTTCTATTGGGATGTCGGGGCTTTGAATCTTTCTTTTCTTTTTTTTTTTTGAGACAGAGTCTCACTGTGTCACCCAGGCAGGAGTGCAGTGGTGCAATCACAGTTCACTGCAGCCTGGACCTCCCTGGGCTCAGGTGATCCTCCCACCTCAGCCTCCTAAGTAACTGGGACTACAGGCACGTGCCACCATGCTCAGCAGGAGCTTTGACTCTTGAGTGATGCAAAGATAGAAAAAAATTGTCGACGGGGCGCGGTGGCTCATGCCAGTAATCCTAGCACTTTGGGAGGCCGAGGCGGGTGGATTGCCTGAGCTCTGGAGTTCCAGACCAGCCTGGGCAACATGGTGAAACCCCGTCTCTACTAAAATACAAAAAAAAAAAAATTAGCCAAGCATGGCGGTGTGCGCCTGTAGTCACAGCTACTCAGGAGGCTGAGGCAGGAGAATTGCTTGAACCCAGGAGGCAGAGGTTGCAGTGAGCTGAGATGGTGCCACTGCACTCCAGCCTGGCGACAGAGCGAGACTCCATCTCAAATTAAAAAAAAAAAATGTCCATTAATTCATTTCAGGAGTGGTGTCTGGGAAAACTCATTAATGAGTCTCACTATTATCAAGTTCCCTTGGTAGTTGAATGACTTCTGTCTGTCCAACCTTCCTTTTAATATTGTGAGTTCTCCTTGTAGCCTTGAAATAATTCCCTTCTTCTTAAGGTAGACAGGGCCATTTTCTGTTACTTGCAAATAAAGAATCCTGACTAAACCCCACAGTTACAATAGGAGATGAGGCTGGGCTGGACTTCTGCTAAGCTTGCCGGAATGATTTGGAGGGAAGCCTCCCAGAATAACATGCTGAATTCTAATTAATGAAGTGTTACAGGTTCAAGTTTTGCTATGATCTCAGCTACCTGAGAGGCTGAGGTGAGAGGATCACTTGAACTTCGGGTGTGGGTGGGTGTCAAGGCTGCAGTGAGCCATGATTGTGGTACTGCAGTCCAACTGGGTGACAGAGCAAGACCCTGTCTCCAAAAATAAACATAAAAAATATTTTTTTGGCCAGGCGTGGTGGCTCACGCTTGTAATCCCAGCACTTTGGGAAGTCGAGGCAGGAGGATCACTTGAGGTCAGGAGTTTGAGACCAGCCTGACCAACATGGAGAAACCCCATCTCTACTAAAAATACAAAAAATTAGCCAGGCATGGTGGCGCATGCCTGTAATCCCAGCTACTCAGGAGGCTGAGGCAGGAGAATCGGTTGAACCCAGGAGGCAGAGATTGTGGTGAGCCGAGATCGTGCCATTGCACTCCAACTTGGGCAATAAGAGCAAAACTCGGTCTCAAAAAAAAAAAATAATAATTTTTTGAGATTAGGGAGGAGACGACCCCCTCATATTGTCTTATGCCCAATTTCTGCCTCCAAAGAAAGAAAAAGTAAAAACTAAAAGGCAGAAATGAAATCCACAAGCAGACAGCCCGGCGCCACACCCTGGGCCTGGTAGTTAAAGATCGACCCCTGACCTAATGGGTTACGTTATCTATAGATTACAGACATTCTATAGAAAAGCACTGTGAAAATCCCTAACCTGTTTGGTTCCGATCTAATTACTGGTGCATGCGGCCCCCAGTCACGTGCCCCCTGCTTGCTCAATCGATCATGACCCTCTCACGCGCACCCCCTTGGAGTTGTGAACCCTTAAAAGGGACAGGAATTGCTCACTCGGGTAGCTCGGCTCTTGAGACAGGAGTCTTGCTGATGCCCCCGGCCGAATAAACCCCTTCCTTCTTTAACTCGGTCTGAGGAGTTCTGTCTGCGGCTCGTCCTGCTACAAGATGGAGTCTCGCTCTGTCAACCAGGCTAGAGTGCAGTGGCACAATCTCGACTCACTGCAACCTCCATCTCCTGGGTTCAAGTGATTCTCCTGCCTCAGCCTCCCAAGTAGCTGGGATTACAGGTGCCCACCACCACACCCGGCTAATTTTTGTATTTTTAGTAGAGATAGGGTTTCACCATGTTGGCCAGGCTGGTCTCAAACTCCTGACCTCAAGTGATCCACCTGCCTCGGCCTCCCAAAGTGCTGGATTTACAGGTGTAGGCCACCATGCCTGGCCAAAAATAAAAAAAAATTACTATGTGATATGGAATAATAAGCCCATTGTAAACCAAAGTTTGAGTTTTGGAGCCTTGGAGACAAAGCCATTTGGATAACACGTTGGCCAGCCTGGGAGCACCTATTATGAGAACAGTGGGGGCAAGCAAAGCGCACCCAGATTTTTGTTTCCTCCACTATGTAATCTGCTTCATACCCAATAAGGCCCTAGTTGGAAACTCCTTAAGTGTTCTGTTACCTTGCCTGGGAGAAATAGGAGCTAAACAGTTCCTGAAATTCTCAGCTGCTGGCCTCATCCACAATGATGCCGGTGTCTCCATGCATTCATTCCATTTCTGAGAACCAGGGCCTTCATGTAGATTAACCCTCACAGAGATGTTAAGTCTGCTTTTGTTTTGTTTGATGAATCCCTAGGGAATGGAAAGAGGGATGTTCTATGATGGGCAAACAATTGCCTTAATCTGAACCTAGTGCCTTTGAGACAGTGAGATCTCTGAGAAGAGCTGAGTGTATGCCCAGAAAGACTGGTCACTCAGGGTCATTCATCCCCAGGATTTAGAGACCTTCCGTTTTAAACCCCTGAACTTCACTTTCTTGGGGAACTTTGAAGGACCTCCTGATCTGTACTGGAAGGTGGGGGTCAGCAAAGCTTTGCTCTGTGATAGACCAGCAGTACCAGATAGAAGCGGACTGGTGTTCAATAGCGACACTTTGTGGCAATGGGGCAAAACGGCAGGCATGGCAGTGGCGGCCATTACCCCACCCCCCACCCACCACCCCCGGACACCTGACCCCACCTCCCCGTGCAGCGCTGAGGGTTAGACCTCAAGGCGACCTCCTTTGCAGATTTTTGTAAATTCCTGTATAAACCAGAGGAAGAGAAGAGCCAAAGAAAGTGGTACTAAACTTTTTTTTTTTTTTTTTGAGACGGAGTCTCACTCTGTCACCCAGGCTGGAGTGCAGTGGCGCAATCTTCGCCTTCCGGTTCACGCCATTCTCCCGCCTCAGCCTCCCGAGTAGCTGGGACTACAGGTGCCCGCCACCATGTCTGGCTAATGTTTTTTGTATTTTTAATAGAGACGGAGTTTCACCGTGTTAGCCAGGATGGTCTCCATCTCCTGACCTCGTGATCCGCCTGCCTCGGCCTCCCAAAGTGCTGGGATTACAGGCGTGAGCCACCTCAGCTGGGCAGAAAGTGGTACTAAACTTATTGCTACTCTGGCCTCTGAAGGCTCAAGCCAGTTTTCATTTAATTCAGAGAATTACAAAATATGTAACTGGGCCGGGCGCGGTGGCCACCGTGCCCTACTAATTTTTCTATCTATAGTAGAGATGGGGTTTCACCATGTTGGCCAGGCTGGTCTCGAACCCCTAAGCTCAAATGATCTGCCTGCCTTGGCTTCCCAAAGTGCTGGGATTACAGGTGTGAGCCACTGTGCCCGGCCAGGATTTCTCTTTTGCACAAAGTACGTTTTGTGCAACAACTTTTGTTCAAAAGCCTAAGTGAGAAGCAAAACAAAACAAAAGCTGAACATTATCTACATCTTTCTCTTACGTTCCTTCTCTAACAATCCTTGTTGTAGAAGCAACGTGTACTATTGTGTTGAATAGTGACCCCTCCAAATGTGTGTCTACCCAGAACCTGTGAATTTGACCTCATTTGGAAATAGTATTCAAGTTAAGATGAGGTCACATTGGATTAGGGTGAGTCATAAATCCAATGATTGGTGTCCTTGTAAGAAGAGTGGCTTTTGTTCAGCTTTGTCCTGGACTGAGAAAGAGAAAAAAAAGAGTAAATTTTGGACAAGATACAAGAAAAAAGGCAGGGCATGGTCGTTCTTGCCTGTAATCCCAGCACTTTGGGAGGCCGAGGCGGATCACTTGAGGTCAGGAATTTGAGACCAGCCTGGCCAACAGGGTGAAACCCCATTTCTACTAAAAAATACAAAATTAGCGGGGTGTGGTGGCACGCACCTGTAACCCCACTTACTCAGGAGGCTGAGGCAGAAGAATGGCTTGAACTGGGAGGCAGAGGTTGCGGTGAGCCAAGATTATGCCACTGCACTCCAGCCTGAATGACAGAGCAAGACTCCATCTCAAAAAGAAAAAGATAAAAGAAAAAAGACACACAGGGAGATGGCCATGTGAAGATGGAGGCAATGATTGGAGTAATGCATGTACAAGCCAAGGACTGCTGGAAACCACCAGAAGCTGGGAAAAAGGCATGGAGCAGACTCTCCCTCAGAGCCTCCTGAAGTCAAAAACTCTGCCAACATCTTGATTTGGACTTCTGGTTTCTGAACTATGGGGAATACATTTCTGGGGTTTTGTTTGTTTTGGTGTTTTTTTTTTTTTTTTTTTTTTTTTATTATTTGCTTTTTTTGAGATGGAGTTTCGCTCTTGTTGCCCAGGCTCTGGAGTGCAATAGCGTGGTCTCAGCTCACTGCAACCTCCGCCTCCCAGGTTCAAGCCATTCTCCTGCCTCGGCCTCCTGAGTGGCTGGGATTACAGGCATGTGCCACCACGCCCGGCTAAATTTTTGGGTTTTTAGCAGAGACAGGGTTTCTCCATGTTGGTCAGGCTGGTCTCGAACTCCCGACCTCAGGTGATCCGCCCACCTTGGCCTCCAAAGTGCTGGGATTACAGGCGTGAGCCACTGTGCCCAGCCTAAATTTCTATTGTTTTAAGCCACCCAGTTTGTGATACCTTTTTTTTAATGCCCACTCCTGCCCCAGAATTGTGTACTTCTTTTATGACAGCCCTAGGAAAGAGTACAAAACATGGATGCCCTTGTTTCCTGATGAAGACCAGGAAAGGTAAGGCAGAAAAGGACAGCACAAAGATTAAGATTTCAAAA
>NW_022681471.1:84851156-84854154 GCF_009764315.1 Trachypithecus francoisi | reverse complement strand
GAGTCCCGCAGCTGTTTCTGAGACGCTGGGGCCTCCCACCACTGGGGCCGGAAAAAGGCCCACCCTCTGGAGGGGCCGAGAGGGAGGGTAGCAGGAAAAAGGGGCGTTACACTTGCAGCTTTCTTTTTGGCCATTCATTTTGGAGGGGAAAAGTGAAACAAAGGAATTTAAAACTTCCTCTTTTGTCCTGCCTCAGATGCAACTAATGATGGTCTAAGAGCTTGGTTTGACTTTCTAGGAATGAAAACTGTTCTAAGAAACCGCATCTTTTAAACACTTGGTTTGCTGTGGACCACAGCATCTGATAAGACAATGAAACAGAAAAGCTTTTAAAGCCAATTTAACCCACACACAAATGTGATTCTAATGAAGAATCAATAGTCTGGTGGATCATTTTTCCTGCAACTCCTTAGAGAAGCTTAAAGAGGCTTTCAATCAGCGGGGTAGGTGGTGAATAAAATGTTCTTTTTGAAATGAATAAAGTTGATTTAAAGATGAAGATTAAGTAAATAATAGCCAAGGTGGCACTTGGTCTTGGAAAACATTCTAAGGTGGTTCTTCGCTGGCTGCTAGTTAGGAAACACTGGTCTAATGAAATCAATATGTAATGTGAGGGGGGCAAATGCCTGCACAGATTCATCAGAACTATAAACACATCTGAAGGAAGAATAGTTCCACAAACAAGTGTGGCCAGCCTTGATTTTTAAAATTATTTTTTATTTTTGGTGGAGATGGTGTCTCGCTATGTTGCACAGGGTGGTCTGGAACGTCTAGACTCAAGTCAATCTTCTACTTTGGCTTCTCAAAGTGCTGGGAATACAGGCATGAGCCTCTGCTCCCAGCTGTGCCCAGCCTTGAAAAGGAGAGACACTGAATCAGTAGAGTGTGGGTAGGCCTGTCCAGGTGAGAGGGATTTGATAACATTGCTTGTTGATTGTTGTTTGCCCAGATTCACTTCTCCCCCTTCCTACCGTACCTCCGTTGCCTTTGTAGAATTCTTTCTGACCCCACTGTAGCAGGCCTTGTAAGTTACTCCCTTCTTCTAAGCTGTCAGCATCCTGCTTTGGTTCCAGTGCCCACCCTTCCCCTGTGGGATTCAGGACTAAGTCCTAATTGATTTAAACCAGTAGTTCTCCAAGTATGATCTGGGAATCCTTGGGGATCTACAAGACTTTTTCAGACTGTGAATTCAAAACTCTTTTCATGACATTGTTTGTCTTGAATTTTCACTCTCATTCTTTCACAAGTATATGGAGTTTTTCAGAGGTTACATGACATATGATGTCATCACTCTGACATTAATAGAATGTGTGCTTTTATTCACAATAGCAAAGACCATGGAATCAACCTGTGTGCCCATCAACAGTGGATTGGATTAAAAAAATGCAGTACATATACACCATGGAATACTACACAGCCATAAAAAAGAATGAAATCATATCCTTTGCAGCAATATGAATGCAACTGGAGGACTTGTCCTAAGCTAATTAATACAGGAACAGAAAAACAATACCACACGTTCCCAGTTATAGTGGGAGCTAAATGATGGGTATTCATGGACATAAAGATGGCAACAATAGACACTGGGGACTACTAGAGGGGGAGGAGGGGGCAAGGGTTGAAAAACTAACTATTGGATGCCATGCTCAGTACCTGAGTGACAGGATCAATCATACCCCAAATCTCAGCATCACTAAATATACCCAGGTAATGAACCTGCACATGTACTCCCTGAATTTTTATTTGTTTGAGCTAGGGTCTTGCTCTGTCACCCAGGCTGGAATGAAGTGGTGCAATGACAGCTCACTGCCCTTGATCTCCCAGGGCCAAGCAATCCTCCTACCTCAGTCTCCAAGTAGCTGGACTACAGGCACACCCCACCATGCCTGGCTATTTTTTAATAATTTTTTTTGTAGAGATAGGGTCTCACTATGTTGCCTAGGCTGGTCTCAAATTCCTGGTCCCACATGATCTTCCTGCCTCAGCCTCCAAACTGTGGGATTGCAGACATGAGCTGTTGTGCTTGGCCTAAATTTCTCATTCTTAATTTATTACAATATAAAAACTGGCAGCTATCACACACACACAAAAGCTCTTTTAGGTCCTCAATAATTTTTAAGAGTATAAAGATGTCCTAAGCCAAGAAGTTCGAGAATTATTGGCTTAAGCAAATTATGGAGGTCCCATTCCTTGGGGAATGTGACACTGTCCTGACTCATGAGACAGAAACATATGGTTCCTCTGTGGGATGGTGTTCTGGGAAATGTGTCCTTGATGTTAAAAAGAAACACACAGGGCCAGGCACAGTGGCTCATGCCTGTAATCCCAGCACTTTGGGAGGCTGAGGCAGGCAGATCACTTGAACTCAGGATTTCAAGACCAGCCTGGGCAACATGGTGAAACCCCATCTTTACAAAAACAGAAAATAGCTGGGCGTAGTGGCATGTGCCTGTAGTCCCAGCTACTCGAGAGGCTGAGGCAGGAGGATTCCTTGAGCCAGGAGATTGAGACTGCAGTGAGCTGAGATTGTGCCACTGGACTCCAGCCTGGGGCGACAGAGTCAGACCCTGTCTCAAAAAAAAAAAAAAAAAAAAAAGGAAAACCCTGAGTAGGCAAGAGGCAAGATCTTACCTCTTCTCTTCCTGGTGTGTTGAGAGGAGCAGCCATATAACCTAAGGTTAGCCAACCAGATGCTACTTTGAATCGTGAGCAAAGAATACAAGGATGGAGGGAAAGTGTTAAATTGTTCACTCTTCCTTCCTGCCTCCTCCTTCCTTCCTTTCTTTCTTTTTCTTTCTTTCTCTTTCTTTCTTTTCCTTCTTCCTTTCCCTCCCTCCCTCTCTCTTTCCTTCCTTCCTTCCTTCCTTCTTCCTTCTCCTTTCCTTCCTTCCTTCCTTCCTTCCTTCCTTCCTTCTTCCTTCCTTCCTTCCTTCCTTCCTTTCTTTCTTCTTCTTTCTTTCTTTCTTTCTTTCTTTCTTTCTTTCTTTCTTTCTTTCTT